>NC_051210.1:31544951-31844951 GCF_015220075.1 Falco rusticolus | reverse complement strand
ACTAGGCTGTCATTTAACGTGCCCTTATGCTTCAAGGATGATACATATAACAGACTAATTATCCTTATTTTTCAGGTTTTGGAGTAGAAGCATTGCTAGTCTGTCTGGGGTTTTGCTTTCTGTAGCTTGCCTAGCTCAACTTGAGTTAACGCTGTTTTCCCTTCTGAGGATGGCCTAATCACCAGCACGTTCTTTTATTTCTTTAGCGGTGCCTCCCAAATTGAAGGAAATGAAAAACCAAGAGGCTGCTGTGGGTCAGAAGCTAGTGCTAAGGTGTGAAACCACTTCAGAGTACCCTGCGCTCAGATTCAAATGGTTAAAGAATGGAAAGGAAATAACCAAAAAAAACAGACCGGAAAATATCAAGATCCCAAAAAAACAAAAGTAAGTACAGACACATATCTTGCAAGCAGGGCTGGGAGCAGTGGGGAGAGTTGCTTACCAGAACACAAGCATTGGGGTTGTTAACTGCAGTATCACAAAACTAAAAGCTGTGAGTTACAGAGGAAGAAAATTTAAGGAAACAGACACTGATGTTGTTTTTCTTGAGTGTATGAATGAAGTGATAGTGTGGTATAAATATTTCATAAATTATTTTCCCTTTTCAATTTATATGTATTTTCTGATAGCCAAGGGCTATATTTTAACCAGTAAACCTTGGAGGCTGACCGTTTTTAAACTACTGACAAGGACAGGAGTACCTTATGTTTATTGTCTAAAATCCAAGAACACAAAATTATCAGAACAATGCAGATTTGGAAAGATTTCTGAGATTTGCTTTGCAAGCTATCTAGTTTAAGAAGGTCTGAATGCTGTCTGCATTAGCTTTGAATGCCTTATGCAAGTTTGCAGTAGTCATTTACCAGAGGCATTTCTGCACATGCAGAACAAGGCATGGGTCTAGCAGATGTCAGATGACTAGCAAAGCCTGCAAATCTCATCCTCCTGGCTGGGGGAAAGTGTCCCCGACATGTGACTGAGGACTAGTGCCAAAAGATGGCCTCGTGCCTTGTTACTGTGGGGAAGGAGAAGAAGCTACATAATGTGTTTTCTGCACTGAGACAGGAGAAGGCTTTTGCTGTCTCTACCTTGCTGTTACTCATCCATCAAAGGAAGCTATGAAAATCTGTTTGAACACAGCCCTTCAGCTCTCGCTTCTGCTCTCTGTAGGCAGGGCTGCTAACTGCTGCAGTGGGCTGTGACCTCCCTTTATAAAAGAAAGAGGATTTGGGGTGGTCTCTGTAAGAAATCTTTCCTTCCAGGGTGTGAAATGTCCCCCATGCTTTTTGTCAGGTCTCACTTCATTAGGCAAAACAGTAGCCAAAATCAAGCAGGCGCTTGACTTTTTAGAGTTATTCAGGTTGAACACCAGACATCCTGCCCTCCCTTGTAGTTTCTCATACCCCAGCCTGGGGCACAATGTGAAAACAGGAGGGTGGCAGAGCATCACCACATCCCCTGTGCCATGGTTGCACAGACAGCAAGAAGAAACCTGTGATGTCTCCTTCCAGCATTTGCAAAATGGAGCTCTTCCAAGTGGCAAACAGCCTGGCAATTTGTCTGGACCCATTTGCAGGGCCATATGTCTCCGTCAGAGTTGTATTTTCAGTCTATTCTGTAAAGAAAATGTTCAGGTCAGAGCCTGGCCCTCAGCTTCCCCAGCAACACAGTGCTGCCTGTGAGGGGCAAACAGTATTTTCACATCTTACATTTGGCTGATGCTGATTGACCAAACTCACTGGATCTGGGATTTCACCTTCTGGGGCTGGGATTTGTCAGTTCAGCATTGAATCAATAACCACCTCCTGCCAGCTCCCTTCTTCTCCTCTGCACCTCCACCCCCCCCACCCCCACCCCCCAAAAAATACTTTCAGGAGCTGGCAGGAAGGAAACTAGCTAATACTTATTGATCCGAGTATGCATGTGAAACATATGAGACTATTTTTCAGCTTGATATGCCAAAACACACTTAAAATTCTGCAAAAGACACATAATGAAAAAAAAAATTAAAATTGGACCTTTTTCAGGAAAATGGATCTGAAGTCCTGTTCTCCCACCGTAAGTGGGCAGAGTGCAGGTTTCAACCTGGATTTCACACTTCTGTGTACTGCCCCAGCCATGAGGGTATCACTCAGCACTGGAATTTCTCCCTTCTGTTTTCTGTTTTAAAATGGAAATGTAAGTGGGAACAGAGAAGCCCTTCCAGTTAGAGATATGAAAGTCACTAGATGTAGAGTACAAAAAGGGGAAAGACCGATTTTCCTTGCCTTTCTGCTTTGAGATTTTAGTTCAGGGACACATCAGTGCTGTGCCATTTCTTCTTTTGCTGTTTACGTGTGCTTCCAGGACTGAGTAGATGTCAAGAGCTTAAGAGAAGATAGATTTTATTTTGATAAAAAGTGGGACAGGCACGTGTTCTAAAACGAAATGAAAACAGGGGGAAATGCAGTGCAAATGAATACATCAAAAGATGTATAGATCACAGTAAACAAAGCTACATTAAAAAGTTTGCATCACAAATGAAAGGTGTATCAATGATCAAGGAGTTTTTTCCCCACTTTTTTTCTGTGGTTTTTCATGAGAGCACATTTATCAATGTTTGTCATGTGCATATGCTGCAATGTTGTTACAATAAGCATTTTAGCATTTTTTTTTTTTTTAATATTACCAAGTGTGCGAAACATCAGCTAGGGAGACTAGAGCAGTTGTTGAGCTGTCTGGGATTAATGACTATTTTAAAGGTCAAATGGCTATCTAAAAAGTAGGCTATGTTTCTGAAGAACCATAAGTATGCAGGGTACCACAGTCTTATTGACTTTTTCATTCCAAACACTTTTTACGTATTTATAAAAACGAAGTTTGTAAGTAGTGCCTAATGGCCAGAAGTGACTTTTGGTAATGTCATATTTTCCAAGAAATCTCCTTTCTCATTGTGTGATGGCAGAATAAAACCTGTTCATTGCTGGGAGAAAAACAAATATTTCTGAGTTCTGCCTATTTAGATTTAGTTATTTTAACAAATAGCAAAAATATCTGGCAGATTGATGAAGGGTCTAGCTCAGAAGTTCAAAATTAAGACCTTAGCTTGGCACCTGGAATACACAGGGAAAAGCTAATACTGCAGCTTGGTGTGTATTTGGTACATTTGGCCAGTGTGAATACTAGGATTTGCAGAAGTGGAGCAGGTGCTGACAACTGTGTTTTCCTAGGTTTTTAAGAGTTTAGAATGGCAAGTCTGTGGCAATGCAGGCTTCCTCAAAGCTTAGTCTTCTGAAGACTGCCTTGCATGTAAAATGACCTTGGCAGATCATTTTAATCATCCAAGCTTGCTAGGATGATTTTGGGTTGATTCAGAGGGCGCAGAGCCCTGACATGTGATGACATGACGGTACAGCAAGCAAATCACACTAAATGACTGTGCCCCTTCTCATTACACCGGAAAGTCAAGAGAAACTGAATGAGTTTAAATTTTAATGAAAGGCAGTTAAAGGATTCACTGTTTACCTCAAATTTGTTATGGTGTAAGAGCATGCAGCCACTGAGTTTCTGCTGCTCTTACGATTGGTGATGATTCCTGATGCCATGACGGATTAATTTGTGTGTCCAAGTTCTAAGCTATTCCTTTGTGTCAATGGAGTTACAGAAAGAATTAGGCACCAGACAAGGGCTTTTCACCTGCTAGCTAACTTTCCCATGCCTGTCAAGTTGTACTGGTAACATTTCATTTTCCTCCTCTGATTTCAAACCCATGTGAAGCCTGCACATTTTTGTTTTGGGAAGTGTGCTGTACAGAGTCAGGCTCTCTTCATTACATCAGGAGAGACTCCTTTACCAGGGTTGGGTTTTTTTGGGCAGAGTGAAGGTGCTTGCCACCTCACCTATCTCATGGCTTTGGATGCAGTAGTGCATAAGAAAACTTCGCGTGCAAGTGCCTTGTACCTTGGGCTTCATCCAGGCTTAGCCTGGATATTTGCTCGCAGACAGGCAATTCTGGATGACAGATGGAGACTGGAAGCAAAATGAATTCAAGCAGTCAGATAAGGCGGGCTGGGACTGCATTCTGTGGATGTAATTCTTTCCCTTTCATGTATGAATACAAGCTCAGCAGTGCCATAACGGCAATGAGCTGAAGTTATAGCAGAAGCAAATATTACAGGGGGAGGTATTTTCCGGTGTAGAATGGTATAGGCTGAGAAAAGGGCAAGCATTTGAATACAAAATCCCTTATCAGGTGTTTTAAGTGAGTACTGTTAGAGTACTGTATTGCTAGGGAGCTGCTTCGTTTACAGCCATTAATGAGCCATCTTCTGCTCTGATCTTTTTGAATTCCATCCTGCCATGTCTCAATAATATTCTTAACAGTATAAATATGCATATTATTTCCTCCTGTTCTCAGAGACAAAACTCACATTTTTTGTAAAAACAAGGGTAAATTTGGCTTGTTAGAAGTAGATTTGTAAGAAATATGGTTGTTTCACCTATTTTAATATAGTCTTAAAATCATAAAAGGAAGACACAGTTCCCCAACTTTTCCTGCAGGTATCATGTATAACAAAGAGAATAAAAATAAATATGCAGGGGAAAGAGTTTCTTCTAAAAGCCAAGAGTGCCACAAAACTGCTTTGTATCAATATTATTTAGCATCATACAAAGAGGAAAAGAGACTGCAGCAGACATGCAGTAGGTGCCTAAATAAAAGTGATATAGCTAGAGCTGTGCTTCTCGCTTATCATTGTGTTGACGTGATTTCCTAAACATTTACGTTAACGTAAACGTTACCTTCCCAATGTAGACGCCTGTTTACGTTGCCTTTTGAAGCATCCTGAGGCTACAGCCTGCTCTCCGTCTGGACATACGTCTATGAGCATGGCTGAAGCCTAACCTGTGCGATACAGGAAATACCACGTGTCCACACAAGCTGTTAGGCCATGTAGACTACTGCCAGACATTCCTGGACAGGCCCTCAACAGGCTGTTGCAAAGGCAGGTGTGTAGGTGGCTGGTAGAAACATTAAAGAGCAGGCCATATTTTACTGTGTTGTAAGCATAGCTGTTAGGTGCAAAATTTCCATCCAAAAAGACAGCGTCTTTCACCTTCTGGACGCTTCTGTCAGTGTCTCAGCCACATTTTTATCATATATTCATGGTTGCTACCAACTAGAGTCTGTCCAGTCATCTGAAATACACCCCAATTAATTAATTCAGCATTAGGAACTGGGCTTCTAACGTCTCCTGAGAAGGGAGCCCAAATAGTCAGCTATTCAGTTGTTTACTGTTTGAGCAAACCTGAGCAAATTGCTAATCCTAGCTTGGTTGCTCCTCCTTCCTGCAAGACCGGTGGCCTCAAGAAAGCAGCCCTTTTTCATGATATGATGGGAAATTCTCATGATATGGGTTTCTAGCAGAGCTGTTGTCTATCTAGCACACTGCTGCCATCCCATGAGGGCCACAGTGCTGACTCTTAGCAGTAAGACCTTCGAATAGAGGCAGGGAAGGCTGAGCTGACAATAAGAAGATATTTGATAGCAAATGGGATAGTTTACTGTGCCGGAGGGAAGGATGGCTCACAGAGACGCATTGGAAAGTGGGATTGAACATTTTGGTTGCTCCAGAAGCCCCCTGCTACAACCGACTTGTCTCTGGTCTGAACCCAGCCCTGCTCAGTGGTTCCCAGAAGGAGTAATCAGTTGTGATTTCTGTACAGAGAGTTAGGACACATGCCTCTTCTGAAGCAAAACAACTCCCCAAATGTTGCACAGCTAAGCAGTCATTGCTAGATGTGCTGGTGACTGTGAGTTTTTAGATGGAAGGACCTCTGCCTCCCAGGGGTCACGTCCTTTATGTTGGGGTAGGCCAACTTAGGGAAGTCAATGCTCATGCACTCTCCTAGGTGACTATTCTGTAGATAAATGAGCAGGCTTTGCTACAGGCAAAAACTTCCCCAAAGCACTTCTTTTAAACAGAAACTGGGAACGGCAATAATGTGTGTATTTTCCCCAAGCTAGTCATTCTCTACACTCTAGGTAATGGGATTATTGCCATCACATGAGTTGGGGACCCCATGAATGACACCAGAATATGTTCCTACCAAATTAATGGGTAGGCGGGAGTTCTGCATTTTAAAATCTAATCTTAAAACCTTGGAGACTGATTAAATTCTGTCTCTGAGCCAGGAACAAAATGTAGCTTCATGCAAATTGTGCTCCTGCCCATAATTTTTTGTTAGTGCTGGAGAATGATTTACTATTGGGGTTTCAGAGGTTATTAAAGAGAGTGGTGTGTCCTAATCTCATGATTATTTAGTCAGATGTTAGAAACTACAATACTTACCCAGAACTCTGCTGCTGGCAATATGAACGTCTAGGAAAGGACAATCTATTTTAATGTTACACCCATCTCAATGGCATCTGGATAGCCAACAATTCAACTGAGAGAGAAAGGTTGTTTTTTCAGATTTTCTTGTAGAACAAAGCAGAACTCAAGCAGAAGAGCATAAACAAGTACCTTCATTTGAGTTCATTAATATGCCTGTTTTCCAGCAACCTGTAAGAGATTATTTTTTTTTATTCTCCCTTCTTTCAAACCCAGATAGTCTTAATCTGTCAGTAAGAATGGAAGACAACACTTTGTTGGGGGGAAAAAAAAAGAGTACATTTGTCATGCAGTGAGCCTTACTCTGGTACAGGATGTTTACGTGTTTTTTTCTGATTTCACAGGAAATACTCTGAGCTTCATATTTACAGAGCCACGTTGGCTGACGCTGGGGAATACGCATGCAGAGTGAGCAGCAAACTAGGCAATGACAGTACTAAAGCCAGTGTTATCATCACGGACACCAATGGTAAGGTTTGACTCTTTATTTTATTGTCACGTTCAGAAAGACCATTTATTAAAGCTGCCACCAGGATAAAAGTGTTTGGAGGAGAGGAAAGCTTTGCAACTGAAGTAGAAGCACTGAAAACTATTAGGTGTACTGAGAAAATTAATGAGGTCTGACTTTTCTGCTGTTATAGTTGAGATGTTTGGTTTTCCTTACCCAGACAAATGGGATGCCTCCTGTGGATCTCAGGAGAGATCAGCATTTTCTGTGGTACACTTTCAAACACCAAGTCTAAGACACAGTCTAAATCATCAATGTAAGAAGAGAATGAAAGGAAGGGAATATTATTCTAATTCCCATAGTACATGTGAGTAGCCAAGGCCCTATAGATCTGTGGGGAAGCTTTCATTTAACCTAAAACATGTCCTAGTCTGAACTACAAACCAGCACCCCTTTCTGTGTCTTTGTATGGTTCTGATTGCCACCATTTTTACTTTCACAGACGTTGATAAGTTTTTCTTTTGATTTCTAAAATAATACTAAGCATGAATGTATCTGAAGGCATATTATTCAAAGGCGTGAATGTAATAGGCTACTTTGATTCAGGTATTGTGATTTAAATTGATTTCTTGAGGAGCAGAGCTTCTCATGAGGCAGATACCATTCAGACTTACTCAAATGATTTAAAATTGTGAATTGCCACTTTTGCAGGGCTCCTTTCCATTTCATTTACAGAAAGTTCCAATTGCTTCTGACAGAATTTCCTAAGTGTTTCCACTGTACGCAAATGCTTTAGCAGTACTGTTTCTCCTTGTGAGTGCATTGAAGTCTGCAGTTCAGCTGAAATCTTATTTCCTAAGTGTGGCATTAACTGATTCAGCTCTGATAATTCAAACTCCAGTGACCAACCAGTTGTGAAGTATCAAACAAGCATGACCTTATTAGCAAACAAAGCAGAAGTTCTGTGCGTATCTAAGATGGGTTTAAAGGTCTTGTTGCAATGGGAATTTACCAGACATGTTTTTCTGTTCTATGTTGTGCTCTGAAACAGGAGATAGGCATTTAAGTAAATTGAAAAACAAACATAAACATTTGCCAGTGGGATTTGTCTTTGGCTGTCTGCTGTTTTGTGATCACACAGCAATTGCTCGACTGTATTCACTTTGTGTATTTGCTGTTCTATTTCATCAACTTAAGAATCTCAAGTGCTAAGATTTCATACAAGCTGTATGGTATTATAATCACAATCAGATGTCAGGAAACTGATATAAAAGATCAAGTGTTATTTTCCAGAATGTTATTAGGAGGAAAAATGGGTAGGTGTTTCTGTGTAGCTTTGTAAATGCGCTTGGTTTCCATGAATACAAATTTTGGTTGCTTATTAGCTGCTTACATGGAAAGCTCTTACACTGTTTCCAAGATACCGGAGTTTCCAAAACTCATCTGTAGCCGCTGTGCCTGGGCAATGATACAGATAAATGCAAAAAAAAAAAAAATGCTTGGCTGTCCTCTGTTACTTTCTCACACGAGGAACGGTGGTGTGGCTGGGGAGTGCATGTTGGACCTAATTCCTGTGCTTAATGACATGGATTTTTCAACTTCCTTTTGGGCTGTGCTGAATGACAGTGAAACACTCCTGCTGCAGGGACATGGGAGATTGGTTTTGAATGAAAATATTTGCAGGCAAACCCTGTTATGTGCATTTATAACTAATATGTTAGAATCTATCTAATCTTGTTGTGAAACATAAGTTGTTTAAAACATAGACATGCATGCAAACTCCCTGAATGTGGGACAAACTTGGATACAATCTAAACCTGGCAGCTGGCTCTTGTCTGTAAAGATCTGAACTGGAAACTCAGTGATATCTGAACTGGAACATCTATCTCAGTGATATCTGATAATCTAGAATCAGACATGGCAGCATTCATGGGCTGAATAAATCAATCATGTATATTTTGTTGCCACACATACATCTGAGCCCCCTCTACATATTGTTGCTTATAAATTACCAGTAAAATTGTCCCTCTAATGATGGAATTTTCCACCTGGATTTGTGAAACAGCATAGGCAACATCTGGTGACTTAAGAGCAATGGATCCCTAAGGCCTCAGAGGGCAACATCTGCTTTGCAAACAGGGACAGACCCCCTGCATGGGTGACCTCCTCACCCCTCCTTCCCCCACATTCCCTGACCTCTTCCCCTTGCTAGCTTAATGACAGATTTGGGATCTAAACTCGGTAATGAGCCCCGAAGGGCAGTCATTACTCAGGTCCTATATATCTGTGAGGTCCTGCACTACTCTGAAGAAAAAGAGAGGGTTTTTTTTAAAAAAAAAACAAACAAACCAAAAACAAAAAAAACCCCACACTAAAAACCCAAACCAAAAAAAACCCAAACCCAACACCACCATATTTAGCTTTTACTTGTTATTTCCTGCCAATGGGCTTTTGTAGAACATCTTGTGGTCCAGTGCAGTCCAGGAGCCCCTGTAGAAAACTGTGTGGTTATCTGAAAGGGCTGAACCTCTCAGAGTGGGCAGAGAGGTTGCTTCTTCCACCTCCAGGAGACAGGGCAACAGTGGGTAAGGAAAGATGCACCAGAAGCCTTGACTTATAGTCATACTGACCTGCTCTGCTACGTGAACTGCAACTTTAATTATGATCTTTAATTTAATGACCTCACCTAGTCTTGTTTACTATCTGTGCCCTGCTGTCTGCAAACTAGATTCTCCTTTACCTTTATGCTGGGTGCTTTAAGACAGTGGGTGGATAAGGTGATGGCATTTCTGGGTGTGGGGTTATTCTTTTTTCCACTAAAAGATCAGTTCTTTTCAGTATCAAAATCTTGGGTTTAACTGCCTAGAATTTTGTCACACTTTAACTATTTTAGTTGAAATTTTCTCTGCTGGTATATGACACAAAAACTCTAGGGCCAGGCCAAAGGTCTGAGTAGTATGATGCCTTGTCTCTGACATCAACTAGCAACAGGTACTGGGAAAAAACACATGAAGAACAAGGCAAATATGTTGGGGTTTTTCCCCAAGAATAGGAAAAGCCACACCTTTATCACTAAGGTCATGTCTGGAAATTGCTAACTTCCGTTCCCTGCTCCAAAGCATAGGTAAATGAGTATTTCCCAATAAAACAACTGTAAAAAATTCCTTGTTGTTTTCAGTAAACAAAAAGGTTTGTTTTTCCCTGATCTCTTTCCCAGAAATGGTAAATTTTTCTGTCTTAAACAGTCGGTGCAATACTAACTCCCATCCTTGTTACTGTTACTGTTATTATTAATGTTGCTGTTACTTGAAACTGCCAAATTTGCTCTTGTGCAGGTTTTTACAACACATACACACACACACACACCCCTCACACAAACTGTATTAACCTACACAGACTTTTAAATTTTCCCATTTCTACCGAAAGCCCTTGTCTACGGAGCCATACGTGTAGATTAAAAATGCAACAAATATTAGAATAGGTAGATGAACACTTTTTTTTACCAGTCTCGCTAGCAAGCAGTGGGAGCTCTTCTGTTCTTTTTTAATTTGTAATGAGTATAACTTGCCCACAGGATATAAGCTGCCTTATTATTTTCATTCACTCCTATTCATGTATGATCCCCTAAGAAAGACTGTAACTGAGGTCAGAACAGAGGCATGAAGTTCTTCTGGAGGTGTACAAATAGTGCACAGGTTTGCAAATGCAATAGTAACTGCTTTTTTGCATCCTAATTTGTCACCTTAGCCAGGGAAAATTCTTGCAGTGAATTATTTCATGGACTTTCTCATTAACATAAGACCTTACTATGCTTAATAAATAACACTGACAAAATACATCATACCACAGCCAAAGCTTTCCATTTCATGTTTGAAAACTTGCCACAACCCCCCTAATTTAGACAACTAGGTAAATGACTTTGTTTACTAAAGTGTTGAGCACACCGCAGCTCCAGCTGAATGTGGTGTCAGTCTTTTACATCAACACCAGTTGACCTAAATCTTTTGCCTGTTTAAGGATATTTGCTGTGCCCAGCATGTCTCAGGGTGCAAAAGGGTGGATTCCTGCAGGGATATTTCAGAAGTTAGAAGTCTACAGTGCTGGATAACTGCTGGGTTGTGTGCAGGGTATCGTGTGAGTGCTTATCCTGCATATCTGTGCAAAGTGAATTGACACAGTTTGGGTGATCCTTGTGGATGTCTGGGACAACTTTGAATTGAAGGGAACAAGCAGTGCTCAGGTGATCTGCTCAGGTAGCTCAGCTGTAGGCAGAGGCAAACCTTGGCAAACTCATTAGCTACACAGTCAGTGGTCCATACAACCTTCTGGTTTTGCAACTGTAGGACTTGCAGTGGTACTAACAGCTCCAAGTTGTACAGTAGTCAATAAGGATCTGATATTCATCATTCATTAAACTTGAGTTTGCTGTTCCTCTTCTGAGGGTAGCAAGCAGCATATCTTCAAATAGATGGCAGAGAAGTAAGTAAATAAAAACACCACCTTGTATCTAGTATCCATAGAGCATGTGACCAACTATGAAATACTTCAAATGCAAGAAAAGCTTTCAACTCGTGCATTAACCTGTCTGAGACTTTATTAAAGCAGGAGATCACTGCATCTCTTCTCCCTCTAACATAGTTACAGACAACATGGGGCCATAGTTTATTTTTAACAAGCTGGCATAATGGGTCAGATTCTCAGCTGGTGCAAATTGGCATGCCTGGACCAACGCCGCTGATTTGGGCCTCCACGTGTAAAGAAATGCGGCCATCACTCACTCAGCTGGGCATAGCAATTTCCCTGACAGTAGCTTTGAACCTTGCTTTGCAATTTGGCATATTTGAATTGAGGACAGTGCTCTTTTCATCTGATCTAGGGCCGTAGTTTCTTGGAGGACCAGGAAAAAGGCAAAAAGCACAGTGGTTTTAAGAAACAAAAGGTCCGTTTATCCATTGGGTCTCCCTGTGTCCTTGACCACATGTGCCTGTGTGCCTTTGAGGCCTCAGGCTATGGCCTTACTCACCTTCTACACACCTACTCCCTACTCTGCTGTCTGTAGACCAAGCAACAGAGGTCTCCCTCCTGTCACTCGCAAGTAAGATACTCCAGGTGTGTGCTAGCTTGTGCCATTCTTCATATACTTCAGTATGTGTCACCTGAATGGCACAACTGATGCAAAAAGCTTAAGTCTTATATCACTGCCAGAAAGTAAACCTGAGGATGACAGAAAGCTTGTTTGCAGCTCTACCTGTGATATTCATGGTGTTTGAATCCTCCTCAGAGCCCAGGCTGTGGTCCATGTCAGGGTCCTCAGAGCCACCTTCAGGGCCTGAACCAAAATTAATGAGATCAGCCAAATGAATCCCTTCAGTTTGCTCAAGCAGGCTTTTTGCCTTGGTCCTTTGACAAACTTACTGGGGGGAAAAAAGGGATGTGAGGGCATGCAGAGGGCTCTTCACAACAGTAGCTGTCAGGCTGTTAGATGTTTGGTTATCCCTGGGAAAAATGTCTCTCCTGAGGAGAAGGACCTCCTGCCTCCCTCAGAGGCGTTGCTAGAAGCACCAAGGGACAGAAGGAGATAGGATATCTGAGGTAGCCACTTCTTGCTGGGTGTTAAATGTGACAATGAAGACAGGGCTGTGGGCTGCTGTCTCTGTACCTTAGCAGGCTGCAGCAGCAACTGCAAGTATCATGACTGAAAAATGCTTCCAGCTTTTCCACCTTGGGCAAGTACTGACAGCCCCTTACAAGCAACCTCTTTTCTCTCTGCTTCTTATGTTCAGATGGCTTGTCATACAGATCTTTGCTGGCCTTCTCAAGTGGGGTAAAATGCCTCTCCCCATTGTCGTGTACTGTTCTCAGTAAGCAACACACACAAATTTTGCATCTTCCAAATGTTGGCATCCACTGTGAATGTTGCTAACGAAAATGTCGCTACTGGGGCTTGGTAATGTGTGGCTTTGCCACATTTTCCAAAAGTGTTTCTCAGCACATTTCAGGTGTGGGAGGCTCTGGCTGTGTTTTCCGCTGGCAGGGAAGCTTTCTGCTGGTGTTTGTACTGACACAGCTGGGCTGGGGAGGCAGCAGTAAGAAATGATCCATCAACCTCAGCACACGCACTAAATGGAACATGGTTTCTTTAATGGTGAAAGAAAAATTTGCTCCAGTTGTGCCAGATGCTGAGCTACGCAGCTGTCAGACCCGTTCTGTCTCCTGTTGTGACTAATAAAGGTTAACTGCTCAGACAACCCAGCTGCACCACAGCAAACTGCCTCCATACCCCGAAAATGGTCCTGAAAGCTCCCTTGCTACAGACCACTGTGTTCCAAGACCTAATGAAAAGGTTTTGACCTTAATAGTTTCATTTATTATACTCATTTGCATGTCACACATCACTGGCTATCAAGGAAATGCTGCATAACACGTTTTTTCGCATTAGTGAGATGAAACTGGGACATATTACTCAGGCAAATAAGATATTTGCTAAAGAAAACGGTACCAAAATGGAAAAAATACAAAAGGAGAGCTAGCAAGTAAATGAAAATACAGGCTCAACACTGAGGTTTAATGAGAGGGATGCTGAAGGGAAGACAGCTGGACTGAGTTTTGCTTCTGATCAAGTTTCTCTGGACTCTGAAAACAGTAAGCAGAGGGCCACCTGACTGAGAATCACAGAACAGAGTAAAAATATTCTTAAGTTCTTTTTCCTAAATCTCTAATGAGGCATTTTTTTTGTTCGGCCCACCAGAGGATTCTTGGTGTGCCTTAAGGATTCAGGGCAAGACTTCATCCCTGGCATTTGTGACCCTTCTCCAGCTGTAGAGTTGAAACTCATGCAGCTGTACTGAACTGCACCACTAGGATGCTGAAAAATGTTTTGAGAACTTGGAGGCCGGGATTGTTGATTGTTACAACTGAATGGTGATTTGTTCACACCTAGGAAATTGCATACAGTTGTGGGTTATGAGTTCAGCAGCACACAGAGATATGGATGGTGTCATTGGAATGAGGCCTTTCTACAAGTCTGTGAAGCCTAAACAAAGGCTGTCTACTTTCTGCTTTCTTCCATCTGCGTTCTTCAAGACATTAGCAGGGGTATAAGCATGGCAACATCTTTCCCCCTAGCCGTCTGCCAGTTCAACAAGTGGATGCAAGATATCCATGGTAGTATGTCATTAGCAATAGCATGTCTCTGTAGGACCAGTATGGAAGAACAACTTATTCTTCCAGCAAAGCAACTGTCATATTTCTATCACTGAGAGCCCAACAGTCATCCCATGAGGGACTGGGTTTACACGTGTGACTTAGAAGATTTCCCTGAAGTGGCAAGTGACATTACTGGATATACTTACCAGCAATTCAAGTGATATGAACAGGAACATGTCTTTGCAAAATTTAACTGCCTAGAAGCATAAGGAGTGAATACTCACACTGACGCCTTCCAGAAGCAGAGCCATCTGCATGATTTCTCCTGTTGCCACTGATCAGTTATTCCCAGAGGAGAATGAGAGATTGAACAACTGGCTTCTTTCAGAAGAAATGGGCTTTTTTCCTCAGTTGTACTAGTAGACACCATTATTTTTTCATTTTTTCCCAAAAGGAAACTTTTACAAGTTGGTGTCTGATTGCAGCCTCTGCCCACTGAAGCAGAATTTAAGCTTGCTTCTTTGAGCACATTTTCCCCCTTTACCTTGTCCATTCTTGGAGCTGAATGCTGTTAGAGGATCATCTGACTCCACATTATAACTTCTTGTTGCATCTTGTGTTTTCCAGAGAGCACCAGCAAGATACCAGTATCAACAGAAGGGACAAAAACTTCTTCACGTAAGTTGAATTAACAGAGTCTTTCTGCCTCTTTCTCTTCACTTATTCTTAAAACTGCTTCTGCAGCTCTGAAACTGCTCCCTCTTAGCAGACAACAATTCGCCTATATCCAGCACCTCACTACCTGCATATCACCTTGAATACTGGAGCTACTTCAGGGACTAAAAAATGAATAAAGAAAGGTTAAGCATATTTTTTAATATCCTGGAGCTGTATTGAGGATGCTAACTTGGCCTGCAGCTGTCAGCCTGCAGCAGCGCAAGTGAAAAAGTATTTGTCAGGAACTGTGTTTTGAAAAAGCACTTGTTGCTCCTGTTCCTGTAAATCCTAGCAGCTGCATATCAATTTGCAGAGTGTGTAGACATACTGGTGTTTCCACCAGAAACTGCTGCCTAGACTGCTTTGTTCCTCAGGGCTCTACATGCAATTCCTGACAGCTCTGCAGGGTCTGTGAATGTAGACAGGTAACTCACTGTCAGTAGTTTAACCACTTTTGAAGATGCCTTGGCATACTAGGAGCCTTCCCCAGATGGTTTCCTTTCAGGCTGGTGGAATTTGCTTACAGCATCCCACCTGCAGTTACGGATTGCACGCCTCCAGAGTTACTCCTGGAACTGACCCCAGTGAGAAGTCACTTTCATTACTTTAACTACTAGAGTTACTTTATATATGGCCTCAGTACCAGCAGTTGTCTCTACCACTGAGTTTGGCTCAGGGAGCTGTGGATAGGCGTGTGTAAGCCGAGCATCCCAAGGATATACAAGATGCACATATCCTGCTTGGCAAAGAGGCTGGGGTCTTGCTAGCTTTTTTGAGAAAGCTATGTCTGGCAGAGACAGGTTTTACTGTGAGATGACAGTGTTTGTAGGCTAGATCAAGGAAAACAGTGTGATTGCCAGATTTTGCATTTAGCATGCCTGCAGCCTTTCCTTTGATGCATCTGCGTGTGTGGCGACCTACTTCTGAAATCTTGGCACTGCTGCCTGACAGAAGAGCCATTGGATGTGCCCTTATTCTTTCATGTTCTCAGTGGGGCCTGTCACTGGTGCTTCACTGGATATGTATAAGACCACATAGCTAATAGCAAGCGTCCTGTAACCAATGGAACCATTTTTGTTCAAAGGAGGTGACACGCTGGTCACTGACTCCACTGGGCTTTCCTTGCCTTCTCTCTTGTGCAGCAAGAATGCAGTCCCTGCACTTCACTTTCCCATGAACTAAATTTCTTGTTCTTGAGTGTTCTTTTTCCCTGCTTATGTCCCTTCCATTGCCTGGTGTTACAGTACTGTTCTTCTCTTTACTGCTATTGTGCCACTGGAGAGGAGGAGGCTGGGATGTTCAAAAGGCTGGCTGCATTCCTGATGAATCGCTGCACATGCCAAGTGGCACATCTTGCTGTTGTCCTGAAGGGCAGCAGAAAGCAATATGTTCAGTGGCTGGTTATTGAGATCTTCTCATGGAGCTCTGAGCAGGTCTTTGCTATGTGGTTGGAGCAGAGACCTGCTCAGTCCCAAACAACCACGTCCCATTTTTTCCACTGTTCTCATCCAGCCTTGGGTCCAGACATGTCACTTTTCTCTGCCACTGCAGGAGTCTCCTGCTGACCAATAGTCTGGGATTTTGGGCACTGATGATTTTTTCCAGTCACTTCAAATGCAAATAAGTTATTAGTGTGTTGCTTCTTTAATTGGTGATAGGCTATTGTGAGACACTGGTGTTTAAATCACCGGGACCTAGGGCTTTTGAAGTGTCGCTACAGTTACTTTTCGGTGATAGGAGGACTTACAGAGCAGTCTTCGCTTGTAAGTGTGGTTTTATTCTGCCTAAAAACTGACTTTATTATGCAACAGATTAATCTTTTCTGCCTGACACAATGTGTTGTTAAATATTTCATTGCAGGGCATTTAGCATGCCTGAGCTGCCACGTAGGATCCACAGGCTGGTTGCTAGCCATACTGACTTCCTTCATCCCTTTCCACAGTGGCACATCACATTGCCAGCTTAGGCAAAGTGCTCTCTCTGCACACTCTTCCATCCAGCTGATAATGCTCCTCAAGCACACTCTTGAATTCTTTATTCATCCATGATACCATATGTTTTGCTGGACTCTAGGACAGTGAAAACCCATACAGCCACCCAAATGCATGGCTCTGGTTTGCTGCGTGGTTCAGGTTCCTACAGCTTGGGAGGTTCAGACCTATCTTCAGGCTACCTTGCTTCTTCTATTAACTTTTCTGAGTGCTTCCTTTGTGTGATTTGTGTTGAGATCCAGTTCCTTCAGCTGTCCTACAAGATTATTTGCCATTTTGAGAATGCTGCTTCTTTTACTTTCTTTGCAACCACTTCAGGGCTGGTGCTATGTCCATTTTGGTGTGGAATATGTCCTGCTTTCCCTTCCAGCTACAGCTCTCTGCAGTGGTGGTGACACTCGTGGACCCTGCTCCCTTTCAAGCCACAGAGGTCCTTAGCCATAGTTGTGATAGACCTGGCGGCCTGACTGTCCATTTGCAGTTATGTGAGAAGGAGATAAGAAGCTAGTGTTTCCTGGGTCAGCATGTGGAGCTTCAAGACCCACTGCTTTCCACTTTCCTCTGATGTTGTCACAAACAGCTGAAAACTTTGCTCTCTCTTTGCCAGTTTTCTCCTGGCCTTCCCTCCCAGGACTATGGAACATTTTTGCTGTAATCGATTACTCACAGTGTGCTTAGGACATGCTGTACCGACTTTGAAGTTCTTTGCTTTCTCAAGCTATCTCATTTTTTTCTCTGCTTTGGTGGGTTTCTGATTACTGGAAAAAAAAGAAAAAAGAAAAAAAAAAAAACAAATCCAACCTAAAAAAAAAGAAAGCTCTACTGGGGAAGATGTTCAGGCTCCTCCAGTATAACGAAGTAGCTCTGGCTATATTCTTACAAATTTGCTGTTGCTTCTGTGTGTTGCAGAACCCATGTTTAGGATCCAAGCTTCAACAGAAGGAACAAACACTTCCTCCTGTAAGTATATATAAAACGTTTAAACTACTGCTGTCAAGACCGGCAAGTACATTTCTCACTCCCTACATTGTCAAAAAATATGCTCCTATCTAGACCTGCAATAAGGGATTGGGAGTGACTGGGTAGGGTTCCTGCACAGCAGATGCATTTGTTATTTGTTATGTGTAACTCTCAGAGCCACATCATTTTGTGTAGTGAGGGCTGAACACCTTCCTCCAGGAAGGTCAAAGCACATATTTGGGCAGGGCAAAGGAGGAGGAAACTGCTCCAGTGTTTCCTACAAGGGAATTCCCTTCCCTGACTTCCCCAGGCAATGTATGACTTCAGATGCAGTCCTCTCCGCCTCCACAGCCCCTGGATCTAGGGTAGCTGGAAAATCCTCAGGTCCAGCCAACCCTAGATGCAGTACATTACCCTTCCTCCCCATGCCAACTGGCACATTTAGAGCTTCCTGGGCTCTTTCTCCTGTGCCATGCTGCCCTTGGCAAGAGGATGAGGAAGGTGGGGACATCTTTTTGCGTGTTTTTGCTCAGCTGGGACAGAGATCCAGATATGGTTCCCCTTCCTGGAGAAGAGAGGTTGTCCGTCTGCTCATCTCAGGAGCACATGGGAGGATGTGGGGGTACCAGCGAGGAAGGTGACTCTTTTATTCCTCTGTAGTGATGCTTCCCAGGGAAGAATGCTTTACAGCCATAATCCTGTGTACTTTTACCCTTGAAAACCATCAGCAGAGCATTCCAACTCTTTACTAAACCCAGACCCACCATTTACCCAGCCTGATTTTGAGCAGTCTGGAAGGACCCTTCACACAGTAGAAGTCAGCAGGGTTGTGGACGGTAGGATATTGACATTCTTCTACAGTGTTAAGTATTGCCATCTGCTAGGAACGGGATGACAGGTGAGATAGACCAGAGGCCCAATCCACCAACAGTTCCAGTGTTGTTACAAAATATGGTGTGTACTCTGTAGAAGATTATACGTAAATGCCCTTAACTCACATCCAATAGCTAAGACACATCCAGTAGGAGGAATGGTCAAAGCCAAATCTCTGGACATACAAAAGATTTATTTTTGAAGATTTTCTTCTCAGCTATTAGACTGATAAGTGTTTTAAGTGGGTGTTGAAGGAATTTTAGAAATCTAATAAGTTATTTAAAAAAACCAAAAAGCTTTCTGCCAGCAAGGTGAGGAGTGTTAATGATTTTGGCCTTCTTTTTTCCTCTGATGCATAGCAGCAGGGTAGGCAGGAATAATTCCTGGAGCAAGTTAAAACAATATTTTTTTTTTTTTTCTGTTCTCAGTTGCATTAATGTAAATCAGGAGTAGTATTATGCAAGTCACTAAAATAAGTAATGGAGAAGAGAGAGCAGTATTGGATATTGATTCTTATGCTGGGTAGGAAAGGTACTACAAAGCAGGAGGGAGCCAACATTTATTGCTAACAGATGTGAATGTCTACTCACATGACAGAGCGATGAGGAAATTGAGTGCACATACTTATTCTAAAGTTGCTTAGGGCTTTTCTTTTCTGAATTTCAGTGGGACATGTCCATTTCACACTTGTCACTGTCAATCTTGTAACAGCTAGAGGAGATAAAATAAACTGTTTCCTTCCACTCCTCAGACAATCGCAGATGTTTCAGAGAATATGCCAGCACTGTCACTGTTGGCCAGATGCTGAGAAAGACCTGAGAACAGCAGAGTGATTCAGTAGGCTTTCTTCCCCCAGGCTTTCACAAGTGAACACACGTGTCATGCTTTGCTTTTTTGGAGGTCCAGTGACATATATTCAGAGCTAACAGTTTAAAAAACATCCCATCTCCGTAAAACACTTCACAACAGATATCCCAAAACTGAAGATCGCTCTACCCTTTTATGTGCACATGTACCTACACTTCTCAAAATCCAGCTCATTTTGAGACTGTGGGCCTCCATTCTTAAGTAAAGAAGGGGCGGACTGTGATGTGTTCCCAGTTTCACATAAAGGGATGGTGATAGGGTTGAGGGGTCAGTAATCCAAGGGAAAAAGAAGGAAATGCATACTTTTGTTTCCTATTTCATCATGTAATGTGGCAGTGTTTGATAATGGTGCTCCTGGCACATACAAATGCTTCCCACCTTCTCCTCCACCCCAGCCCTAGGACTGTTCTATTTATTTTGTACTGTGTAATACTGACACCCAGGTTAAATCTTAATTTTCCTTGACGATGGAGCTCTCTGCAATACAGTTTTTCCTACTGAATGAACAAACCATCAGCAATTGGATCCCTAAGCGGTGTCACTACCAAGAACTGCAGAAGCCATTCTTCAACACATCAGAAAAATTTGGGATGGAAAACATTTTTCTTCCCCTTATTTACAGGACTGCAGTGCTCTGAAACCAGTGCCTTATGACCCTGTGACTTTCTTCTGCTTAGAAGCCACAGTGAAAAAGTAAATCTGAGACTTCACCCTAGTGCCTTGGGTTTATGGGTTCAGTCAACTATGTATTCAAGACTAGAGAATGAATATGTGGTAGTCTTTTTACTCTTCCAGGACTTGTTAAAAGAATCTTGGCTTCTCACCCTACTAGGCAAAAATGGTATACATATGGCAGTCTTCCTTTTCTTTAGAAAAGTGGTCAGAAAACTTACAACATACCTGGACAGAAGTTCAAAGGCTGTCAGGTTTCCTAGGTTAGAATCATCAGCACTGCACACAGTCTCCTGGTGGAGATATTTTGCAGGAACATTTGCATGGTGCAAGGGGGGAAAAGGGAAGTGGCGGTATACAGGCTGTTTACAGTGACCACAGCTCCTGTTGCATGGGAACCATCTACAGCACAGTACTGGTGTACACACCAAGAGTGATGCCACACCTTAGCTTACTGTTTCCATGGACAGCAAGAGTTTGGAAACCCATGCTCTGAGATCTAAACCGAATCAAAAGGAGACCATTTGTAGCAGTGGGAAACGAAGAGGTTGGACAGAGCGAAAGCCTGTGGGAATACATTTCAAACTCTTCATCAGAGACAGAAACATTTGCTTAGTTGCACCTTGCAGCGTTACCTCCATACCCTTGTTTGTGCTGCCCACTAAGGGTTGCTCCCTAAAATGTCTGTGGAGGCACTTCCTCCAGCAAACGGCCAGGCCATACTGTGTACTCTGCATGTTTCAGACCTGATTGTCTTACACTGAAATGCTCAGTTCAGATTTGTCTGCTTGTGCAATATGCTGAGCCAGCAACAATGGCATTGGATGTGCTTGGAGCATATTTTCCGCAGCATGTATCTTCCTGTCCCACTATTTAGCACATTGATATGATGTCCAGCTGGAGGCAGGAGTGTGGATGAAGAGCAAATATGCCACCTTGATTGTGGTTCCTTTTTCGGAAGAGTACAGAACAAGTTTGTTTAGTTTTTGGCTGGAGTGAAAGACCCAGTGTTGGTAATCTGTCCAATAGATGACTTAAATCTCATTTTCCCACAAACTTTCATGCTGGCCACTAAAACCTGCACAGAAACTTAAAAAAAGAAAGACTAGCTGGAGAAGAAATGTGTCAGTTTCAACTGCTCACCTCTTCTCTCTGCAATTATTAACTTCCAAGCTCCAAGCCTGGCACAGCAAAGCACCTTCCTAATACTTCATCTTCTCATGGTGTAATAACAGATTCCAACATGCATATTAAATGGAGAGCAGATACAGCACACAGAAAAGGAGGCATGCAAAGACTTTTTGCCTGTGACATTTTCTCAAGTACAACGATGAGCTACTTCGATAAAAATATTCCATGCTGAGCAGTAAAACCTTCTATGACATGGTGTTAGGGCCATTGGTTTATAGAGTATTTTTAACAGCAGCTTTTTGCATATGCAAGGCAAGCAGCCTGACCAGTAAATCATCTCTGTCCTAAAATCTTAACAGGCAAGTTATGTTTCTGCTAGTTTTTGCTTTCCTTCATCTCCTAAAGTTAACCCAGTCCTCCTCATCTGTATTTATGCAGTACCTGATGGGACTCCTCTTTCAAAATACATGAACTTTGGCTAAGAATCATTAAAATCTGAATCAGCACTTCTGGAAGACAGAAGGCTTGGACTCCAATAATACAGGGTTTATGTGGCTGTTTCTTTTGTCGTGGGGTTAATTATCCAAATTTCTAAAGACCCTCTGATTTTCTGCTATTTCAAGCAAATGTTTGAAGGGTTATATTGATTAGTAGCAACCACTCAAGTTGTCCTGCTATCTGATGTTTGGAGTTTTGGTTAGATTATTTTATCTTTTAATAGTACTCATGCACAGGTACCTACAGGAGTGTGCTTGTCTTTGATGTGTGGCCAAAACTTGTGAAATCAAAAAAGGCGGAAGAGTGAAACTCTACTCTGTGGTTTTTCCTTCTGAGGTCCATGGGAATTGCAGTTCTTTTAAGATACAATGTGACTTGGTGACCAGGTATCTTGCAGTATAGTGGAATATAGTACATATGGAGTTTCTGCATTAATTCAGTTTACTCTGTTTTGTTTGGCTTCATATTATACTGAGCTTGATAGACGCTAATTTCTAATATTCCCTCTATGACTGAGACAAAGATGATAGTACAATGGATATATTGCTGCAGCACAGTGTAATGATCAGAAAAATTCAGGGCACACTGCCTAACCGTAACTTCTTTTACCCCAGAAAGCCTCTGCTGTTCTGTGATAAAACCTAAATACACTAGTAGCAAGTCAGCAACTTCTGAAATGCAGCTATCTTGGGATGAAAAATCAGAATTGTTTTAGGAAAGTCTAGTAACAGGGCAGAGTCACTTGGGGCAGGAAAGAGAAGAATACTGTAACCAATTGAGAAAGCTGAAGGAATTCAGATGGTGAATTCAACTCCTAGCATGGCAGGACTCCCAGCTCCTGCTGTTAGTATATACTAACTTGGTCTGACATCTTCAGCTCTCAGCATTGAACTCATCTGTTTCATGAACTGAAAGGCTGCTTCTCCAGCAGCATAAAGGCATATACTTGATGCCCTGGTGGGACAGTGGGTCGGAAGCAAACACTGTACTACCTCATGCCTTTTCCTTTATTAATTCAGTGATTCTATTTTTCTGAATAATCATGTCTCGAGAAAATGCTTTGCGTTGCTCTAGGGACACTGTGTGAGCAAGGGCAGGGTCAGATAACTAGTACTTGTTTAATGTAAAATGAGTTTAAGCCTCCTGGTTAGTGAAATCCTTGTTAAAAGAGCTGAGCTGAAGGCACATGTTGATCCTGTGTTAAAACCTAGCACCGTGTGTGGTATTTTCTAGTTTCTTTCTCCACAGTGGACACAACAGTGGGCAATGCAGTGGTAATCTCAGTACCCTTATGATTTGATCTGGTATGACAAATCCTGTTTCCTGTGTTTAAATTTAACAGATAGGGCAAACTCATGTGAATAGATAACATTTCTCAGAGACACAGCTTTAAACTTTTTGCATGATTCCTGATCTAAGGCTGGTGTGACATTTAATGTCTGCTTCCACACCACTTAATCTTTCAGAGTTTTCTGTAATTGCACTCTTTGTCCTCTAGCCTTGCTCTGAAGGAGAGCTTGGCTTGGCATTAAGGACCTGAGCTGGGTTAGGCAGCTCCTTCACTAGGAAGTTTGTACATGTCAAACTTCTGACATAACAACACTAGTATAGTCAATTCTCTTCTGTGTTGGGGTTTCTTGGGCTTTTTTCCTTCAAGGAGGTCAGAGAGTTAAAAGGCAGTGATGGGTATAAGCAGTATTATACTTGGAAGAAGCTGACTTAACAGTCACAAAGGAGTAAGTGCAATAGTTTGTATAGCTTAAATACAGCTGCCAGAGTGGAAGGGTTTTAAGGACATTGGATTTAGCTATCTGTATATTTGTGCATGTAATCTATAAGGTAAATCTATAAGGCTAGTACTTGCCTCAGCACCGATATATGTTAGTATATATCAGTATATGATAAGGCAATAGCTTTTTATGTATAAATATATGTACATACATAGGTCTATAAAGAATAGATGTGTAAGTGTGAAGGCAATAGTGCGGATCTGTTTATTGCAGAGTGTGCTTGCCTAAGGTCACTGATTACGTGGAAAGCACTACCAAACATGCGGCAGTCTACTCTGCTGGCATACAGGTCACAAAAGCTACTTCAGACATTTCTGTTGTTTGTAATATTTCTCAGAGAATTTTGCAGGCCCACCTCCCATTGCCTTTAACATGCTGTGAATCATCTCCTTCTCTGCAAGGTCCTAACAGAAACCCTTCCCATCATTCAGCAAAATGGGTCAGCAGTTAATTTTTTTTAAAAACTGAACATGTCCTCACTAGTGGAGTGGGAGGCACCCTCACAACAGGTAGCTGGCCAAAAGGCACGTTGTTAATTACTGCCTTAGCTGGGTGTCAGAGATGGGAGACTGTGGGCTCCATCCCTAGCTTTCTTCAGGATCCCTCAGTATGTCAGGACCTCTTTTTTCTGAGACCCTGTAAGTCATACGGGAATTTGGGTTCAAGGGACTACTGGTAATGCCAGGTTTCTTTGAGGGCTTTCCAGAGGGTCTTAATCATGGCAAAACCTTTCCTAACAGAGCATTACTTTATGCCTTTCTGACTTCTTCTCCCCACTATACTGAAGTGACATGTACTATGTATCCACCTGAGACCAAAATCAGCATCTTTCTGATTTGCCAGCCTAGCCTATGCTATACTGGAAGACATGAGCTTGTAGCACAGGAGTGTGTTGGTGGTCTGACCGTGGCTTTTGGGTCACCATGTCTTCCATGGGAAGAAGTCCCTGGTGTTGTCCCTGTGACAAAACAAGTGCTCAAGGACTCCTCTTCCCTGCTGGCTATACCCTTTCTGGGTAGTGATAATGAACATACTTTGTGGTATTTGGATCAACCTTCTCAAAATAGTATCTCTTCCATGTCATTTTTAAGGCATCAAGGTAGTTCTTACTGAATAAAGGTATACAACAGTCAGTGATGTTAGCTGGGCAGAGATCTGTGAACAACATGGAATACATGACCTTGACAGAAGTATACATCTATTTCAGGCACTGTGGTGAATCAAGATACGTCATTGACCACACTGAAACCAAGAATGTCAGTGCTTTGTAAAAAGTGAGGGTGAAAACAGGATACTCACAACAGGCAAAAATGATGAAAGTGTGCATGGATACAGAATTATATTTGTATTTTAATGCAATAAGAAATTTCCAATTTACCCCTGTAGCCCAGAAGTTCTGTTCATCTCCTTATCTTCCACCTATTGTCCCAACAACACCTACCTACCTCCAAAGACACTTTGCCTTGAGGCACACTGTTGTGTTAACCCCAGGCGAGACTAGCAATGAAGGTACTTTGTCCCTAGGAGGCCCTTCTGTCCTGAAAAAAGACATGTTTGCAGCCCACTTTTTTTGTTTTTGGAGGGGGAATTTCTGTTGTTTCAGCTTTAGTGGTAAAGGTCCAAGAAAGAAGAAAGTCCCAAAGGGAATTTAAGTTTCCAAATGTTAATTACCCTGGCATGACTGCACATTTTTTGGGCTCCCTTTGACAGAGAGGCACACACAGTTGGCTTTCATAGATGATGTGTTCTGGGCTTCATGTTCCACATTCTCCCAGGGAAGGTCTTAGGCTGCATCAGCTGTAAACAAAGACGCGCTGTGGCATAGCAGGGCCCTGGTCCTTGAAAGTTGTTTCAAGTTTGTGGTCTGGCGGTGGAAGCCTGTGACAAAGCAGAAACACAAAATGAATGGAATACAAAGAAGTCAAGAGACTGGGTCCAATGCTTTGTTTTTACACTGAATTTCCAATTCAGGCAGTTCCGGTCAACCACAAAAGGCAGATGTTATTGTCTAGGGAGAAGGAACAAAGTTTCTTAGAGAGCAGTAAGGGAAGAGAAGACACCCCTCTGAGTTATCTGCCCTGTCTCCTAGGCTTTTGATTCCTGAGCAGGGAATCCCTACCATTTTAGTAAGTGGAAGTGCCTCAACACTCAATTGTATCTGTTTCTAGAAGACGAGAGCAGAAGATAACACAGAAGTGGATGAAAGATGAACAGAAAAGTGCACTGTTATCTTCAGAATAACTTGTAAAATATATGGTTCAAATAAGTTTCCATTTGCCTAAGAGCATCCCCTTGATAAATTATGTTTTACCTCTTAAAAAATGCAAACTGCATGACAAAGTTATATTTCAAAAAGCATAGGCAGAGCACTGTATACATGAATGTGATCTTTTCATAGATGCATGGCTTTGAAAAGCCACCACAGTGTTCCCTCATTAGCTTCTCCACAAACACAATGGCATAGTATGGGTGAGGCTCTATTTAGACTATAGCAATTCCTACCAGGTAAATTAAAACTTCTTTCATGTTCCCATTCTAGCAGTATTTTAATATTGCTTTGAGAGCCACACTAAACCCTTGGGAAGAAATTACTATCCTATCCTTCATGTCCACATCTCTTCTAAACTGCCTTTTTGTAATGTCTACTGACTGGATGCAAAGTGGGAAAGTTGTATCTGTTGTCTCATGATCAAAATATTCCCACAGGTTCCTAATGGTTTCTGTTGTTCTTAACCTTCTCCTCCTGTACAGAGAGGAGAAGGAATCACTGTAGTCACTGCAGCAATTAAAAATCAGCCTTTTACAGTGTGATTTTTCTTCTAGGTATGTATCTTCCTGAATATTTAGCAGTAGCCAGCTAGTCAGTAATTTTGAGTTGCATCCACATTAGCATGGAAATGCATGGCAAGGATCACAAAACACCCACTCTGGGTTTTGGAAAGAAAGCTATGCCCTGGAGCAATTGTCCTTTATGAATCGTGTCTGATGGATGTCAGTATTTTCTTTCAGTGAATATATACATATATAAAGGCTTTTGCATTTCTTCACAAGATTTTCTTTTGGCTGCCCACTCTTCATGCTAGTCATTTAAACTTCTTTATGGATATACAGAGCTCATAGGCCTTATTAGTAGTTTATATTAATCACGGTATCCAGCTGTCTGAGGTATTTTGACAAAATAATTTCAAATTTTCCCTTCGACAGGAATCTGCTTGTTACAAGGGAGGAAGTTTCCAAACTGTATCGGTCCTGCTGCAAGCTAAAATACCATGGGGCATTTCTAATTTATGATGGATGATCATGAAGGCTAAACCTAGGGTGCTAAGTGGAGGGAGGCTGAGGAGTAAGCTGAAATGCTAGAGCAGTGTTTACCCATTTCATCATTAACATGCTTTCTTTTGTCCTTCTGGCTCATGTCAGCTACTGCTTTTCAAGACACCTAAGCATATGAAGGATAAGTGCTTCAAGACCTTCCCCAGGAGGCAGTGTGTATACCACCCTACCAGCAATCCTCCCACATCATCCCAACAGACGCTGCAATCCCCAAGCACTCCTAGGTGCCTTTATATCGTAACAGAGGGGGTTAATTATAAAGCCATATTCATGGCCAGAAAGACACTGCATGGGTGGCCTTCCCACAACTGGGATACACTGGGAACTGGAAAAAGCACACATGTAAATTATTTTGGATGAATTGCAGAGCCCCATCAGTCACAAATGGGAGACATAGATGTAGCCTTGTCCTTGGACTGAGAGCATGACCATGCTACTGAGCGGCGTAGGCACATCTGAGTGGTCAGGCTGCCTATTCCACCCCAGCTCTCCCAACCATGGTGTACTTGCGGGCCATAGAGCAGCTGCCCTTACACCACAGCCCTCCCAAATTTAGCAACCACGGCCACTGCTCTTGAGCAGAGAGGTGGGACAACACATACTACACTACAATTCCAGGCCAACAGGAGAGACAAACATTAGGCCAACAGGAGAGACAAACTTTTTCCATCCCTGAGTATTTGGGGTTTTTGTTTGTTCATTTGTTTCTGTTTTGTTTATTCAGCACAGAAAAGCTCCTTGCTCCAGAGCTATAAATATTCGGAATTGATGTTGAGTCAGGAAGGATTTGACTGGACACAGCTCTGCAGCCTGAAGCTTTTACAAACAACATGTGCCCTGAGCTTGTCTTAAAGTTCAGCATTTATACATGGGGTGGTAATAGACCTTCAGAAGTTAATACAGTCATTATTTTCCTGAGTTGTGTAAAGTCTGAACTTTATTACTGATATTTTTCTGGTAATATTCACAATGATCTGAAACATGATTCTTAATAACACAATTAAGCATTTGACAGGTATTTAGATGAGCTTTCCAAAATGTCAGCAGGTTTGCTGAGTAGTATTAGTGCCCTGGTTGTTTTTAAAAGGAAAAGATAAACCATAGTCCAGGGAAGAAATATGGGAGCAATTTTTTCAATAATGTCTATTTTGCAGGCAGATACCTAGCTGTGAAAGCCACAGCTACCTGCATTGTTGAAAGCTACCCATTAGATCTAATGCTGCCAATTGTGGCACAAATTGTCACCGACAGAAAGTTTTTTTTCTAGCCTTCTCAAATTAAAAGTTTTATTTGTTTGAAATGTCTGTGGTTTTATATATATAGTAACTGAGAACATCCTTTCATTTGTAGCTAAAATTCTGTTGTTTGCTTTTAAGCACTGATGTCAAACGCTGAGGCATTAGTTCAACAGTTTAGTTATTGTTCTGAGAGAACAGTAGGTTAAAGTGTCTTGTGCTTTCGTCTGATTAAATGCCACACACACCCCTGCTTTTTTCCATACTAAGAAAGTCTAAAACTAGCACAGATTTTTTTGAATTCCTTAATATTTTATGTTATTTAAAGCAGTGCAAACATGGAGTGATTCCTCTGACTCCACAGGACACAGTGAAATAGGATTGGAGTCTAATCTTGCACTATACTTTTTACACTGTTAGTAAGACTTTCATTATTTCCCTAGAATGGTTCTTTCCTTCCATTTCCCACTGGGGAAATCTTTGGCTTAAAACAAGCTGCAGGCTATGCATAGTTCTTGAATATTTTAATGATCTACACAAAACCCATTAGCTGCCACAATGGCATCTAATACTTGACAGACAGTAGGATAACAGTTACCTCAGCGTCTGCAAGAGGCCAAAAGACTCTTAAACACTAATTGTGCAGGGAGGATGAAGAATTGCCTTGAGCAGCAACGCAGCTCATTCAAATGCATGTCCGTCTGTGGTGATGCAGAACTGGTGTTTCAATTCTCTGGTGTAAAGAGCTCTGAATCAGAAGCTGTCCCTTGTTACTAGGCAATCTACATCTGCAGAGTAGATGCTTGCAACTCCTTTATATATTTGTCAGTTTGGAAGGAGAAGAAAGTTAAGATAGGTCCAGAGAAGGAATACTGTGAATATGGATTCCATAACTTTTTTCATAGACTAGTAGCCAAGCCAGTGTAGCTGTGATCCCTAAGAGCAACGGATCAATCCCAAGGTTCATGGGAGGTAACACAAGCCTGAAATCCTCTCCACGCGTGTTCAGCCAGCCCATTTGGTCTGTGCATCAGTGAAGTGCCTTCCTGGAGGCAGGGGAAAGGAACTGAGGCATGGCTCTGGGACTGCTTACCTTACCTGTACAGTTGCACGTTTCTGTCAGATGCAGAGAATTCTTGCTGTCTTCCGCACAATGTCTGTATCCTGCACCAAGTGTATAAGTGACCTCTCAAGCTGGCAGCTGTGCTGTGAGTGAATTGCACTGTAGAGGACAGGAGCTAAATGCCAACATCTTACTAATTCTCCCAGCTAAATGGACACCTGGAGAGCTAATGTATTGTTGTACTTACTGCTTGAGTTATGTGTAGAAAATATGCAGTAAAATTCCAGATAATTGGATGTGGATTGCATTTGCAATTACATGTTCACTGGATAATACACATGCATCAGAGATCTAATATTCACCCCAGCAAGAGAGTACAGTTATAGGCAGGCAGAGCAAATGGAGCTTTTCAATTTAAATGTGCAAATGAATTTTATACACACATGGGCACTATTAGCAGATGGCCAGTAAAGAAGGCTGGGTACAGGGGAGGGAGTCTTTCCTTTTAGTTCAGTAAGAATCTGTTCCCGTGGATGATGCTTCATCCTGAGGAATGGTTTTTATTATCTGTAAATATCTTGTAAAATATGAGTTTGCCATTCATAACAACGCAAAAGCAGACAAATACTGGATGGAGGATTTTCTCTGGATGGAGCAAAAATAATCAAAAAGAGTAAGCCAAGCAAACTGACAAATTTGCAGAACAAGACATGGAGCTGGTATCTCTAGTAGAAACACATTAGTTGTAGTTGATGAACTGGAACAAGATTACTGAAAATTTTGAAACTTCCTTAAGGAAAGAAGAATTTTTTTAAAAGCTGTTTAAGAAGAAAGGGATATCAGCTAACTCTTTAGAATGGGAGGCAAGAAGAGAATTAGTTATTCCTTGTTTAGACTTGCTGCTCTCAAGTTCATCTGCTGTATCCTAGTATTAAAGGGGTGGTGGAGCACAGGAAAGGCTAGTCTAAGCAGAAAGAAGAGGAGAGCACGGCTGTATGAGCTGGCATTTCTGCTGAGCCTTTGTCCCAACCCGATCTCACCACTCATTTCTTAAACACTGCCGTACTCTTGGCATCTCCCCTTTTGTTATCGCAGGAAATTGTCAGTGTGACAAAGTACATTACAGCATTTATAAGAAACACTGACTAATAAGGGTCCAGTGAGTCTTTAAGGAGCTGTACACACTTATCTGATCTCTGAGGGATGTTTCTTCCTCAGTCCTAGTCATGATTGTGTCTTGGCTTTCAGTAGCTCTGCAGAAAATAGTCATTCCAATTAATTTCAGCACAGTCTCTGTGCACAACACCACCTGTCAAAATTGAAGTATCACCAGCTCTTGAATGAGAGACCCAGCTGTCAGCCAGTCAAACTGACCATGTGTGAAGCAGTCAGAGAATCACAGAATCATTTAGTACTGCTGTACCTCTTCTACCTGGCCAGGCAAGAAAGGGAAGCTGACCTTCTGGAAAACTGTGTTTACTGCAGGGCAGAATTTCTGCCACCAGCCCGTGCTCACAGATGGTGGGGAAGCAGAGCAGCCAGACACATGCAGCAGCAGGCAGGCTGGCCAGCCACCATGCCCGCCAAGCCTGGTGTCCTGTCTCAGGCAGCAGGCAGCAACTGGTGCCTCAGGGACAGAAAGATGATGCCTCTGCTAAATAAGTTTCCTCCTAAGCCATGACCATGAGAGGTAACTGAACCTTTCTGACTCCTATTTTTCCTCTTATTAGATCTACAGGGAGTCTTGTCTTTTCTGTAATCTTGTTTGGTTGCTGACTCCAGCTCCCTCCTGCTCTCCTATACCAACCACCACCCTGTTATGCTTTGGATCAGGTTCGTCACGCTAAGGCCATCAGCACCCCATGACTTCAGAAGGGGGCTTCTACCACCTTACAGACCCACAGCAATCAAGGAAAACAGATGATTAAACCCTAAGCCACTAAGTGGAATGTAATCTTCTCTTGGTCTGCTGCCTCTCATCCCTTATCTACATTGAGTAGAAACAATTACAGCAGCTAGCCACATAATCAAACGTTGTGGCTGGAGTCACATGCCATTTCAGACACCTTGAATAGTGTTGCACATGACTGATGCAGGAACACACAGCACCAGAATAAGTCAGTGCTTTACTGATCACTGTCTCTAACTGTGGGCCAAGGCCAAAAAGGGAGAGGAAGGTGCAAAAATAGCCTTCGTGGACAACTATGCACTTGTTCTGTTACCTAGAAAATGTTGTTCTTGCCCTCTTGTGATCAATGATTGATCTATATGCTAAAGCATGAGGTTTACTAGCCCTTGCGCCTTGTGTAAGAAACATCTGTTTTTGTTAGTGCAGCAAGGGAATGAATGTTCTTATTTTCCATGCAACTATCAAATCTTTTCTCAAAATTTCCTTAAGAACTTGACCTGAAGGGGGCCTAAGCAGATAAGTGTTTCTCAATGGCAGATAAGAATTATTTTTTTTTTCTGTTCTGTTCCCACATGGTAAAAAGAAAAGTGTCTATTCTCCATGCAGAAAAATCTAACCACAGAGGGCTGTAAAATCCCCTGACAGGCTGGAGAGGCATAACTTAGCCTGCTCCTTAAAGCCCCCAGAGGTCCCTCACTTAGCTCAAAAGATGGAGGGGAACATCCTGACTGGAACTCCCTTCACTACACCGGTCATACAAGATCATGAACAGGGAGACCTTGGGGGTCTCACTTTGCAGCCCATGTGAAGTGCTGGGAAGGATGCATGTGTTAGCTGTTTCAAGACTTCTAACTGACCTTAAGAATGGCCATAGTTTAACCTGATTACGCTTTACTTGTCCCAGAGCAGATATAATTAATATGTATCACCCACAATTAATACGTGGGTGTACATACAAGGAAAACAATGTCTTCAGCAGGGAGCCAGCACAAGGCCTCTGTCACTGACACTCGCCTTTGCCCTGTCGTTTCACCCACTGTGATTAGAAATTCATCAAATATGTCTGGAGAACTTGCATGCTTAGCCTGCTTTGGAAAGAGGGGATTGTCTAGCTGTGAAAGGAGATTATGCAGCAATTTCCTCCTCAGCACAGCAAGGCAATGAATCTGACTCTTCATTATAGAGGAAGGATGAGTAAGAATGGTTGCATTTCCTGTGCAGTGAGAGCAACATGAGCCGTGCTCCAGGTTCCTTTGGGAATTTCCATGATCATGTCAATTTCAGACACGATGCATAATGTTACTATGAGAAAATGGAGATGTTTAAATAGGAATGCTTGTGGGGAAGGGAAAAAGGATCGATTCATTAAACGGTGTGTTTGATCTCAGCTACAAAGACAGCTGTACAAAAGAAGACAGGCTTGAAGTTAGTTGCTTGAGTTTTATAGCTCGTGCATGAATTACTGACAGCAGCAATGTATTTCTCAGGTGATTGTAGTTTTTAATAGACATTCTCACATTCTCTCACCACTTATGAAAATATTTTGTTGTGTTTTCATCATGTGAGAGGCTGTAAGGAAGTCTTGAAGTTACTTGTATTTGCTAAGTAAGTGAAGGAGGGAGGTCTCACAAAGCATCTGCATCTCTCTCCTGTATTTTCCCACTTCTGCTCAGGCTGAACACAATGTAGTGCTCCTGGTCAGGCATCAGATACTGCCTTTCTGTTTCCCAGAGTCTCTAATAGACGTCAAATCCTGCTTACATTTTTCTAAATCATTTACTTGAGGGAGGTTGTTCATCTCTAAATGCAGAAATGTATCACAGGTATGACAATCACATTCTTGAATGCTCAAGAAAGACAAACAGTCCAGCAACTGGGCATTAGCAAGATGCTGATCAAAGGAAATATTTCCTAAGCAACCCAGAGCACATCCCTTAGGACTAGTATGAAAGTGGGTTGCAGGCTGGGAATCCCAGACCAACACTTCGTTCCTGAGAGAACAACCTATGAGCCCTGAACTGCATGTGCAGGCACCCCAGTGAATGCCCAGAAAGACTTCAGATGCCTCAAACCTAAAAATATTTCCTATAAGGCTTAGTTCAAACGACTACCAAAGGTTGTTCCATACTCATTTGCTGAGTGGGGAGACAGGCAGACAACCAGAGTGCTAGAGATTACTAAGATGGAGCAGGGGAAGTTATTTCCAGTTCTGCCCATCTCCTAGACCCTCAAAACTTCCTCAGATGTATAAGGAGGCCAAAAAACCCTCCAACAAACAGCCACACACACACAAAAAAAAAAAAAAACCAAAACCAAAGACAAAAAAAAACCACAAAGGAGAGGGGAAGCATTAAACCACCATTGAATAAATGCACCTACTATTTGCCTGTGAAGCACTATTGTTCACCATGTCTTCCCTCTGTCCAAAAAGTCAGAAAAAAGCTTCGGTGACATTCTTCTGTCTAGAGTAGAAAATGTTTCATCAACTTCTGCAAAGCTGGAGACCTACTTCAGCAAGAGGAACCTGGAAGTTCTCCCTAAAACAGCCTGCAGTGCCAGTGTTGAAAATGTGCTCTTGGGAGAGAAGGAAAACTCCCAAGGGGAAGAAAAGGTGTAGGCATGTCAGGTCAATTTAAAATGAACCCCAAAACTGCTATTAACATCTTGGGTGAAGTCAACCGTGGTAAAAGGATCTGAAGAGCAGTTCTGGTTCACGCAGCACCCTCTAGGGTAAGGAATGGAGGAGAACCTTGAGTCCTGAGCAGATGCAGATGTGAGAGGGGAACAGACATGCCTAAGGCGACATGGTTGGGTGTGCCTATATACCAAGTTATGTCCATTTTAGGTGCCTGGGCACATTTCTCTTTAACAGGCTTTTCCCCCCTTTTTTCTCTTATAAAGGAAATGCAGTGGCTGCACATGCCTTACTAAGATTACTTGTTTGCCTGGTGGCCATAGAGAAATAATTCCTCTTGTTGCTCAATAAATCAAGTTACTGTCATTTTAAACACTCTGAGTTTTTGATAAGCACATGAAAGAGGTAACGCTATCACTGTCATGTTAACACAGCATTAAAATAACAGCAAATTTGGGGAACATAAATTATATCCTCTCTTGTAGCTTAAATTTGGAACATAGGCAAAATATTTATAAAACTATACACATTCTATAAAAATCTGTCTCTTACTTCAAAAATATACAAGTAGAACTGTGGGCTAGCAAAGTGCAAATAAAATATGTGCAAGAAAGCAGAGTAGTGTCTTTTGCATTTGTGGCATTTCGAATATGTTTTTTAAAATTTTTAAATAAATCTTCTTAAAATGTTAGAGTTTTTTTATTTCAGTTAACACAGCTTTTCTTATGTGCAATAATAATCAGGTCATCTGGGGCTGGAAGGGGGCGTTGATTTAATTTGAAGTGGTGGATTCTTTCTCTGAAAGGTTTTTTTTTTTGTTGTTGTTGCTTTAGCAATTGAAAGCCTTTCTTTCCTAATAGGATTAGCCCAAATAATTACCAAAGGATTTCTCTGTGTCATCTGAGTGCAGTTCCCCACAGCGGTATTAAAAAGCCTATCTGCAGTAGGGAAATAGTCAATGACCATGAGTAGTGGAAAAGGTTATAGTTAACTGTTGCCACTCAAACCAGAGAAAGTCATCTTCAAAGGCAGGACCTCAGTGGTTTTTACCTTAATCCCCATCATGCCCAGCTGGTGGGAAGAAGAAACAGCAGCTCCTTGTCGGCAAGAAGATACTGCGGATGGCTCACAGTGAGCAGGGTGAAGTGAGGGGCCATAACCTTTTGCAGCTCTTACTCAGTAACGCACAAGTGATCTGGGACCACAAAGCTTTAACAAAGAGCACCGAATTTTATGCTAGCCTTTTGGTTCTGGCTGCAGACCAAGGTCCTGCCCTCTGGCCTGTTAGGAAGAAAGTGTACTTGGGTTTCTTTGGCAGATCCTTGAAATCCATAAGACACATCAATGGTGTGTGGGAGAAGCTTCTGACTCTTCAGCTTTAGGACAGCTCCTTGCTGTTTTTTACAATTTTTACATTTCAGACACTGTATCAAGGACTTACAAACTATGTACAAAAAAAAGATCCCCTTGAGGATGGAAAAAAGAAAATGTGACTTGGGTTGAGACTGCTCAACGGCATCCTGCTGGGGGAGCAGGTCTGAATTAATTTCTGTGACTTTAATCCCTGTGTCTAATCCGTAACTTTATTACTTGTTCAAGTCACACCATATTTTGCTGCTGTTTTAAGCCTTCATTTCAGGATTCTGGCTATGTATCTGTATCCCTATGCAGTATAATATGTTGACAGGATAAATGGAAAATGAAATCTGAAAGACATTTCTTCGGCATGTCTGTGCAGATACCAACTTGACAGATACCTGTCTGTAATGGTAGATCATTGTTTGGTGTGCCAGGAAGTGGGCACTTCTGGCCTGGCTTGTCTGATATTCCTTGAAATCACAGGACATGTGGGGATTTTTTTCCAGCTCACTGTGAACGTTATGTTGTTTTGGTGGGAAAAGGGCTTGGTAAAGATCTTTATTTGGAGTGCTTTGTCTCATGCTGCTATCTGTACCTGTTTCCTTTCTGCCCATCCTCTGGAGACTTCTGAGTTGTGTAATTGCATTTGAACATAATCACATTCATGGATCAAAGAAAATACACAACCTTATTGTCGCAAGTTAATTATTTCTGGAATAATTCCTACAGGTTGTCCACAGTTCCCTGTCTCAGTGTTAGATTCAGACCCAAAATTCCTCAGAGCTTCTGTGCTTTTCCAAACAGCTGGTATTATTTAACCACTTTAGTTGGCACTCTTGGAAACTCTCTCGTTAGCTAAGGCAACAGTGAGCTGACTTTGCCAGTAGCTACAACTTACCTTTACACTGGTAAGCAGTAAACCTGAACTTTCTGTCTGCTGCAATCACATTAATAATGCACTGTGTTTCCTGTAATTATTACATATATGCACAGAGATATTTTTTTTTTCAAGAGGAATAAAGGAGACAGAGGTGGAAGGTGGAAGGTGATGAAAACAGCTACAACTAATTATTAATGCTGACTAGACCCCAGCTGCATAGGTTTTTAATTAGCCCATGTATAATCCTAATGGTCACTGTTGGGATAATACTAGCACTTCTTATTAGCCCATGTCTAATCGTAATAGTTACTGCTGGGATATGGGATATGGAGCCTATGCTTTGTCCTGTGGAGCATGTGCATTTAGAATCAGATCTATTTTGGTCACATCCTTGTTTTCTCCTCTAACATGTGCAAAGTTGTTAAAATACAGTTCCTTTATTGAAAACCCTGAAGGAAGGACACAGGGTTTAGTGTGAAATTAGAAACACAGAGAGGATTTGCTGCCCTTTGGCAGCTTTTAATTTAATTGGAGTTAAGCGGCGGTTAAGCAGCATGCAGGGAATTTTTGAGCAAAAGCAAGGCATCTCTCAGGTGGAAGCAGGTGTATTGCTGTGGCTGAGCAGGCTGAAATCTTGCCCACAATGGCAAAAAATTTAGCCCCCTCTTTGCAGCAGTCAGTGTCTGAAGGAATGGTAAGAGTTTTATAGGGTCTGGCTTTAAACCATGGCCCTGGTCAGAAAGGGATTTCGGGACATACTTCATCTCATCCATATGTGTACAAGCCAAGGTCACTAAGTGCCTCTTTCTCCTTCCTGAAGACTCAGATGCTCATTTCCCTTCCCTACCACCACATCCATCCTTCCCACCACAGGCATAACATACCCGCATTCACGTACATGAGGACAGCTCTATTTTGGCTTTTTCTCTGGGTGGTAATTTGGATAAGCATGGCTGGAAACACAAGATACAGGGCGACCTCAGCCCTGCATATCTGGCCCACCCTATCAAACACTCTTACACAGTAAATGCATTTAAACCTTAGGTACACTCAACAAGAAGGAAAAAGACAGTCTGCCCCTCCACCCTCTTTTTGTAGTCCTATTACCACTCCATAGATTCTGGGGTGAAACGCAGGCAGCCATAAGGCACTTCTGATGGACATGACCTACAGTTTGAATGCAGGAAACGCTGCAAGAATAATGCATCCATCAAATGAAATTATGATCGCTGTAAATTCATTCAGATACATATGTATGTATGAGTGCATAAACACTATCACATACTGCTGTTGCCAGTAGTGGGGATCAGACTTATCTGGGTATTGTAGCAAAGGCGCCATTTACCACCTTCTTCTGACCTACTGCAAGCTTTAAGGACCTGTTTTTTGCTCTGCCACTGCCTACTGTGCTCCATTTCTAGTTGCCCGGTGTCTTGTAAAAGTGGGTGTTTCCAATGTGACACTATTGCTTTTGCACAATCCAGCAGCAACGAGCCACATTGCCCTGCACTGCGCATACCTGTGTGTTAAACACAAACAAGTTATAAACAACCCATTTTACCCTCATGTAAGGGTCTGCTTGGTGTCTAGAGCAGCACAGGGTCTGGCCTGTAGCTTTGAATGGAATCAATGAAATGAGAGTGCAGATTTCTTTAAGGTTTCAGAGTTTCCTCTCTGCTGTTTTCCACTCCTGCTTTTCATAAGACCAAACTGATGCAGGAACTCTAAATTTCTACATATGAGAAGAGTTACCTACCTTATTTCAATTCACATTTTGGTTTCTAAAAGGTGCAAGTTTTGCTTTTGTGCCAGACATTACATAGCACAAAGAGCTTGGGCGCAGGGGTGAGGAAGATATGCAAGACGTCTTAAAACACAGGCTTGGGTTTGCATTCAAAACATAGGTATGTAATAAAACCTGTATTTGATTAGACTACTGAAAACTCATGACTAGACATAAAATCTCCTTTGTCATACTAATTTGAATTCTTAATTATTTTCTGGAAATTGACAAAGTTTTCAAGCTATGCCAAAGGAGTGATTCATGCCTTCTATGGCTTTCTGAATGCACTAAGAAAGAATATTAAATATTAAATGTCCTTGATGATGCTAGGATTCTGAGGCATGATAAGAGCTGTCGCTTTTGTTATTGTTGGAATTTTTGCACTTATAATACTGTGTTGCTTATCTACTTTAAACAGGAAACATATCAATTCTACTAACCTGAGCATAATCAGGCTGCATGTAGACATGACTAGAGCTGAACAAACCAATGTAATTGAATTAATATCTTGATTTAGGATAAGGTAGATTAAATTCATTATTTAGGGGTATTTGCAGAAAGCTGCTAAGCAAACCAGCTCTTGTGCTGAAATCATTTTCTGTGAGCAAAATTCTGAAGCTTGCAGATTCTGAATGTGTAACTACTGTAAGATGTACTTTACAAATCTAAGCCAGTAATATGTCAATGTCCTACCATTAATACCCATTTATTTAATGATACAGAAATTCTTCCATGCGGTAGGCTGTCTCTATGTCTTTGACTTCTTCCTTTTTTTTCTAATAAAAAACCCTATTGAATATACATATGCTAGGGAGTTACTTTATGAAAAAGTCCATGTGTAGTTGAGATTTTGCATTCAACACTTCAAAGTGAAGTAAAGTTTGACGCATTAAGTTTTAAACAACAGCAGCTGGGAATATGTGCAGGTACAAAAATAGTTCTGTCTTCACAAAAAATGAAAAGTACAGTAAGTAGTGTCAAGATTTTTCTGAATAACAGGTATGTTGTTGGGATCATCTTCAGGAAGGGCCTTGGGTCATGGTTTCACTGCACAAAGTCTTTGGTGGGAGGACAAGGTCAAGGATTTTTTTCCTCTGGAACATGGCCCTGTCCCCATTTTTCCAGCTTAAATACGTTTATGGGCCCAGACTAGGAATTAGCTGATAGGCTTACCCATTAAAAAAGAATCTTAAAATAAATTCTTTTCAAGTCAGAAATCAGTTCTTTTATCCAGTTGAGAGCCTGGCCACATGAACAACATTACTGAATTAGCGCAGGTGACAGAACAGCGGGAGCAAAAAGAAGGGGAGGACAGGGAAAAGGATGATATTGCAGCCAAACTGCTTATCATGAAACCACAGCACTAGACTCCAAAATACCTTTTCAGTTCCTGAATTAGGCTCTGATTCAAAAAGGCACTTAGATATATGATGTAGCCCATCTCTAATCAGGAAGACATTTCACCACTTCTTTAACTCCATGCACATTTAAGTACTTTGTTAACCAGGGGTCAAAGCAGGAGGGATAATTCCTTGATTCAGGGCTTTCGGGGCCTTTACTCAAGTTATCAGTGTCCAGTGACTCCTCCAGCAGCAGCAGTACTGTGGATATGAAGGCTGGCCGGCACAAAATCCTGCTTAGCCATGTGCAAAGTAGCAGTGTTGCCACTGTCCCATCAACAGCCTGAGGAATTTCCTCCATCTAAATAAAGCTGCTCAGATGCAGATGCACAGATGCATTTGAGCACTAAAGTGGGTGGGAGTTAATGAGCAAGCCTGGGCCCTCTGACTACAATTCTGCCCCAGCTCACTGCTTCACTGTGAAAACAAATAATCGCAATTACCCAGCAGGTCTCCTGCAGACTCCAGTGATGGGGTGAAGATGGTGCCAGATCTGAAAAAAAACCTACAAGAAAACAAAAAAACAAAACCCAGAAAACTGCACATGGTCTTTCTTCTGTTGCTTCTGCCCTCAGGCAGGATTGCCTAGCTGGGCACATTACATGTCTTTGCATCTCTTAAACGCTCCTTTACCACATCAGAGCTAATTGTCATTAGCCTGAACAGTGGCAGGGCTCATCCCAGTTTTGTGACTGAGCGGAGGCTGAGGGAATGAGTCAGTGCCATTGATGAAAACCCCTGACAATCATGGTTTGATGTTAGATTTCTGTGTCTCGTGTAGTGCCACTAGCTCTGCTTTTGATTAGGATGAAAGAAACTCAGTGCCTCACATTTCACTTGAAGATGAAAAGACTCAGAAAACCTTTTGGTTCCCCTGAAACAACAGCCTCTTTTATGGCAGTTTTCAGTTTCAATTACTGACTGTAGCTATTTAAAGTATAAACATCACTTGAAACGGCTATTGTAGTTGTGTTATTTTTTTAAATCACTGTTTCTGCAAGCCACAACTATTGGACTTACAGAAAGCATGTTCCTGGTGTAAGTAAATGTGCATGTGTGATGTCAATACAGAAAACGCTGCCACAGAGGCAACTTCAGCTCTCCCAAATATTTTCACAAGCACTCAAGTTTGTATTCTGCACTCCAGACATTTTGCAAGAAATGTACTAGTGTGAGGATCTGGCTTCTGACACACCTGCATGGGCAGTGCAATAATTCCAGTATAATTTTCTTGGCTTGAGGGTACAGGAATGGTTTGGATACAGCCTCCTCATGTCCCTTCTCCTGTATTGACTGAGGGCAGGGAGTCTTCCCACAGCAGCCCTCTTACACCAAATGAATTAATCACACCAATAATTCTGCTGACATTGATGTATTTATCCTTGTGCCCAAGGCTGAATATGTGCTTAAGGGTTTGTATTTTTACTGGCCATATTTTCCTGCACTTTCTTACTGTCTTGATGTTCCTTCTCCTCAGTCACACATGGCTGCAAGTGACCAGAGGGTTTAAAAAATATAAATGGGGAAAAAGTGGTGGGAATGGTCAGAGACATACAAACAGCACTAACACACATATCCTGTTTGCTTTCCATCAGGTAAAAAAAGGGATATGTGTGTGTGTATGTGACATCCTGTCCCATTTTAACATTTGCAGTTGCAGTGACAGAACCAGTATAGAAGCAAAATGAATTTTTCTCCTTGTGCCATTTGAGCTGAGAGATGATGGTTTTAGTGAAGGCTTTTGGAAGGACTCAAGGGGACAGAGTGCTGGCATCAATCCAAACGGATTAAGGAGGGGAGGTTGATGAAACAGTAAAAGGAGGAATAAATGAATCGTTTGCACTATGTGTGATAGCCCACTTTTCCCACACCATGACTGCTGGCAGTGATGTCGCTTATTGGGATTGCTCACTTGCTTTGGATCGCCCTCAGCCCCCGTCTTTAAATAGTGCGCTTATTTAATTTGAAGAAAGTGCCTGCAATCAATAAAAAGAGATCCTTTTACCTTCCTCATCAATCTCTTGTTAATGAACATGCACTTTTTTTTTCTTTTAAGGTTCTTGGTTTCAATGCTTTTAATTTCTCAGTGCATGGAAAAAAAGGGAGTGCAATCAAACACATCATGGAGCAGCTGATGCCCCATATTGCTGCGTGCTTCTTTCTGAAGAATTTCTATATTCTTCAAGAAAAGCAGTGGTCTAGGGGGAGATCACTTGGCCTGCACTGATGTCTGGTCCTCTGAGCATTCTTCTTAAGCTGTGATCCAGGACAGCCATGAATAACCACTTGTGAAGACATACTTTGCTTTCCTAATGTCCCAGTAGCTACAAGAAAGTAGGCAATTCTTAGAGAACCTTTTTGCGGACTACTGGGACTGTATTTAAAGCAGATGGATGTTTGAAATCCAACGGCTTCCACGAGAATGACTCACCAAGCCTGATTTCCAAAACCTTCAGCAGATTTGGGTCTGGTTATGGCATGACTGAAGGGTCAGCTGAGTTAAATGGTAGTTGCTGCTCTAATTTGCAGGATGTTGTCAGTAGAGATCACACATCTATTTAAGCTTCATTTACATCTTCATGGCTGACCAGAGAGAGCAGTCCTTTGCAGTTTGGTAATATAAAATAAACTTCATTTTAGCATCTGTAAAAATGGTGGAACAGATAAAGCTTATTCATCCTCATCACAGGCTGGAGGTTCATGCTGACTTTGAATTTGTGTCTCTCCTTGAGTCTTTTGGGAGTGGAACTTAGCAAAATAACACTTGATTCTTTGCAAAAACACTCCACAAAATAAAATTACAGTTTTGTGAGCCTCTGAGTTTCAACCTGTCACTTATGGCAAAAGTCCAAATCTCAGTCACAGATTAGCTTCATTACTGTAGAATCAAACTACTTTTTTCCTCTAAGCCAAAGAGACCCAAACCACATAATAATCAGAAACAAATCTTGGCACAAAGACTTAACCTAATTACAAACAGGCAAGTAATTTTCTTCCTTATCCTTCTATATTGCCTACCAATGGGCTACCCTAGTAAAACTGTGTTACCTCCAAGGTCATGTTTCCTCTTGTTTTCTTCCAAGGTCTCCCTTTCTATTAACCAGTTGCTGGCTCTTTTCCAAGGCACTCATCTCCTCCAGCCTGGGCCAGAACCCATGTTTAAGCACAGCATGCCAGTGCTAGCATGTCACTACAGAAAGGCAAGTGGTTCAAAAGCACAGCTGCAGGAAGGTATTTCTGCATTGCTTTGGGGGAGGGTAGCAGAAAGGACCCACAAAACCAGTGAATTGTACCTTCAGTTTACAATCATGTCTTCAGACCCAAAGCAAGAGACCATGAGCCTTTACAGCAGCCACAAGAGCTGGCATGGAAGGCAGTACGCTCCCTTACCAACCCGGCCACAGTGAAGAGCATGGGGTTGCAATTTTGCCTGAAAGGTCCCTAGAGGAGCCAGCCCTTTGCGGTGTGGGGCTGCAGCATCACGGGCAGGCAGCATCCCGGCCCTGGCGTGGGCCGCGTGTGCGGCGGGGGCAGGGAAGCAGCCTGGCCGCCAGCGCTGCCTTCCTCCCTTGCTGGCCGGGCAGTAAGGGCAGCCGCCAGGCACCTCCGAGGGCAGGGTGCCGCCCTGCTCCTCTCGCCGCAAGCCCCAGCACCCTGCAGCTCCAGCTGGGGTGGGAGCGTGAAGCAGCTGTGCAGGCTTCCGTGGGGAGGGGGACGTGAGGAGGAGGAGATGTGAGTAGTGCTGAAGCAGGCAGACTGGGCGCCAGGTCTGGAGGTGCCGCGGGGGAAGGGACACGCAGCAGAGGAGGGTACTGCAGCCTGGAAGGGAGCCAGGTCCCACAGAGATGCTGCGGCCGCGGAGGCGGCGGGAGGGGCTGGAGGTGGCTGCCAGTCGGGAGGAGATGGTGCAGGCAGGCTGGGCCCTTGCCAGTGGAGGAGAGCGTGAAAAACAAGGGAGGTAGCAGAAGCTATCCTAGCTCCTTTTAGCCAGGAGGGCTCGTGGAGGGGGAAGCAAGCAAGACCCCTTTGGCAGAGTGCTTCCCCAGTCCCTGCAAGCTCACCGCCCCTCCGGCAGCAGGGTCAGAAGGGGGATGATGCCTCCACATGCAGGGAAGCGCCTGCAAGCGTCCCCACCAAGCTCCTGGGACAAGAGGCTCTGAGGTTTCACGGGGCACTGCGCATGCAGAGATGGTCTGAACGGGCAGTAACTCATTCCTCGGTCCAGCTATGTAGCATTGCGCATAATTGCTCTAACTTCATGGCAACCCTTGTAAGGAAGGTGCATTTCTGTTCACCTCAGCACCAGAAAGATGTGAGCAAAGCAGAAACATAATTTAAAGAACAGTTACTGTGGATAGGCTGGAGATTAGTGAAGATTACAGGGCAATATTGAACACAGGTAGTTTGCCTGGAAAGCCATTGCAGAGAAGATGTGGACAGGTCGGTGGATTAAACACAAACTCAGAGCAGCTTCAGCAGGGAAAATTGTCTTACTGGAAATAGAAAGGTTGAAAAATTAGACATGGATAAAGAAGGCAAGGCAAGACACTTTTAAAAATTTGTGCCAAGCACTCAGATGCTGCAGTATCTCATCTGTGCAATGAAAATATTCCCAGCTGGTTCTCAACTTGCACTCTGCTTTGAAGAGCGATGATTCAGCTTCACACCTGAGAGGCAACTTGTGTGTGCTAAACTATGTCTGGGTTTCCCAGATTTATCAGTTAATCTAATAAATTATACATCCTTTCCCTAGAATCCTTGCTTATTTTTACCCACAGACCACCACAGCTGTCATGGCAATCTGGCTGTGTTGCTACTGCTGTTTGAAGTAGGGTTTGAGATACCTGAAAGAGGCTGCACTCATGCAGAATATTACCAGCTCAGGAGCACAACTGCTTTGTAATAAGAGGAGCCATGTATGTAAATATGCAATGCAAGCTGTTCGTTCTGTCTGAGGTTACTGATCACATCATTAACCTGAGGACCAGACACTTCAGTGGTAATGTAGATTAGATTGTATGATGATTTATCTTTTTACATTCTTCCAGGGAGTGTGATTGCTGGTTGTGCTTTAAGGTTAATTCTCCGCACACTTGAATGTAGTAGCATTGTGATTACTTCTGTTGGCTACTACTACAGCCTCACAGGAAGCTTTGTGATCAGGCAAACATCAGTTAGCCCTTGACATGAGAGTCTGTGAAAACATTATGGAATTCACTGAGATTTTGATAAACCTTTTTTATGTGAATGTTACCAAAGTTTCTGTGGAAGTCGGGGCAGGGTGGGGGAGCTGGAGGAAGGGGGAGGAGATGGGCAGAAACAGACATCTTTTTCGTCTCTACTGAAAGTATATAACTACAAAGTAAATTACCTTTCAGACACCTAATGACAGTACCAGCAAAAATTATTTCAGAGCATCTTGCAGCACTTGATTCTTTGTTTCCCTATGCATCCTGCAGCCATTTATACTAAGGAGAAAGGGACATTCATGCTGCCAAATTTTGAATGCAAATCTTGTCACAAAGTCCAAGGAACTGGAAATTGTGCTAAAAGACCCTCTCCTTTTATATATATGTCTGTTTTTGTTACATAGGCCTACTTTTCTGTGGGAGGCAAAAGAGACTGGCAATAGAGCTGGTTCTAATCCTACTTTCATTATGTTAACTGGATTGTTGATTTATCCCTGAATTACAGTGCACTGGAGGAAATGGGAGTTAATGCTAGGTATTGGTGGAGGTGAGGAATGACAGGCAAATTTAAGAACAAAGTGGAAGTCTTGTTAATAATTAAATAAAATAATATATATAATATCAAAGAATTTTAAGTCTGAAGGGGAGTAAGGATATATGCTAGCAGCATACAAGCTCTTAAAAAGTATGTTCAGGAGCTGGCTTTAGCGTGAAGCCCTGCTTTTTTTTGTTTTGGAGGGTTTTGGAAAGGAGGTTAGAAAGTAGAAAATGAAAAAAAAAAAATATGCAAACCTCTTTGCAATGACTTGAATGCAAATTTGCCAGAGGTGGGAATGTTTTTTGGTTTGGGTTTTGTTGGGTTTTGGGGTTTTTTCTTCCTTTGCTAGACCCAAGATGCATGTTAGCACTATTCCTAGCAAACAAAACTTACTCAGGGGCTTGGAAAGAAAATCTGTCTCTAGGTGTCAGGCAGGGAGAAACTGCTGCTGGAAAGCAGTCTTCCCCCGGGAGAGATCGGGTATCAGACTGAGCGAGCCCAGGCCAGCCCAAAGAGCTCCCACCGACACCCGGTCCCCGCCGCAGGACCGTGCCATCGATGGCCGCCGCCTCCGGCCGCGCTCGGGCTGGAGAGAGGGAGCGGGCGGACGCGCAACTCCTGCCTGCTCCCTCCCTTTGATTTGATGGCCTTTATTCCTCCTAATTGGATAAAATAGGAAGTCACTGACAGTCCTGCGTTGCTGGGTGTACTGATTTCCCTCAGACCAGCCCTGCAGAGGGCGGGGGGTGGGGTAGGGAAGGAAGGATCGAGTCTGTACAACAGGGAAACAGGCTGCGAGGGGGCTGGGGGAGCGGGGCGGGGGGTGGGGGGGTGGGCTGGGGGGGGTGGGGGGGAAGGAGGAAAGTGAATGAGCGCTCAAGAAGGACAAAGAGGGAGGGGAGAGAAAGGGAGTTACCACCGTCTTGGCATCGCTGTTCCTTTCAAACCTCTGTGTAATGATATTGTTTGCAGTGATGCTCAGACAGCGAGCACCTGCTGCTCTGTAATGATTCAGCCTCTTTCAGCCGCCGCTGTAACACGACAGGATGCTGCTGCTACTGTCACTTCTACCGCTGCCGCTGTTGTTACAGATTTTGCTTTTGCTCCTTCTACCGCATGACAATTGTTTTCCTCGTCTAAGCAGATACCAGCCTCAGATGCTCAAGGTGAGAGTCTTGCCTTTCGCTCTGGGCTACTGGTTCACTTAATCTGGTCAATTTGTTTGGTGTTTGTGGTTTTCTTTCTCTCATCACCCTCCTTCCCCTGTTTTGTTTTGTTGTGCTTGCTTTTGGGGGGATGTTTCTTCCCTCCCACAGAAGAGCTGGAATTGCTTGAGAGGCGTTTAAGGAATATAAGTGGCTGGCAAACAGAAGCTGAGTAATTGCAAGGCTACTCTTGCTTCAGAGAGGCAGAGAGAGTGACAGAGGGCTCTGGGGCAGGGGGGGCAGGGGGGGGTGTCTAATTTTTCCTGTGTGTTACTCCTCTCCCCGTTTGGATGATGTTGCTGAGCTTGGACCTTTTGTTGACTCCCACTCTGTGATTTTTGCAGAGCACTGTGACTATTACTACCATCTCTTTTTGTCTGTGTCTCACAGTAATGGACTGTGATAGAGTTAAGGCCTTTTGGAGGTGAGCTGTTTGAGAGCTGATGCTTAAACATGTCTGAAGTAGCTGCTGACACTTTCCCCAGCCCCTCAGCTCAGCTGAGCCCTGATACATCCCTTGAAGGGCTCCCGGCTGAGGAGAACATGCCGGGCACCCAAAGAGAGGACAGGAGGGTCAAGGGGATAGCAGGCCTTGCCGCAACCTGCTGTGTGTGCCTGGAGGCAGAGCGACTGAAGGGCTGCCTCAACTCTGAAAAGATCTGCATCGCCCCTATCCTGGCTTGCCTGCTCAGCCTTTGCCTCTGCATTGCTGGCCTCAAGTGGGTCTTTGTGGACAAGATTTTTGAGTATGACTCTCCCACCCACCTTGACCCTGGGAGGATAGGACAAGACCAAAAGAGCGCTGTGGATCCTACAGCTCTGTCTGCCTGGGTGCCTTCGGAGGTGTATGCCTCAGCCTTCCCTGTACCTAGCCCCAAGAGCAAGGCTGAAGTGACAGTGCAAAGTGACAGCTCGCTCCTGCCCTCCAAACCGTTCCTCCAGCCTTCTCTGTATAACCGCATCCTAGATGTTGGGTTCTTGTCCTCTGCCGCACCTTCGCTGTCACCACCTGCCCTGGAGCCTACCACAGCGTCTCAGGCGCAAGCAACAGAAACCAATCTCCAAACTGCTCCAAAACTTTGTAAGTAGAAGCTATGTGTTTCTTTGTTTTCCCCTTCCACAAAAGAAAAAAAAAAAAAAAAGCCACTTAACTGTTCTGCAGCTGTCCTCAAGGAAGATGTGATTGGCATGCAAAGCTTAAATGTGCTAAGATGGCTATAGCATGGGTTACCTTCTGAGGAGAGCACCTAGGGGCCTCTGAACTTAGAACTAAGGTATGTACAGCAAGCAAGAGGGCTTTTCATTTGGGACCTTTGTAAAGTGCCAGCACCAACCTTTTCTCTGCATCCACTTGTAGGGAACTATGTTATTTACTTCAAGGGTTTATCTGATAGCTATTCCACATGGTCTGTCAGCATATTTTTCTTATAAATTTGATTTGTGTCCTGTGCTGGATCTTCCGTGTTCATTTTCTTTGCCTTGCCTGCAGAGCACTTCTGCAACCTCCTTACTGAAGTCTGTTGCTGGCAAACAACCCTATCATCCTCCTGAAACACTCAGGAAGAACAGTGGGGAGAAAGCGACAGTGTATTTGAAGCAGTTAGAGACTGGGAATTATTAATTTATCAGCTAGCTTATGATCTTTCCCTTTCTCTTAAGAGCATAGCACACATTTCTCTGCATCTTTTCCCTGCTCTAGGAGCTGATTCTTGCTGAACCTGTTTCTCAGACATTGCCGCATAGACTTTTGTGGGGCATTTCAGGAAAGCATTTTTGCAAGTGCAGGAGGGATCAGTTCCCAAGTTAGTCTTTGCTCATCCTTAAAGCAAAAAATACCCAAGGTACCTGTATTATTTTCTCACTAGTGATCATAAAGCATCAAAATACTGCATTGCTGAAGTGTAATTTCTTTGACATTCATCATTTTAACCCATCAAATCTGGCACAGATCAAGCCAGCAATTCCTGAGCTGTGTAACTCTAGTACAAGAGAAGGGAGCATGCCGTTGTGTCAAGAGCACAGGGCTGAGGTTTCTTTTGGAAATCTGCAGTGACCAGAATGAGGAACAGTGTTCCTTGCAAATTGCTTTGCAGGACCCCATCTCATTTATTCTCCCTCATGCCTTCACTGTAATGCCACAGGATGGTCACCTTGTAGGTGGCACATACTGGATGTCACCCTGGAGCCCTGAAATGACCAGAAGTTTGCTACTAAGTTTAGCTCCACCAGGACTGGACTCAGTATAGATATGTGGGAATTGGATTAGGTTTACATTTTGGGCCGGCCACCTTGCCGTGAAAATGAGCATAACTGCAGTGATTTCAGTGGCAATCCTTTCAGCTGAGACTCAGTCCTGAACAGCAATTCCAGAATCACTGAAAGAAAATCATAAGCATTCCTATGAAAACCTTGCTGCCTTTGGCTTAGATAATGGGTGACAACCAGTCTTTGGATTAGAAGTAATTTGTCTGATGGAAAGCGACTAATAGAGAGATACTGCTGCACAGTTAAATGACAGGGGGCTTTGTCTGTGGTAGGTAAGACATTACTTGAATTATTGGGTCACTTAACCACCTTTGAAGTTATATAGAACCATATTAAGTGATTTTTTTTATTATTGCTGATGCAGAAAATATTTTTATAGTGTAAATATATTGTGTTATTAAAAATATAACAGCACTTTTTACTTTATAAAGTGACCAGGGACCACCATCCAGTCAAAATGGCCTCTTTCATGTGAGATGGAGAAGTAACCAAAAGATAGTTATTCCAGGACAACACCACTCATTCTCTTGAATTTCCACATGTGAAGCAAACCTTTATCAATGACATGCTAACTTCATCTATGAAGTAAATGAAAGAGGGGGAAAAAAGAATCTTTGGAGCAGTCACTGACAAAAAGCCATTATGTGCATTCAGATCTGCTCACATCTGGGAAATAAATGGTTGTCCAGAAATTAGGCGATTGTGTTTAGTTGTTGGGTTTTTTTTACTGTTGCCTTAATTTTCTGAAGATAAATGTGCTTTAAGTCATCGTAGACTTCCAGATACAGACTGAAAGGAGAGGAAGAACTGGCAGTAGGTCAGGTTTGGGTTGCTCTGAGGGAGAAAGTTGTGTAGACAGTATTCTGACTGTGACACATAATTCTGACTATGGTAAGGGGCTGGAGTTCCCTGCAAAGAAAAATCAGAAAATATAGCTGGAAAAGTACAAAAAGTAGCAAAAAATCTGCCTAAAAATTCAAGCAGGCATGAAAAGAACTTTTTGGACAGCTCTAAAAGCACTGTCTTGGGGTTTTTGGAACAGCTGCATTTCAAACACATCATTGTTTTATGTAGAGCAAGATTTGTTGGAGAGGATGACAGATTGCATCAGCGATTTTATTTTTTTTTTATGAATGCCTTTGACAGTTATAAAATTCTCACATAGCTTGGAAAGTAGAATCTGCAAACTGGATTGTCCCTTCTTTTGCCTCTCAGTGTCCTTTTTTTAATTTCAGGCAGAGTGAGGTAACTTGTTCCCAGAAAGCCCCTTCTGTGCTGATATTTTTTTTTTTCCAGTGCAGAAATAAAAATGAATTGACCTATCTCATATTCTGTGGTTGATGCATTGTTTCTGAACCAAGCCCTTCAATGAGTTTCCAAATCCTTTTCTCTTCTTCTCCTCTCTTGTCTGTCTTACTCAGCATATTCCCCTTAAAGCTGTATCCTTCAAGGTCATAGTCTGCAGAGAGCTAATTGATTCTTCTTTCTCCTGGAGCCTGGGAGAGAAAGCAGGAGAGAGACAATCCTAGTAATTGTGTCTGGTGCATTAGATTCAAGACTTGTCTCACTCTTATTACTATACTTTCCCCTTTATCAGTAAAGAAATAATCTCTTCTTTTCAGTTTGGTTTATGTTTTGTACAGTAATATCATTTCTCATTTGCTGAAACAGAAGGGAAAACTAACTGTTCTAAAGCATTCCCATATTTAGAGAGAGTGTCAATCTTAGCATAATTACAACAGAGAAGATTTCATTACAAGTGGCATATAATAGTACAGAGTAACCTACAATCTCCCTCTCTCTGAGAGGACATGCAGATTATAGAAGCGTCAGCACAGTTTAGAGCCAAATTTTACTTCTTCCTACACCATCACCTTTACAGAACTGTGTTTCTGTAATAACTGCATCTGTACCTCTGAAAAGCAAGCACTCCCGTCCTTACAGGTCTTCCCACTTCCCTTCTCTTTCTGTTTAAGCAGATTTCCCACAAAAGATCCATGCGGGGTTGCCTTTCTGGAGTTACAGCTCTGCCAAAGGATTGCAGCACTCCTGCATTTTGGCTCTGCCCTCAAGCAGAGGTGCCTGAGCCCTTGGCTTTGGGATCATGGCTCTTCTGATTTGGTGAAGTGCCACAAGGCAAGCAAAAAGCAGGAGACAGACCACAGCACAAGGACTCTGCTGGAGTGGGTTTCCCTGTGAGCAGAGCAAAAGTCCCAGCAGAGAGCAGGGTCCAGAGGATGCACTTCCCTGGCAGCACATCCACACTGCCTCTCTGTCCTTTTCACTTGTGGCTTCCCTGGCCACCTCAGGTGCCGTGCGCTGACAAACCACCTGCACACCTTGTGCCATACTGGTGGCGAACGGATGGCTAGCAAGCATGTCTGCATCTCCCTGCCTTTGTGCCCACCAAGCTGTGATGGCCATAACATTCAGAGTTGAGTGGGTGGGTGCAGCACCAGACCTGTGCATGCCCCTTGGGGGCAGGCAGGGCTCCCTTCTGCCTCACTGGTGCTGGCCATCACCTGGAAAATGTGGCAAAGCAGAGAAAGGTCTGTGCAGTGTTGTCAGCCACCCCTGACTGGGACTGCTCTCTTGTGTTTCTGATTTCTGCTGCCACTTCAGGTGTGCTGGGTCAGCACCAGCAAAGGCTGCTGCTTTCTCACCCTCAGTGGAAAAAGTGTTAAAAGAGTGCCTCTGAGGAATGCTAGTGAGTGTTTACCTAGGAAAAGGTCTCAGCTCCTCTCCAAAGTTATCCAGGCAAAATGGTTGTATTTATTGTGTCTTTTTAGAGGTAGGGATGGGGGGAAATGGAAAGAAAACTAGCCTGTCCCTTCTTTTGGTATCATGCTATAAATATTCCTTGCTATTTCCCTCTGCATCTTTCACTTCCTCTTGTTCTTTCTGAGCCCTGCATTTGATGTCCTTTCTCCTACACACAGTCATCTCTGAAGGTCTGCGTTATACCTCTGCGGCAGGCTGGAGGAAGCCTTTCCCTCCAGTTATAGGTGCTGCAGCCCAGCTGAAAGCTCCAATTTATGGACAGAGAGGGTTTGCAGCTTCAATGTTTGCTCTTTTTATTGAAACAGTCTAATTCTGACCTATGCTCTGCAGTTCAAATCCCCAGCACAACACTGTAGGGTTGAGTCCATGCTTGTCAGCCTCTGAAAGCATCAAGGTCAGGGATGTCTCGGAGAGCCACAGGGGACTGTACTCACAGGAGGGGAGGGCAAAAGACACAACACAGGCTATACACCAGCCTTTTCTATACTCACTGTTATTATGCAGGGCAGCACCACCAGGGAGTTTGCTTTTCCCCCGAAGCTTGAAGATGTAGGAGGAGAGCACCTTAAAGCAGATGTTGCTCCATTTCTGATACATTTATTGATGTTGACTATCTTCAGACACCTGACTTAAGTGCCTACATTAGGAAGCTAGGCGGCCTTAAGTTTCCTCTTCAGCATAAAGGAAGAGACCTCCCCCAGGCAATTCCCAGTGTGGCTCTAGCAGGAGTAACTCTCTTTCTCCAACGAGTCTATAGGGACACTAACCTTGCAATTCAGTTTCTAAGTTGTGTAGTCTGCTACACAATATGAAGACTTGTTTTAAAAGCCATGGCTTTTCTTTGATGTGTCCTGTGAATTAACAATGTCTTGTCACAGGGAAGTTATAATTAATCATGGTTAAGATACCAGACAGGTTCTGAGCCTAACTCAAGAGTGTAATAAAGAGATGCTGATCTCAGTAGGCCCTGGAGACACAACCGGGCCTCCATTAACAAGCAGCAATAAAGCAAGTGCCACTGTACTGAGCCAGCCAGTCTGTATTTCCCTGGAACACTTCTTTCTCTGCTGTCCCAAAGGTCATGGCAGCTTACAGATGTATGTACTTGTGACAGGGACACTCAGAGGAAAGTGGGATTGGGACTGAAGGAGTGGGATGCCTAAGATGTGGTGATTTTTAAGAAGTTCAGGTCCATTAAGCCTTCTGAACTGATAGCTGAGACTTCCTTTTCCCCACCCAGTTAGCCACACTGTCTTTAAAATGCCCTCAAGGACCACAGAGTTTGTTCAGAGAAATTTATTGTTTTGTTTCTTTTTGTATCCCTACCATCCCCCTTTTAAACATGTTTTGCTTGCATAGAAACAGTTCTTTTACTTCACATGCAGAGGACTGAACTAATTAGTCCTGCATTTCTTTCTCTTGGACAGGCACCCCATATTCTTGGCTTTCAAAACTACCTCATGGGTGTGGTTTTTCTTCCATGCACCATGCATCATGAGCAGAACATGAAAGGCAGCATTTCCCAAAGTATTTTCTCTTAACGGTCTGAATTTCTCAGTGCAAAAGAGTAGTCTGCACTTGTGTATATTTTTAAAAGCTTGATTTTACTTTGTAAACTTCACTGAGAATAAGTCATATATTCATGCTACACAGAACTTTTGCATGGTATCCCTCCTCATTTATATACTTATGTGTACGTGCATATAGAAAATACAAAAGATATATGGAGTATATGGCCATTTTTTCTTTATTAAAAATGACATCTGGGACCGTACTGCATCATAAAATTCTAAGCAAAACTGATTAATAATTGACGTCATAACGAAACCCAGGGTTTGGGTTTCCACTGCAGGGCACCGAAATTATCCTCCTTCAGTATCTATTGTATTCTTAAGTGAAATGTTTTATTTCCTGTTCATGCACTACAAATAAACACGCACAGCAGCCCACCTCAGATTTGCAGTACCTAAGTTTTGGGTGCAAAGAAACCTTGGGGAACTTTCTTAGCATCAGATGAGAAAGCAGAGTTTGGCTTGCTGGAGGCTAAGTAGCAGGTTAATTGTGATGCAGAGCCGGAATGATATAAATGACCATTTTCATCATTTCAAGTCTTGCTAATGGAAATGCAATAGATTTGCTGCAGAAATCCACCTAGGAATCAATAGCAACGCAATGAGACAGCTGGTGCAGGGAGAGCACATGGGATGCCAATCTACTGCAGACAGTACCTGGGCAGAGACTGCTCTGGATTTCTGTCAGGAAAGGTCAGACAGCCCTAGAAGATGCCACAGAAGATGATAAAAGACTTCTGAAAAGAAAAAGCTTGCTTAACTAAGATGGAGCAGCATTTGGAGAAAAGGCTTTCTCTGAATGAGGGAAGAGAGGCTTCTTTGAGGAGTACAGATCTGTTTGGGCCCAGAGATGTCTTTTTTGTCACGAGGTACCAAGTCAAGCAAAGCAGGAGTCTTTGTGCTTCAGGTCGTGTTCAGGCCACATGAAATCAAGGAGGGACTGAGTCACAGTGTGTAACTTAGGAGACAGGTAGGTAATTTTAGAGTGTCTCCTGCTAAGGGCTTCTGCCTTCTCGTTCCCCAGGCAGACTGTGAAGAGGAGCAGGTGCTGTCTTTCTGTCACTTGCTTTATAGTGGACACACTGGCTACCTTTACTATTTGTACTGCAGGGAGCCCAGTTTCCTGGAGAGTGACACTGTGAATCACATCTTGATATTTCACGTCAAAATATTGTATGAAGTACCAGCCTCAGCAGGACGTACACACTGGACTCAAGTCCCTGAGCATGACCATTGTTTGGCAATTGCAGAGCTCTTGAAAGCAGAAAGGGAGAAAACCTATGCATCATTTTCGAGCAATGTAATGTGTGCTTATATACACCCTGTCCTGTCTCATCCTGTCTCCCATCCTCCTTCCCTATCCCCAGTAGAGCCTTAGTCACTGAGACAAAAGAAAAGGTTTTAGCTGGGGAAAAATGGGCAGGAACAAATCCAGTGGGACAAGACTGACCACAACTCAGGGCTACTCTAAGCTAAACCAGAGGCAAGGTCCATCCAGCTCTGGACAAGATCAGTATTGTGGCATCCATCTGTTATCTTTGCTCCTGTATTGTTTTATTATGAAAGCCTTATTTTAATATACATCTTCTTGCAGAGTATATTCAGCTTTTTCACATACGCTTTCACTACCCCCTCCCCCACTTTTTCTTTTTTATATCTATGCTTCATCCTGGAACCTGCTGGCAGTGCATTCTCATAACTCAGACAGCTTTTTATTCTGGCAATGAATATCGTTTCAGTTTTTGAGATGAAAGGAAATCAATACTGGGTTGGTAGTCACATGGCATGGGGGGAGTATATGAAGCTATGATCTTAAGCATGATTCGTGACATAGTTCAGTATTTCTGTGGAATTCCTGAAAGATATTTGAATTTTACAATTTTTAACAGTCAATTAATTCATGTGATTAGACAGATCAAAGGAGATAAAAAAGAGTATCAAGCTTGTTCAAAGCCTTTCTTTTATACAAAAAAAAGAAAAAAAAACCCAAACCACTCCAAGCTGATAAAAGATTACTTGAATTTTCTAAGATGGTAACTGGAAGCCAGTGTAAAGATGCTGGAACCGCATCTCAGGAAGGGAATCTTACTCTTTTCCGTGATAAAAGGTATTTGGAAAATTAAATTAGGTTTTCAACTTGAATCAAATGGCCTGAATTTTCACTGGCATAAAAGTTCTGAGGTTCTGTAGCCCTGTAAGACCTAGCAGAGCACTGGGATGCTCTGGTCTATGACCCACTTGATATAGAATATCTTCCTGACTAAGGTTTCTTCCAGAGCCCCATCAGTTGTGGTGTGAAGACTGAGAACAAGATAAAATCTGCCTTTTCCCTTATTCTAGCTTCTTTTTTAAACAGAACCGCCTACTTTGACTTTGTAAAAATATGTGTTTGTATTCTGGCCATTCATTCATTTACACCGCTCTCTCCTAGATTAAAAATATCTCCCATGCCATGTATTTTCCCCTCACAAAGGTGCATATACACTGTAATCAGCTCACCTTTGGATAAGCCTTTTTGACAGAACAGGCAGGCTGAGCTCCATAATTCTCCCCATGGAGGGAATTGTTTTCTGTCCTTGAATTATTTCATCCCCCTTCACGCTTTCTTAGTTTTCAGATAAATAGGGCTATAATTTTGATATGATACTTACACATGGGCTAGTCCAAAATCCCAGCAAAGGACAACAAAATCTGTTCAGTAGCTTGGTCGCTGTTCAGAAGCACTCAAGATGCATGAAGTACCACCAGTGCCTGTTTTATATTTTAAGAGGTAAATCAGTAATAATGTTCAGACGGAACAGCAGACCCCTGTCTCACACATGCAAGAGCCCTCACTGTCCTGCTTCCCGACCCCCAAGGTCACATGCTGCTTCTTACTGGGTTGGAACAATAATCCTAACAGCCAGTCAAAGGAAGAAAAGACAAATATCACCCAGTCTTGGCAGTGCTGTGTGTATTTTAGGAGGAGTTTAGCTCCAGATCTCTTATTCCCCACCTGGTTCTGTCCTGCTCTGAAGGATGCCCTCTGCAAGGCTTCTTGGGTCCACAGGAGGTCAGCTCAATGGTTTTAACTGTGCAGGCTCCGCTATTCACTTGACTTCTGCTCATGCTTTCAAAGATTTCTCCCTCTGTGCCCTGCTGACACTTTTCCCAAGTCTCCCAAGGACCATTGCATCAGTTTGCCCTCATTCAGTTTATTATCTCAGATCCTCCAGCATTTGATTCTTCCTTCCAAAAACAGAAACACCCCCAGAGCGTGGTTTTGTGGGAGGGAAGGATTTTGGTTTTGTGCATCAGTCCTGTCTACCCAGCTGAAAGACTCTTCGCTTATGTGATAGATTCTTTTGCATTTCTGTTCTGCAGTGGGTCTGCTCCATGGACTCAGCTTCATGAGGTTGCATGGTGCCCAGCACCTTTTATCATCACAGGACATGGGAATTAAGGAGCATGAACATATCAAGAAAGTCACAATAGCTAGTAATTTCAAGATAGCCGGGATTTTCAAAACATTTTTATATTTTCAGAACAGCTTTCTTGGGCTGTGGGTGTGCTCAGCAGAACAGTTAGCAGTGTGAAGGTAATACTGCTTTAGCAAGGGAAATGAAGTTTATCATGATGAGACAGAAAACTGCAGAGGAAAGGAAGAATGTCCATTTCTGTATGTAGTCTGAGCTGCTCAGGGAACAAACTACTGAGTGTGTTGTTAGGGTTTTAGGAATTAAAGAGTACAAACTAAGGGGGGTGACAAAAGGCTTCCTGCTGTCTTGATACAGGGGCTTGAAGAGGCTTGAGTTCATACTTGCAAGAGAGGAACATCATTAGGTAGCCAGGAAAGTGCCAGGAAACTGGGAAAAAGTGGTTATATCTGCCAAGCACAGGAGAGCAGGGGAGGTCTGACTGTTTCTTGACTGGAAGAAAGCAGGAAAAATCTGTTCCCCAATGCCACAGGTACCTGCAGTCTGCCTGGAACTCGCAGGAGATCCTGAAGCAGCTCTTCCCCTTGCTGAGGGGTTGCACTGTGAATGCAATCTAATCATTCATTCTTTGGCCTTGCTGCATTTCTAACAAAACCTCTGCAGGGCAGATCCTCTTGCCATCCAGCCATGACAAGTCCAGGCTTCTCACTGATGCTGAGATCCAAGGTAGTGGCCTTTGTACCCTACTTTCCCCAGCTTCACTGAGGGTTGGAGCCACTCTGCTCTGCCTGTGCTGCAATTTGTCTCTCTGTTACCAAATTTCCCCCTGTCACTGTGTTCAAACGCCCTTGGTGCACTCCAGCCATTGCCTCACGGAGGTTAGTCAGCCCACCATACCTTTTGGAGACTTTGATTTATTGATAATGTGAACAGACTTTGAAGGTTATCAGCAATAATCTTTGCAAACTTCTTCAGCTATGTGATTTTTGGGACATACAGCTATGTATGCTGTTTGTGAGCAAAGAAAGGCCATGTTTCAGGGTCAAAAAGCCAATAAATGCATTAGCTCAGGGAGTCTTTTCTTCAAAGTCAGTTAACAGAAGGATACCTCAAAATTCTCCTTTACTTTGAAAAATGGTATCTGGCCAGTAAAGCAAACAAATAGACTAATTTTTGAACATGTGAATATTCAAGAACATGGCTAGCAACCTCCCTGTTGCTTGCTAGCTCCAAGCATTTGAATTTACCATGCTGTAGAGATTAATGGACATCTCGCAGATGTAAGTAGCTTTTCAAGCAACGCTGTAGTTTTCCTAATAGTTGCTAATCAATTGTTTAGTGTGCATAGTTTTTCCTGCTCCAAATTTGGAGGAAGGATTAAAAGGACATGTTTTGTCAGTATATTCAGATAACTGCTACAAGCCCAGGAAGCAGACTTACTAGCTGTGAATCAGAGGAAGTATCAGTTCCCTGAAGCCACTTAGCCAGGCAGAAACTGGCAGGGGAGGGGGCTGAAGACAAAGAAAATGATAAAATATATGGACACTTCCTCAGCAGGACTGAGGTCCAGTGGGCATAGCATGTCAATATGCCAGCATTCAAAGAAGAATTTTGACCTGCCTCTAAGAGGTATCTAGCAGGTTCCCCAAGTTGCAGAGTAATACGTGGTTATGTTCTGCTTTTGCTTTTGCAGGTTATCTGTAATGTCTTCTCAGGGCTGTTACTAATACTTTCAGGATGCTAACACACATTGATTTTAACAAATGGGTATAATATCACCACTGTCTGATGTAAACTTGCATTTCATTCATATATTAATCCTCATATGTTACTGTTTTACAAATGGTGATGGCATAATGACAAAATATTCCTAATAATTATTCCAAAATGATGACTTAGCAGAAACACTGACAAAGTTTTGAAAAAACACAGCTTACAAACGTTGTTCAGGTCATGTAAATACTACCCCTGCAGAGGAAGACTGAAATGTCAGACAGTAGAGAAAGATGAGACAAATAACTTGACCATGACTTCTGTGCAATGACAGGTCATATTAGAGAAAACCTGGGGTGTTTAGATCTGGCAAGGAAACACTGCATCATGTGAGAGTGGTCTGAAAAGAGATTATTCAAGCTAGAAATTAACCACCGTTTTTTAAGACTAAGCCTGTTTGACTGCTGGAATTTTTACTTTGGGGGTTAACTGACCTCCACCAACTCCATGGGAAGAAAGTGTGTCCCAACCAGTAATGTCACCAACTGCACCACAGTAACTTGCTACCCCAGGTGACTGATTTGTATTCTAATCTCATCATGCAAATTCAAATCCCACCCTGTAGTGACTTTGGGTGAATACAGATTTCTCCATGGTGACAATAATTACCCCAGATGAATCTTTACCTACATGCTGATTCTAGTTTTCACTGAAAACTAATGGGCAATTCGGCTGCACTGGCCTTTGTTTAACCTTGTGGTAGTTCGGGATTGAAAATGCTCTCTTACCTTTCCAGTTGCAGTTCAACCTCCCTGGGCTTACATGTGAAAACAGAAGCAACCTTGGAATGATCGTTCAAAATTTTGGAATGACCATTTGAAATCTAACACTAATTCTGCTTTAAATTCTGCTAATTTAAAAAGCATTATGTTCCATTCTTGTGGGAACCTATACGGTGAATATTCATAAAGCATAAGAAGGCTATGTAGCAGGATTACAAATCTAGAGGTATCAGTACAACTATGAGAGCTTCTGGAGATGTTCATTTACTAACAGAGCTTTTAAAGTTGTCAGTACTTGTGGCTTCCCATGTGTGATCTCAGCCTCAACCTTTCTTGTGCTTCATTTTCTCACACTGTTAGTGGTCTGCCCTTTTCATTGCTTGAGAAGCCTTCAAGCTCATGCTGCTTGGCATTCTCAGCAGACTCGGACCTAGAGATCTGCTCCTGAACACGGTTCATGTTTTGAATTATGCATAAGTCCATCATGGAGGGGCTGTGCTTCATGGCTTCTTTTGGGGGGTGGTGATGTAAGGAGATCTAAGTAATTAGTGACACTTTACATTTTTCATGTCCTAGCTCAGTTAAGAGCAACCCTTGAATTGTGTCATTTTTCCCCTATGTGACTGTTTAATCACCTGAGAGAGTACCAGCCAGAGTTTTGTGGTAAGATTGATTATACTTCCAACAAAGTGCTTCCTTCAGCTGAGCACCAGGAAGCAGCCAGTTTAGCAGCTAATGGGCTTCAGTCTGAAGGGAAATGGCAACTGTGATTGAAATGTCACTGTGGTGCATGCCAGCCCCTCAGGCTCTGTGCTGAACAGTACTGAGATCCTGGGGAGGTTGTTCAGGTTTCAGGATGGGGGGCAGATATTCCTGAGCTGTGCTGTGGTTGGCACTCCACCTTCTCCTTTGAAAGCGTCAGGGAGTGGGAACATCCAGACCTGCAAGTAGAGAAGGGTGTTGCTGGAGATGTAATGACAATTTTGTTAGCGCTGTTAGTCCACATTGCCATAGGGCTGGTGCTGTGAGGCTTGCAATATTGCTTCTGGCATTGGCAAAGCACTCTGCAGGACCAACTAGGACCCCAGTTTGTATGGCATGAGACAAAGAGAACCTTAACATAGTGATCTTCCACTGACAGCCCCCAACACACATTTTGACAGCAGCCTGCACTCATATCCATTACAAGCCTGAGAGAGAACTAACAAAATATACTCACCGGCCCCGTTTCACAGCGCGTGAGTCAATAATAACGTCGTAGCTGACAGTTTACAAATGTTTTGCCTTGCTTGGATGAATTCACAGCCTCCGAGTGCCAACAGCTTCTCTTGCAGAGGCCTCTGTGATTTACCCATAATCACAGAGTAAACCTGTGGCAGCACCAAGAATGAAGTCCCACAGCCTGAGAGGCAACTGTCCTCTCTTTAAAGGGTAGCACGTACTAATGAAAATCCAGAAAGAAGGGGGAGAAAACTCACAAATAAAGCGTAGTAAGTATGGTTGCAGAAAGATACAACAAAACCAAAATAATTCTGGAATCTTTCCATTCCATAGGGTTGGGGTTTTTTTATTTGTGATAAGAAATATTGTTTCAAATACACAGGAAGACAATACGTGTTCACTGTTATGAGACATTCCTTTCTGGCATTTATCGCCAAAAATGGATGAAATAAAATAAATGTAAAAAAGAAATCAGATCCTGACATTTCAAGTTAGGCTGTTTTTCTGTCACAGTTTCATTGAATGTAATAGACTGTTAACTAATGGCTTCCTTCAGAGGGGAAAAAAAAAAAAAAAAAAGCAACATTGCACTTCATTGACATTTGACAATTGACAATTTAGCCAAAGTCTGGGGATCACATTTCGTAAAGTTGAGAGCTTTGAATATCAAAGACTTGTTCACCCTTTGGCTGAACCTCAACCAGCTGCGGGACCTGTTTGTTTGCATTTGTTTCTGGTTTCTGGTTTTGTTTTCATTTTTTTGTTTGTTTTTAACAGAGATTGATTGTTTCTTTCCAAATTTTTGCCAGTTTCAATTTTTGTGCATAAATACACAAAATTAGCTGGTCGTTTTAAACACTGCCTGCTCCCATAGCTCTTTTTTCACTGTCTGGTGTATAGCATACATCCAGACCTCAGTTCCTCAGCCGCCCACGGAGCCCCATTAAATTTAGCAGGCTTGACTTACACAAAGCAATGTCACCCTCCTTGTCTTCCCGGGCAGCAGTCACTGTGTGGCTGTCCTGCTTGGGCTGGGGCAGGAAGGAGCCCAGGCTCTGCTGGACAGAGGACTGCAGCGGTGGGGAGGAAGAGGATCTGTGAAGGGTCTGCTGCAGCATCGCTGTGCCAGTGGCAGGGTACCAGCCCTGTGGCCAGGAGGGCAGGCAGTCCCCACAGCACTGCGCAGGGAGGGTGCAGGCATCTGATGAATACGCAGTGCAGGGATGGCTCCAGCTCATCGGGCAAAAAGGCAGACCTTAGAGGTAGGAGGAGAAGGGATGTAAGCACTCTCTGAACACCCATGGGGGACTCACAGGTCTGAGTGCAATCTGTCTAGCAGAAACACACACACACACCCCTTGCCAGTCAGCCCTGTCCAGAAAGATTTTTTAGCTTTGCCCTTCACTATTGTCATTACTGTAATAAATTGAGGATAAGTGCTTGGCTTGAAACAGCTCTGCCTTCTGCTGTGTAGGTGGAGAAATGATGCCAGGAACAATCCTTTCTTGTCCTGCCAGTTTGCTTTTCTCTGCAGCAGGGATACTATACGTACCCGTTCCGTATAGCTGCTGCTGTTAGCAAAAAGTAACGTAAGCATTGCCACAGCTAGAAATGCAAGATTGCTTACATTAGATGTGCTTTATTCCCAGTGTCCTGCATGAACTCAGCTCCTGAATAGGTTAATGCTGTTGCTTCAGAGTGGAAAATGCCAATGTTAATACAGGGTTTGTTACAGGAAGACAGCTTGGTATAGAGCACAAATGCATGGGATTGGGGCAATGCCAGACTTATTTCTGAGGAGGGAGGTTATAGGAAGGTTTGCAGGTGATACCTCCTATACCAAACTCACCATGTGACCAGTTGCTGAAACACCCCAGGGAGCTGTATCCTCTTCATGTCTGAGTTCAGCTCTGCTGTGATACCATTTACAGAAGACTCAAACATGTTTTTAGCCACAGCCCAAACTATTATGCTGCTTCACAGTGAGGGCAGGACAACATGGCAACACTTTAAATCCCACTTTAAAATGAAACATCTTCTGGAAACTGTCTGGTTTGAAACTGCAGGGAAATTACTGGAAGCAGAGCAGAGCACATAATGCCTACCACAAGGGCATGGTTCTTGTGCACTACAATAGGGATGGATCCTGCATTTTTTTCAGGACAGCAGACAACATCCAAAAGGCAGCAGGCCTCTGCTCCACTGGCCCAGCACCAATGAGGCTGGAGATGTTAAAGGGTTTTGGCATGACTCTAGAGCTGAGAAATCAAGTGCTGCTTTGGCCTTGGTCTGTGATGCTCTTCTCCAGTGGTCCACTGGGCAGTGAAACTGGCCTTACCAGCCTTATAAAGCCAGTGCACCACCCAGGTGAGAATGTGGTTCTTGACTCTTGGGAGATGAAAGTGGAAATGAACAGCAGACAAGTGTCTTTTCCATCCATCTTATCAAGACCTCGGCCTTAGAGTTCAGTTTCTGAGTGTTCCTGTATGATCAGTGTAGCCTCCCACCTAGAAACGCCGTGGCTGGCATGGGGCTACTCACAGCCAGAATGAGGATTTACAGGGAGCTGGAGTGAAACATACGGTTTGGAGGGGTGACCCAAGAGGGAGAGAGTGCCACTGGTCTGTGACCTGTCCCTAAGGAATGCTGCACAAAGCCTTGCATCATGCTCCCATGTCATCCAGCCCCTACGTGCTGCACAGCATCTCATTCATGGTACCCCTTTGCTGTTAACCCAGCTGCCAGAGCAGATATTGCAGGGGTGGTGGGTTGGGGGGTGCAGGGAAGGGTGTCTCTGATTCACATGGTAATCTGGAGATGCTTGAACAGCAAATGACATGCTGCCCCTTAGGTGAAGACTGATGCTAGTGTACCACTACAAGGCTGTACACTTGGTTGGCTGTTGTTCAGGACTGGATCCTGTGAAGAGGTCCTAATTCTTCTTTGGAGTCTGACCATGCCAATGCAGTTAAATTCTCTGTGTCAGAATGTGCTACTTCTATACACTTTTTATAGGTTTTTCCTGGCCTTTTCACATTCTCAGGCCACAAACCATATCCATCCTGTGCCCCAAGTACTCTTAGATAAATGCAAGGGGAGTAGTCAACTGTAAGGCAGGGAAACGGCAGCTCCAAGACTTCTCAATATCTTCTGTTGCTGGGCGAGGTTGCGTATCTTGTGGAGTGCTGTGGTCTGCAAGGCATGGTGCAAAATGCTGCACACCTCTTAGACAACAAACAACAAAGAACCACTTGGCTCCTAAACTATCAGCAGCCAAAGTGATGCTCTGCCACGTGACACATCTCTTTTGCAATCAGATTGGGCAGAAAGGAAACACACTGTAGGCTATTTTTAACATTTCAGATGAATTGGTGGGTATGTCAGAGGGTTGATTGTGAGTCAAAATCAGGAAGGAGGAAACATACTTATTTTTTCATAGCTACTTCTATAGTAGAGTGCATGCACGAGTTAGTGCCTGCTTCATGAAGCTGTAGTTTTAGGCCTGATTGCTAAACTTTTACCAAACACACCGGAACATCTAAGCACCTGTTTTCATTTACTTTGTTGGGATGATCTCTGCGGCTGGTGTGGACTTTTACAGGTATTAAATCTTAATATCCGGAAAATTGGATTCAGGATGTTGTGGGTGGTGGTCTTACATGGTATGGCCCTGTGCTTTCACCCTTCCTGAGAGATTTGTCAACCCAAAACGAAAAACATCTGTAGTAAACAAGGTTTATTGTCCTAGTTCTGTCACTGATATTCATGATAAACTGCCTGTCCCTCAGCTAGCCCCACCTACTTTGTATTTCCAAGGCACTTTTTTTTTTTTTTTTAAGAGGTCCCTTGCATCCTGAAACATTTCAGTGGTATATTGTTTTGTAATCGCAATGCCTTATATCATGTCCTGGTTATCTGACACTTCTAGAGAATGACAGGGAAGCTAAAGGCTCTTTATCTATTGCCTTGGGACACCGCTAAGACCTCTTTTCACTTAGATTCAAGGTCTTTATGGTGGAAAGGGGGAAGTTGCCATTGTTTCTCACTAGGCTAAAGTTACTATATCATTATGGAGATTAAATAGAATAATCTTGAATGCTCTTAATGTATTAGCATTGCCTGATTACAACTAAGAGCTGGTGGAACAATATTTCCTGGGGACCATCTATTATTCATCTCTCTTTCTTCCGCTAAATGAAAGACCATAGACACAGAGTGTAACTAGTTTTACTTTTGCTTCAAAAGAAGTGCCATGTTATTTCATCTTCCGTGGTACAATTCAGTCAGGTCCTTTTGGAGAGATACATAACAATATATTCTTGCCATGGCAGGGGAGGCCATCATTTATTCTAACAAAAAGGCTGTTCAGGAGTATAAGACATTAACAGAGAACAAGCTACAAGGTTTCCTAAATCTCCAGAGATACATAGAGAACTCCCTAGTAAAGAGGTTTCTCGCACAGCCTCCCCCTCCTCTTCCCAGTGTGTTGCCAATTTTAGGGATGACAGATATAGCAGACTTTTCCTAGTAATGTTTTACTCAGTTCCTCTCACACAGATCTTCTCAGCTCTGTAATTGCTTCTCATAAAATGCATTTGTCCACATAACTCCTGCTTTGTCATTCCTGCAGTGCAGGGTCTCTGGCACTAATGAATGGAGCTCTTGCAAGCTCAGGAGTATGCAGCAGCAGGGAACAGTGCTGAAATCCCATCAGAGCCTGGATCGTGACAAAAGGGTATTGCATTTTGCAGTAGTTGCCTGGGGCAGGACTATTCCAACCATATACTGACTGAGCTACTTAGGTACCACAAATGATGTATGTGCTCCCATAGGGGCAGAACTTGACCTGAATGGGGGACAGAACTAATTAGCTCACTTCACAAGCACTACAGTGCTGTTTTGAATGACATGATGCCCTATGCGACATGGGCAGCAGGGTCTGTTTTCTGAGGGCTGGCACGGCAACATCTCTTGATGTTCATCCTTATAGCATTGTGGAGGTGGCCAACTAATTACAGCATGTTTCCCAGGCTTTGCCAATGTGCGCCAAGTCACAGCACTCTGCCTGGCCAGCTGGGAAGGGGTAATGCTTAGATCCCATCACTCCCTGCTGGATGAGCTAGAACAGATGTAGCAGCCTCTGCTGTAGCTCATGACCAGCAGGAATCACCAGGAAACAAGAGGGTTAAATTGCACCTACATCCTGGTGTAGGATAATCTCTTCCTCAGTCTTGTGATTGGTGAATGCAGGCTCTCCCAAACTGCTGAAGGACTGGGCTGAAGGTGAGATTCAGCCCTGGGGGACTTTGACTTTTTGCCCTCCAGAGTGAGGCAGCTTTTCCTTCAATCTCACCCTAGCAGTACTCTTTTTGAAGACTACAAAAAGACAGACCTCAGCAGGACCAGAACTGGAAATGATGCACACAGATGTGGCTCCTTTGGGCTTCTGCTGTAGGTCAACATAACATTTCAGGTTCTGTTAACAGCTTGCTAATGCGTGTTTATTGTTACTAACATTATAAGGTATGTCTTAAGGTCTGCTATGCCAACAAACTAAGTTAAGAGGCAGAGCCCTTCCTTTAAAGTGTCATACTGCGCAGAGCCAAGGCAGATGAAGGGCTGAAGGGGAAAGCAGTGTGACCAATGGTTTGGTGACCAGTTTGACTCATGTTGAGTCAAAAGCAGGAAAAAGGTCTGAATATAAGGCTCCTGGGTCAGGTCTTCTCCGCTGACATGACCTTTTCCCAGCTCCTGCTGCTGCAGTGGCAGTGATATACCAAAGCTACTGCTTACACAGCCAAAGCTGGTCACCTCTCATACACACCTGAACAGCTCCCTGCTTTTGAATAGCAAGCTGGGAGGCTGTGATTTGACAGACAACCAGCTCTGGGAGGACGTAGTACTGGGACAAACATACCTTATTCACATGCTGCCAAGTACCGTGATCTGAAATCAACTCTGTTGGCTGATCAAATTTGTTCCAAAAGTGATCATACAGGCAGGCTTTCATGCCATGCATGCACTGCGTGCCCCTTTATGGCCAGAAGAAGACCACTAAACAGCAAGTAATGTGTAAAACACATAGCTGCACATATTCTTGTAGTGCTGGAAATTAAGAAATTCAGTACAAACTCTTAAGGGAAAGCATAAGGAGTACTAGTTGTCACACAGCAACTCTAAAAAGGCTTGGCTTGCTTTGGACCAAAGGCCAGTACAGGAATTTGGAGGTGTGGGGCAGAAAGCTACAGGCATGATCCTCAGCAGAAGCAGAGTGTACTGAGCTTGATGCCTGCCCAGCAGCACACCACTTCCCAGGCAGGCTGGGCATCCCTCACGCAGCCCAGCTAAGAGCTGAGTTTGTGAGTACCCCTTAGGGGCACGTGTGAAGGGAGAGCAGAAGGCTGTCCCACCACCACAACAGCCTGGCTCAGTCTGCAGTGCCTGCTGGTTTGGGCTCTAATTGTACACAAAACCCTTAAAAAAACAAAGACGCAGCTGCTGGCCCGTTTTGTGTGGCAGCCCTTAGTTAATGCTGTGTAATGTGAGAACTGCTCTGCGCCAAGACACTGTGTCCCTCCTTCCTCCTGACTCCCTCCCCACCACCACACACATCTCCAAGCCCAAAACCCGTCCCCCCTGCCCCAGATAAGGAACATATCAGGGCAGATTTTGCATGAGTGACCAGAGCAAAATCCCTCATGGCACAGGCTTCTGTCTGCTTCATACTACCCACTTGGAAACAGTCAGGATTATGGCTCTTTCTTTGATTATGCAAGTTCACATCTTGCACTTACTTCAGACCTGCAACATCTGCAGAGGAGTATAGCAAATTAACCTCTCTATGCTCAGGTGTGAAATCCCCTCCCCTGGGACAAATGCACGCCTACCTCCTGCGTGCACACACACACACACACACACTCACCCACCCATGACACCCCCACACCCCCCTCAGTGAAACCCTCACATTCACACACACAGAGCAGTGAAAGTACTGACAGAACATCAGCAAGGCTGACATTAAAAGCCATGGAAGGTGTATGCTCACCTGTTGCTGACGGATGCTTCTTCTGTGGCAAATTGCTGGTACCCACTGGTTGCAGATGAAGTTGTAGAAATGACCCTATGCAGAAGGAATTGGGGCCAACACATGACAAATGTGCTCTCTCTCCTCTCTTTTTTCCCCTTAAAAGTTGTATGAGACAGAGGCAGAGAAGGAAGAATGGATGTATTTGACTCCAGGGTGGAGGTTAGACCCTCTTAGCAAATCCCCTTAGGTGTCAACCACCTTACTCAGGTACTTAAATCCCTCTGAAAAACTGCCCTTGTTTTAAAGAAATGTTGCACTCCCCCTGAAGAACAAATTCTGCAGGTGCAGCTTTGGTCCACTGCTTCCCATTAAACCTCTTCCTGTTCAGGGAGAACAGTAAGCAAGTCAAAAATTAAATCCATCATTGCTTTCTGCTGCTTTTCTGCCTGTAAAAGGGAGGTAATAAGGGCCATGGCTCTTGCTTCAGTGGCACATTTTCCCCACAGCATCTGTTCTGCCATTATTTACCTAGGCTGGCAATAAAAGCTCCCGCTTTTTGTGAATTCAACCAGTGTAAATGGTGTGAGCTGGCAGTTGGACTATGGACCTGATTTGGTCAGCTGCCACCAAAATTACTAATAACTGTTGACTAAAGATCTGCAAATGTTAATAAAGATATCTGGGGTTTTGAGATACCTGCTTTGTAATGAAAAGTGTCCTAGAAACAGACAGTCAGAACAACTATCTTTTAGAAGTCATGTGTAGCCAAGTGATACAGTCCACCAATGCAACACTTAAAGGTAAGGAATGGTGAGTGGCTTGTAAAATCCATCCAGATACAGACACCAGATGCTGCAGGGGCCAACACTTAGGCTATTACCATGAGGCTCTTAGTACTCAAAGCTTTCTTGACAAAGAAAGCCCTGATACTACTTGGTAATCTGTACTTCTTTCCTCTGCAATTTTATTTTTTCACTAATTTCTAATTTTGATGATGGCAAAAATAAGGCAAAATTTGCACAACTGAGCAGCTAAGGCTCAAAAATCCAGAGGCTACAAACTAATGTGTCATTTTAAGAGATATTTTAATTTTCATGCCAATTTCATGATTTTTGAATACTTGGGATTGGCAACACAGACTGTATAAACTGTTATTGAGAGCACAGGCTTCAAATCTTGGCAACTTCAGGAATCTGGATTGTAATGGGATTTCTTTTATTTTTTATTTTTAGTTACAATAAGACATATTTTAATTCATTCTATTTTATGGCAAGCTCTTCAGGACAGATTTCTGGATGACTTTTTCTTTAGTTAACTCTCCTTGTTCTATGAAGTCTCCAGTTTGGCTGAATGAAATGTAAACAGGCCCATACATCTTATTGATGGAAGATCAGGATAATGTTACAAATGTCTAAAAAACTCTAGAATGTTTCAGAAACACATACGGTAATTTTTTGAAATTTTCTGGAATTACTCCACTAATAGTCTTTTCCCACAGGAAATGACTATTCTATCCCCAGCAATAAACATCCGGCATCCTCCAAATGACACTGAACTGATGAATTGTGAATATTGCTTTCCTCTCATCCCCACACAAAATTTCACATGCTCATATGCACATGTACACGCACACATATCTCATGATCCAAGCACAGAACATTTTGCCAAACACAGCATCAGGATCTTTTTCTTTCCTCACTAATTCCTCTACCATCTCAAAAGCTGCATGTCCTGTGTTGCACAGAAGGTCATATTCATGAAATATAACAACTCTCCGTCTGCTGAGGCTGTAAAGTAGATCTGAGCCAACCAAATGGTTTTATCAGCTGTCCCAAGCAGACTGGTAATTTTTGCCAAAAACTGAGCCATACTTTCATTATAATCCCACTCTAAAAACTAAGTTCCTTTTGGTCTATTGCCTGGTGTTAGCACTCTTAATGTAAGAGTTTAAAGGTGAAACAGGGCAATTGACCCAAGGCTCATTTAATTAATATTCTTCTACCAGAAGAAGTGTGGAGCAGGTTGTCTGCCTGAACAACCTTCCTTGAAAATGGAAAGGGATGTCCTGCTGGAGGGCTAGCCTCTCCCATGCCTTGAGCTGCACTGAATTTGAACTGTGAAAGGGTAAATCCAAATGGCATGTGTCTGACATCAGTAAGGAAACTGCATATCCTGGCAAAATCAGAGTTTGGCATGCAATGATCTGTCACAGTAGTAGCACTGCATTGTTGCACTGCTAAAGCCAATGTTCTGAAGTTAATTTCTGTTGCCCTCTTTAAGCATTTCTGATCTTGAAGTTATTCACTCTTTTACGTTCATGTGTTCTTAAGTTCATGCTTGTGTTCACAGTGATCGTTGCTGTCCTCTGGACTCTCCCTGGTTTGTCCACATCCTCCTTCAAAGAGTGGTCCTGAGTCTGGCAGGGGAGGTTTACTGATGTGTCTTTTCTGTGGCTTTGTTGTTTCCACCATTTGTGATCCATAACCACTCTGATGTCCTTTCCTAGAGTAATTCATCCCCACCTGTGTATATGTAGTTGATTTACTCTGCTTATTTGTTCCCACTGAGCAGCATCTTTCTCTCATGAAAATCCCTTTTTGTGAAGGACTGCCTGCTATGCATTCATACTCTCAGGACCATAACCAAACTTCTCAATCTTTACAGTTTTGCCAGTGTGTGACACAGGCCATAGCAATGTGTGACAAATGACAGAAATGTGGAACACTTGTGCCTTGTTGCGTAGCGTGCTGTAATTGACAGATTATAATCGTTTTTAACCATAAAAACTGTTTACAGAGTGCTTTTTCAGTCAGCGTGAGTCACATAAACCAGTTTGTGTCACTCACTTGTTTATATGTGGTTTGAAAAATGGGTTCTGTGGCCAAGTTATCTGACAGCTGAGGCAGAGGATCTCATATGGGAATCTCCACTGGTACCTGCAAGAGTGGGATAGGTGACCAGCCCAATGACTCAGCTCCTATGTGCGTCCTCTTCTGTAACTCTGCAGGTGCTCCTGTCACTTGCCACAGAAGCTGGACCCTTTATAAATGTGCTACCATCTTCTAAAGCCTCGTTCTCGTGCACTCACGGCTCAAGCATCAAAACTTCTCTCTTCCCCATTCAGTCCCTGCCGCAGCACGTCAGAAAGCACAATGTGTTGGAAAGATCAGGCCCCAGCTGTCAGAAAAATGAGTGAAACAAGATTAGTGGCCATGTCTGAGATGTCCTCACTTGCTTATGCTGCACTGGAAGCATGTGGCAGAGCCAGGGGGAAAGCTTGGGTCCCCTTCCGGCCCAGCACAAAACCGTGATTGTATAACCTTCCTCCATCTGTACTGCTTCTTCAGCCGTGGTTATGGAGTTAGCCAGTAGAACATTGCCAGAAAACAGGGTGCGCATCCTCTGGCAGGGACAGTCAGCAAGGCGTCTCTGACCTAGAGGGAGAAGAGACCACTGGCATTGCCTGACTGGGAGCCATGCAATCATAAATGTGGTGGTGGAGTCTGAGAGCCCCATAAAAAGAAGTCTTTCACCCTCCCCCACCACACCAACACAAATCCAGTGAATGTGTCAGGAAGATAATAGTACCAGTTTTATGGCAGCTTTAACCCAGCTCACATTTAAATGTGCAATCTCACACCCGTTTAAACTTGCCACATTTAAGATTTGCAATTAAAATGAGGGAGTCTTGGTGAACATTGCTCTTCATGGGATGCTGCAGAACAGCAATGGGGTTTTTTGTGTAGTTTTTAGAAAGCTGCTACCACAGTGCCCTCATTCCATAAATGTATTGATTATGAGAATAAACTAGCAGTGAGAACTAACTCAATGTCACCAGACAGAGAAGTGTAAAAAGCTTTTGAAAAGGTGCAAAGATGTCTGTTTGGTTACCTGGAAATTGCTTGTCGTATTTGATATTGTAATCCTCATTTGCACCAACCTCAAGATTCAAACATTATAATGGGATCAGGCCCTGGATGGGAGATAATAAATAGCTTAGACTGACTCAGCAAAATTTGTCATCTGCCTTCCTTCCCAAGTTTATCTTGGGAGTTGTTATTTATCATGGTTAGACACACAGGGATTGTCCAGGAGGACCTAGGCTTCACCAGGAGCAGTCTGGACACAGAAACACATAGCTGGAGGTCTGTCCCTGCTCCACCTCTCCACCCCAAAGAAAGGAGGAAAACCATATTTTAGTGCTTCAGAAACCAAATAAATTTGCAAAGACACCTCAAGTGTGGAAAGCTGCAGCTGCTCCTACATAATCTCTGCAGCAAAAAGTAAAAAACTCCAACAGAAAAATCAGGTTCTGAAAAATCTGCTCCCTTCTGCAGTTACCACTAGATCTGCACAGCAACAGCCGCTATAGACTGATTCGCATTCACTAGTTACTACAGTTATTTTAATGAAGTGCTTAAAGATTTAGGAAAGCATAAAGTGCTATGATGATGATGCTCAAGATTTTTTTATAAGCATTGGCAATTAATGATGGGCACTAAATTAGAAAGCTTATTCGGTTTGTTGGCAAAGTTATCTGCAAAGACATTGCATAATAACTGTTCTCAGGACAATGTTCTGTCATTACAATTCTGTCATTCAAGCAAGTATTTGATAACTTTTCAGAGCCAGATAGTTTTCAGGACAAGTGTGGGGACAAGAAATAAAATAAGACATTCTCATTATGTTCAGTGTTGAAATATCATTACAACAATTTATTATGTCAGGGGAAAAGCTTTCCTAATTCAGCTGCCTTCATTGATTTTTTGCTCTTGTCTTCACAGTATTTGTTTGTTATATGCTCATATGAAAGTGTAATAGAGTCCTAGAAGATTAACTGATGAGTCTGAATGCTTTGCAGCATGAGTATGCCTAGAAATGAGCTGTCTCACCTGAGCACTAGATATTACTCTTTTTTTTTTAAAAAAAAAAGGAAAGTAACACAAAACCTTGCAGCTCCTGTAATTAGCTGCCTCTTTTTGGAAGTCAGCATGTCTTCTCTCCTCTATATGCTGAGGGGAGTGACTCTTGCAGTCAGTCTGTACGGTGCTGGACCCACACTGACTGCAGTGGAGTGGAGGAGCTGGAGGAGACCTTTCCTAGTATCAGCTCACATTACCCATGTGCATGTGGTTGGTGAAGCAGCTCTCCCACTGTGGTCTCACTGGGAGGATCTTCATCACAGCTTTGTCATTTTGCAGGTAGTAGTAATAACTGCAGATACCCAGGAGCTGGAAATTTCCAAATTCATAGCCAAGCCTATACACAGGACTGCATCAAAGTCTTCTTGCCAGCATGGTTTTAGCAAGGCCAGAGCTCTTTTGGGAGGGACATGGTGACTACTGCTACAAAGAAAAAGTCTGTCTGAGGTGCATTTCTGGACATGCAAGTGGGGGGTCATACCAACTTACCAGGAACAGGATGCATACCCGCATTAGTTACTGTGGGTAGCAGTGTCCACAGCAAGGCAGCTTGGACCTGAGCCTGGCAAAATGGTGGTGGAAAGTGTGCTGTGACCTTTTTTGCTGCCAGATAGGTTGTCAATGTTTCAGGTATTCCTTTCCAGACTCAGTCATGCAGTAAGGACATTTATTTCCCCTTCAAATACTGATGTTGCTCTGCCAGATTAAGGAGATCTAATTGGGTGAATGTGAATGGTGGAGTACTTAGGCTGGTGAAACAGACTTCTATTTGCTGGAAAAAAGTAAGAGAGTGTCTAGCTTTGGAGATGTTTAGGCCCTTCAAGGAAAGCAATTAATTTATTCTTTTCAACACAAGGCAGATACACTGGGTGTTGCTAAGCATCTTTTGGTCCTTGAGGACATCTTTGATCACCTACTATTGAAGTCCAGCTGAAGGCAAGACATGAGGCCATTCCACTCACAACAGAGAAAATTTCTAATTATTGTGGAAATGCTGCCTTCCTCCCTGCGTCCCGTTGTGTTTCCTTCACCAGTACAGCCTGTTACTGTGAGTCATCTGCCTGGGGCTTAATGAAGTTAGTCGGCAGTGTCAAAAGCAATTAAAGTGCTTTTGCAGAGCAGCTCTACACGGTCACCTTTAGTTTGTCCTCTGAGATGTCCTGTGCTGCGTCTTCAAAGACTCCCCTGCAGTTGTGGGGGAACAGCTGTTACAGTTTTACGTGTGAGAAAAATAAAGCAGGATTGCTCTTGTCCTCTGTGCAACGTTCCTTGGCAGGCTGGCCTGCCCTGGGTTCAAGAGTGTGGCTACTAGATTCAGGCAGTGGGGGATGAAACTTGGAGGAGGACCGAGGAAGGAAGTTGTTAGTGGCCAGGTTACCTGGTCCTGAGTTAGAAATGGGCTTGCTGTGATCCTGCAGGTTCCACAGACTCACTCTCCAGGGGATGCAGTCTTCACACTTTGATTCTCTGAAGGTACGGGCAGGCCCTGTGAATATAAACTGTAAGAAGATGTGGATGTGCTGTTGGGTTGCTTAGGACTCTGGCTGAGGTGTTTCAGTTGGGCACCAGAAGGAAACCCAGTCCTTTCCAGTCATTCCCTGCCCTAAGCACCAACAGTTCAACAGTCAACACAATGCCTTGCAGTACACAGGGTGCAGATTGATTCCCGCTTCAGGGAACAAGGGGCTTGCTCTCAGGTCTTTTACACCCTGGCTAAGCGTATGAGCCTTCCCCTGTTCCAAAGGCTCCTACACCAAGCTGTGTTCCTGCTGAAAGCTTTGTAGAAAGGCAGATATTTCTCTGGCTGCAACAGGTAGTGCTTCCTGAAACACTTTTCCCTGCAAAGAATACTCCACCTCAGCTCTCACTTATGCTAATCCACACCCTCTGGGATTCCAGCTGAGCAGATGACATTGACAGCCAGCTGGGTATGCACAGTTGCATCTCACTTTCCCTGTGACTTGGTGTCTTGCTCTTCCTGATGCTGAGGCTGATCCTCCTTCCCCACTCAAGAGTCTTCAAGCCAACACCAAAGCTCAGGTGGAGCAAGTTCTACACACAGTCAAAGGAAGTGAGCAAGGCATGAACAAAGCTGAGCGGCAAATGCATGGGAAATGCAGGGACTGACTTCCCAAGCTGGGGTGGAAGGCACCCAGAGGTGAATGCAAGAAACAAAGGTGCTCCAGAGATTTACAGGGAGAAATAAAGATAGCTGCAGATACAGGGAAAGTAATACATGAAGCAGTAGCAGAATTTGAGAGGAAGGCATAACAAGTACAGTAGTCCTTAGCAGCTCTTATTCTGAAAAAGGGAAGTGTGGCAGAAAGGAGGGAGCAGCTTGCTTTGTAGCTGTGGCAACAGCAGAGATTTGGCACCCTCTCCTCCTGCTCATGCCTCCCCAGCACATCTGCCTGACCCTACACTGGAACGGGTGGGATCACAGTTTCCTTGGTCGCCATGGTTTGAGTTTTGTTTCTTTAGTTTTTAAGTTTCTTTCCTGGTCATCTCATTCAAGCAAAGCAATAAAGAGATATATTTTTCATTTTCTTTTGCTCCTCATCTCAAGGCTTGTGGTTTTAGGCAGACAACTCTGTGAAATGTTTCCTGGCAATGGATGGAAACAGGACCCACAAGCAAGGATGTGTGTGTGTGGTCTCAGGAGGTGATGTGACTACTTGGGAAATGTCCTGGACTGAAACCATACAGCAAAGGAGATCAGTTTAGAAATAAGCAGCCTGATCTGCCTCTAGCACACAGTCTGGCAGGAACTGCTCTTGGACTGTTCTGCAGTGCATTTCTTTCCATTATGAGGCCAGGACAATGGTGTGAGTGAACTAACTGAGCTGCAGTCATTCTGACAGAATCAGGTCCTGTTTCATTGCTTCAGCACAGTGATGAGCTGGTATTTTGCTCCTCTCAGTTTTTCAAGCTGCTACCCCTGGGAACCAGTGCTGGTAGTGACTATCACCATTGCTAAAAGCATCACCCAGCTCTGTGTTGGGCACATCTGCCTTGAAACTGGTCTGCGTACCACTGTACAAACCCTTGTACAGTGGTTTGTTCCTCACTGTATGTCTCCATCCCTTTTTCCTTCCACACATATGTGCCTGCCCTTGTGAGGGTGCAGGGGCTGTTTGTGGGCAGTGGAGCAGGAGCATAGGAGGTGCCACAGTGAGTGGCTTCACATCCCTAAAGAAATGTAGCAGTGACAGGGCTAAGCACCAAGCCAGAGGTGCAATGACATCCCAACCCTGCCTCTGTCAGCTTAGGGGTGCCAGAGTGAAGCCTGAGCAGTGTGTTGCAAGGCTTTATGCCCCTTTGCCAGGGTCTTTTCCAGATTGCTGCTGTCCAACAGGTCTGTCACGCAGAGCCTTAGAGCCTTTGCTGTAAATCACCTGTTTGAGGGAGGAGTTAGTATTCTTCACCACAGCTGGCACGGGTTTCTTTCCTAGAAATCAAGGAGGAAAGTCAACCAGCAAAGCTCTCATTAAATAAGCAAACAAACAAGTTGTAATGCTACACAGACAAACCCAGATTTTCTTGCACTGCCCTCCCTTTGGCAGAGTCTGTGGCAGGCACTGTGCTTTGAAAAATAGTGATTTACTGCACAATGTGAAGGAAGAAATATTGCATGAATACTAAAAGACCCAGCAAGGCAAAACCAGCTTAGTCATGAGAGAAATAGCCCTTGTAACACCCCATCCTCTTCCTGGTGTACAAACCTGCTGCTTCTACAGCACTGCTTTTGGGGTTAGCTTTGGTTTTATGGTGTTGGGATTTTGAATGAAAACTGATCTGTGGCAGAAATACCTACCCCAGATGTGAAAAATGCCACGTGGACATTTCCAATGACAACTGTGTGAAGTGGGGGCAGGGAAGGTGGCAGGTGCTGCCCTCTGGGTGCACACAACTCCTATTGTGAGATCTGCAAAATAAGATGAGAGAAAATGTCAGTTTCTGCACAACAAATAGGCAGGCAGAACACCCAGCACCACAGCCATCTTGCTTTTAGTCAGTAGCATCTCCAGGCTGTAATTTGTGAGATATCTCTCAGCACATCAGTTTCTGCTGGCTCACCATGCAGCAGAAGTAGAGAAGGAGGTGGTGGAGTGCAGCAATCTCCTTTGAATACTTTGAGTATTTTGGTGTAACTTTCCTCTGCCCATGGGCTACAGAGACTGTTTTATCACCCTTATTTTGGATCCCTTTCAGCCATTAGGTACCTCTGATCACTCACTGAGTGGACTGCTGCATGTGCTCCCTGAAAGACTGCTCCATCACTGCAGCTCTTGCGTATTTCTTGCACACCAAGAATGGGACAATTATTGGCAGTTCTTTAGGTGAAGCAACAAGTGAATTAGCCTTGGAAAACTGCTACCCTGTGCACAGGTTTTCAGAGTGTTAATACAGAGACAAAGAGAGGTTGTAAATTAGCTTGAGAAGAGCATGATTTAGTGATCATATATTCATTAACATTCAGAGATAAATGACTGGGGAGATGTCCAACTGCTGCATATTTTCAGTTCTTCATCAGTATAGCAAGAACAACTTTTGCCTGCTGGGGGCTGCCTATTTCTAAGTCACAAGGAAGGTGTAGTCTTGGATATTTTGAGAGCAGAGCTGGAGTAGGTGAGGAAGTACTGCCCCTGGCTGTTCTTTACTGCCAGTATTCTGCAGTCACAGTTGAGCTACACTTTTGAGGGTACAGTGCCAATTTGGAGTAACTCCATATGGATCAGTGGCAAAATACCTTCGTTCCAATGGACTCATGTTAGAAGTAGTCCTGCTGACTCCATCCTGGTATGAGGGGAAATAAGGGAATTCTTAAGTGAGTGGAAATAAGGGAATTCTCTTAGATAATAGAGAGTTTGGAATGAAAAAATAGTTCTGTTTTAGAGGCTATGGATAAGGCTGTTAATATAATAGCTCTGCATAGCTGAATGTTTCTGGGTAGTAGCCATACATAGTCCTTTTTTCTGCAGTTGTTTGAAATGCTTGAGCTTCCCTGATTTTGTTTGGAAGTGCAACACTATCCATTTTTTAATTGGTTTACTGATCTTTTCATTGCTTTCTGGTGCCTCAGACCATTTGAGGTATGTCTTTGGATATGACAGGCCATAAAACAAAGCAGAATAAAAATTTATTGTGCCTGTGCTTGCATGTCAGCCCTTTGAGTACTGGATGCTGCTAAGGTCTTTAGCAGAGCCCCTTCACTTAGCAGATTGTGTGCCGCTTCTGTCATCCCTGGCTCTAGTAATGCGTGTGAGGGCTATGTCACTCTTGTTAACCCCTCTTGTTCCATCATCTCATTCTGACTTAGGATACCATGAGGCATATGCACTTGCAAACTCATTATGATAATAAAACAGTGTCAATGTTTCAGATTTTCATATTGCCAAGTTTCACATGGCATGGCACAGAAGGATGCTCTCTTCAGGTTATGCTTCAGACCCTGCTAATTTCAATATATAGGCCAGCGGTGCTCACAAGCCTCTCTTCTGGTTTGAAAAGAAAAAAAGATTTAAAAAAAAAAAAAAAAAGAAAAAGAAAATAAGAGAAACAAAGAAAATTGGGTATCACTTTTAGCAGCACCAGCAAGATGCTAAGACGTTGGTGTTGCTTTTATGTGATCATAGAATAGTCAGTGGCTTTGCTTGCTGTGAAAAGTCACAGAGAAAGGAGGGGAAAACTCCTTGGATGACTCATTGCCTATGTGTGGAGATGGAATCTCATTACCAGCTTCATGAAATGTCTCCCAGTTTCCATAAGAAGAGGAAAGTTTAGGGGAGGGGTGGTGAAGACAAGGAGAGAGGGGGAAGGAAAATGACAGGCACAGGATGAAGTTTGAACATTGCGCTGCCAGATACCCTATCATTGCCTAGTGGCTAAAAATAGGCTCCTGCTAGTGTATACATAATGGATATTCAGTCTGTCTCCAAACTAGGTGTGTGCAGGTTTTACAAATGCCTGTTTTCTTCCCAGGAGGACAGAAGCAGGCTGCAGCCCTACCACCTCCCCTACACACAGGCACGCAAACTTCTGACTCTCATTTACTCTCATTTACACTCATTTAGAGTTTTGTTTAGACTAGGGATGAAGCAAAACTCGCATGCTCTGTCTAAATAAAGGGTCCTGGCTCCCACTTCCACCAAACCCCTTTATGCTTCAGGGGGAGTGGAAATAGGCTTAGGAACCAGGAAGAATGAGACCCTTGTGTGGGGCCAGCTTGAGGAGGAGCTGCTCGGGCAGCTCATCCCCAGAGATTACAGGGGCAGGTTTCCAGCTGGTGTTGCTCTGAGGAGCTCTTGTAGCCAGTGGAGCTGCAGGGATTTACAGTTGATGAAGCTGAGGCTCCCAAGCCTGCAAGCATCTGGTGCTGACTCACTGCTGGGTGCAGCAGCCGGGTGCAGATACAATGTGAGAAGGCACTGACATCTCACGCTTTCTGCAGCAAACGCAGCGGTAAAAATGGGGGCATGGCAGGACCTGCTCCTCAGCCTAAAGAAAAGACTCACCCTGCCAGCAGCCTGGTGCAAAAGCCATGGTAGGGATTGTACAGAAGCTGTGATGCTGTGGATTTGCTTTAAATTTTGTTTTCTGTTCTTTTCTTAAAAAGAGATTTCTTCATCCAAATCCCCCTCTTTTCACTGCCCACCCTAGCCCCTGAGAAAATAGATGTAAAAAGCAGCTTTAGTCACAGAGCATTCCTTCTGTCACATTACTGTGTAGCTCTGTACAAACTGCTGCCTGCCTGCACTGCCAAACCCCTGCCTACAGGAGCCCACCCCGCTGTCAGATGTCTCAGCTTCCACATGTGCTCTGTGAGAAGCAAGATTTATTGCAGTGATAAGTGCTCTCTGAAGTGCAGTTCTGCTGCTCAGTAATTGAAGCCAAAAGCCAGGCTGTTCCCAGGCCTTGTTCGACTCAGCACGGCCAGCGCTGCCTATTCCCTGTAGTGTCCCTGGCTGTACTTCCTCAAGCCCAGTGCAATGCCTCTCTGAGAGCTCTGACCTGTTCTGTCTCCAGTCCTTTGGATTAGCTCCACACAGACAAGGGTAAGGAGTTTGCTTTTGAGGTGTATGCATGATTTCCTCTTCGCCAACGTCAATGTTAGTTAAGGGAAATGAAAACCCTCATCTCAATTCTCTTGTTGTCAGCAGACATGGGTCATGAGCATCTTCCTCAGAGTTACAAATGGTACAAATAGATTGTGCTTGGTATGGGCAACAGTTTTTGACAAAGAGGCCATGCAAAACTGCCTTTCCTAGGCAGACCTTTCACTTGGGGCTTTCAGAACAGCTGCACAGAAAAAAATACATTAGGAGGGTAGTGCTGTCACTGCTGGATGGGTAGGAGGCAGCCCAGGCTGGAGGGAAGATCTGCATGCTGTGGTTAGTTTTATTCTTATTTTCTCACTTTGTTGTTCAAGGACTTTCTCTGACACCTCCTTTATGAGCACTGCCTTACTGCTTGGGCCCCAGCAAGCAGATACATGGAGCCCTCTCTAGGGATCCCAGAGGGGCTCAGAGATGTTTCTGCATGGAAGTGTTTAGGGAAAGCATCAGGAAATGAGGTCAGGCTGTGAGAACTGGAGAATATGGCTTGAGTTACTTCACAGCTGAAACATGCTGACTAAGGGCAATTAGGTATTTTCCTAAGCATTGTGCCTGTCTGTATTTCCAACCCAACTGTTGTAAAACATGGAGGGACAGTGTAGCAGACACTGCACAGGGATGTGAGGAATCATACCAGAGAAGCTGGGTGACCCAGCAGATCCCCACTGCCCAGATCAGCCAGTGAGAAATGCCAGTGATGGACAATGGCTGAGCCTGGATGGGATCCAGCCCCAGGGACCTCAGCTAGGTTTTAAGCTTGTTATGCTGGACATGCTGGGAAAGTCATTTGCATGGATGAGGCTTTTTAGCCTTCTGACTGGCCCAGCGTGGATTTCTGTGCTGTGAGACATGCACAAAAGCCACCCGAGGCAGTGCCTGAAGACACCCTGGTCATAGTTCCTCCCATTCCAGCACACAGAAAGTGGCCAGAAAGTGAAAACAGGGCACGGTTTCCCAGGGTGTCCTGTTTCTACCAACTGCTGTGACCCTTGGCAGTAGTGGAGGGAAAGGAGAAAGACTGCATGCAAAAAGCTTGAAGAATGAAGCAGAGCTGTTAACATTACTGAACTGCGATCTTTCATACCTACACACATCTTGGAAGCTGTTATTTAGCATTTATGTTGCAGGCACTAAGATGCTCCTGACTCTGAATAAGTGCTTCTGAATAAAGAGGGTGATGGAGTTGTCTGTGGGCTGGAGGGAAAGAAGGTACATATGAGACAGGCCAGTAATTCACAAACCTCTGATGAGTGTACCCAGCTTGCTGAGCGTTAGCAGCAGAATTGCTCAGCTTATGAGTGATGATAAATAACTCAACACAACAGTAAGGCCTTCACAAATATTCTTGGTTCAGTTGCAGCCCAGTTAGATTAGGACAGGTGGCAAGTGGTCCAGAGAGTGTTGGGGGCAAGAAAAAACCCCACAGGTTTAGTAAGCTGAGACACTTAGATGATATTGTGTTCAAGCAGAATACCTGTAACTACTAACCCAGCAGCCATGGGGTTGGGGTTGAAACTCAGTCAATCTCACTAAGAGAAGTTGACTAATATGTTCAGTACATACTTGCATCAAGCCAAATCCACCACGGATGCAGGGAGCCACATTGACCTCTGTGAAATTAAACACTTAGAACACCAGCGGAAAGTGGTGCTTGTGAAGTTTTAGGACATTGTGGGATTAGATGAGTTTGCTAGAACTGTAGAGGCCTGAAGAGACATCTGCAGGCTCAAAAGCTCAGCTATCTTTTTCCAACTCAATCCATCAGCCTACCAAAAGATACTGCCTCCCAGTGCAGACCTTAGCTCATTTAAAGTTAAGGTGTACTAATGTGTATGACTTATGAAGAAGGTTCTGCTAGCTGCTTACCTATGTTACTGCGAGAAATACAAATAAATCTTCAGTGGTCTGACATGGAAAACTCCTGTCATCATCAAAAACATTGCAAGCAGCCATTGTATTTAGTAGGGCATGCTTAAAATGGATCATCAAAAGAGGTTTTATGTCCATCAACAGGTTAAAAGAAAAAAATTCCTCCTGTTTTAAGATGCTAAGAAAAGCATCAAAGCTTTCCTTTGAATGGAAGATATGGCTGCAAATAGTCAACTGAGTACTATTCCAGAGCTGTCGAAAGCACAGAGTAACAAATAGCCCTGAAAGGCAAGCATGTATCTTCAGATGGGGAAGAAACTTTGCCCAGCGTCTTCTCCATGCAGATCTAAGCAATGGCCACAATACAATGGAAAAAACCAGACCAGAGAGTATGTCTGCTGTTTTGTCATTAGTGACCCAATCTGAAAGCCCCTGTGGAACAATTTATTCTGTTTTCATGAGACAGATAATCTCAATAACAGGGCAAACCATAAAGAACAGAGAAAGAATGTACAGAGACAGGAAAGGTGAGGAACCAGAGACACAGTTTAGTTACTAATGCTTTTTGTAAGAAGCTGGATACCTCATGTTCAGGCAAAGGCAAATTTCACTGAAATGAGACTGATGTAGAAAAAAGTAGGTTCAACATTTTGTCCTTTGCTGAACACCCTGGTGAAACAGCTGAAGTGCCCATCTCCATGAGAAGGCAGAGGGTAATACGTGCTGCTGAGTGTGATGGAAGCATGTGTTCATGGCGACAACATCAGAGCAGAAACTCTTATGAGACAAAAACCAGAGGTGGAGGAGATTCTTTCCAGCAGCCACTGATTGTTTACAGGCAGCCAGGGAGGGAAAAGAATCTGAAATACCACAACGCTTATTGAAGGGGGGACCATGTCTACACCTGGTCCATATTTAGCAGAGGTCAAATGACAAGAGTCATTAAAAATGGGAGGAAAGGAGAAGAACAGTAACCCTTCCCTGGGTTTGTCTGCCGGGGAAGAGCAGCCAGCTGGGCAGCACCTCCCCTTCTTCAGGTGTGGGATAGCCCCAGGGCCATGTCCCACCTGGGAATGAAGGACAGTCTTAGCAGCCCCGCAGCGGTTGTGCTGAGGCATCCATGTGCAGCGCCACGTGGACAATTAAAAGCTGCTTGCCTTGTTTGTCACCATGTGTATGGTGAGTGTTCTGCCAAAGCTGCAGTCATGAGCTAGGTCAGCACGCGGCTGTGGATACACAGATGAATGTACCCATGAAGTACCACACAGCTTCAGCTCCAATTTAGGAGGTGGGATGAGAAAGCAAAGTGAATTTGGAAGACACCAAGAAACTGGAAAGAATTAAAAAATCGAGCTGCAAGGGCTCTCTGTAGCTGATATGATGACTGCTGGACTTTCAGCCACATCCTGACACAAAAAGGACGAGCTCCAATGAGAGGGAGGAAGAGTGTGTGAACTTCAGCATGGAAGTATCGTAGAATCATAGAATTATTCAGGTTGGAAAAGACCTTTAAGATATCAGGTCCAGTCGTTAACACAGAACTGCCAAGTCCACCCATAAACCATGTCCCTAAGCACCACATTACGTGGTTTTTGAACACTTCCCGGGCTGATGATTTCATCACCTTCCTGGGCAGCCTGTTCCAGTGCTTGGCCATCCTTTCAGGGAAAATATCCAGTCTAAACTTCCCCTGGCATAACTTGAGACTGTTTCCTCTTGTTCTGTCACTTGTTATCTGGGAGAAGAGACCTACTCCCACCTGCCTACAGCCTCCTCTCAGGCAGTTGCAGAGAGCAATAAGGTCCCCCCTGAGTCTCCTTTTCTCCAGACTAAACAACCCCAGTTCCCTCAGCCGCTCCCCATAAGACCTGTGCTCCAGACCCTTCACCAGCTTCATTGCCCTTCTCTGGACACGCTCCAGCACCTCTACATCCCTCCTGCAGTGAGGGGCCCAAAACTGAGCACAGTAGTCGAGGTGTGGCCTCACCAGTGCCAAGTACAGGGGGATGGTCGCTGCCCTTGTCCTGCTGGCCAGGACAATAGAACACAATCCCTATGTGTCAGAGCAGCTGTGCTCTGGAGCAGGTCTCTGGCAAGTGTGGCAGAGAGGAGCAGGAAGGCAAAGGATGCTGCAGCTCCAGTGCTGCAATGGGTTTTCCTTTCTGTGGATTTGCCACCCTTATCAGTCCCTCCTTGTCCTGTTTCTCCTGAGGCTAGCCTGCAGCAGTAGTGAGTAGCCTTTGTGCTATGGAGGCTATGGGCCCAAGTCCAGCTGTGTGCTGGGCAACCTGTAGCCAAGTCACCCTCGTCTTCCACCAACCCAAACAGCCACTTCTCAGGGCTCTAGAGCAGGGGTCCTCAAACTACGGCCCGCGGGCCGGATACAGCCCCCCCAGGTCCTCAATCCGGCCCCCGGTATTTACAGACACCCCCCCCCCCAACCCCCGGCGCAGGGGCGGGTTGGGGGGGAAACCAAGCAGCCGCAGATGGCTGCCTGCCACTTCATCCGCGCGCTGGCCCCCTGGTTAAAAAGTTTGAGGACCCCTGGTCTAGAGGAACACTAGGAACTGAAGACAGGTTAGAGGGCAGCCCATGAGGAAATGTCAGAGGTTACTTGTTATATGCACCTGGGGCACTACCATATTCTATATGGTACTACTATATATATATATATAAATATATTTAAAATATAAATAATAAATATATAAATATATAAATATATATATATATATATATACACTACTATATTCTGTACTAGGTGCTGAGCTTAAGTGACTTGTTTGATGCTATGTTTCTTTGAATTTTGTTCCCCTAAAAATGACTGGTATACCCTCCTTCTCCAAAAGTTCTTTTCTTCATTGCAACCTAACCTGAGATCGCATAATCATTACAGGCTGCCCATTTATCAGCTAAGCATCTCCAAAGGAAAACTCTTGATACTTCTTACTTCACTTAAAGTTTATTGCCTTCAAGGTGCAGTCAGCATCCCCAGGTTATAATACCCCAGTGTGAAACACACATGTGCTTTGTGTCCCTGATGTCTTCCAAGAAAACACTTTGCAGCCAAAAGGGGGTGGGGATTGGGGGGGTGGGGCAGGGGACAATATGGGATCTTGTATACACTGAGAGGCCTGTATTACTAAAAACATCTGTACAGCCAGCCTTACAACAGACCAGAAAAATTAAACATACTATTTCTAAAGTGGTGATGTTGCGTTTTCCACCAAACCACTTTGTTTCCTTGCTTTAAAAATATTTCTCTGTGTCATTAGATCTTCTGAAATTCCCAAATTGTTTAAAATTCTCCCTTTCTCAAGCAGGTACTGTGTCAGGTTTTGAATGGAAAAATTTTTATAGGAAGAAAAAAGAATGAGCATGTTCATCTTTTGCCTTAATCACCTCAGCTCAAGGGCATGTACATTGCATTTATCTGTACCTAAAGTGAGGAGTAGCTACAATATCCATGGCTTTGTGGCATTTGAAATAGAATGAATATCATATTTTTTTGTTATCTGTGATACAAAGAACCGTATTTTTTTTAATTAATTAGTTCTGCTCTCCCCTATGCCAACCACATTTCATACTCCTGAAGAAAATATATTGTATTTGATAGAAAGTGGGCAAACCTGGTAGCCCCATTGAGGTGAGGCTGCAGCAGCAACATGCTCCAGGTCCAGGCAGCAGTGATGCTGGGCACACATTCCCAGCAGGCATGCACACAGGCACATGTACGTACATACATGATTTGTACACATGTGTACACTCCTCACCCAGCAGAAGTTAGAAATGGAGTTTCATGAGAAGGCTGGGCAGACCACACTGACCACAGCCAAGGCAAGCGTGGCCACACAAGCAGACTGATCAGCAGCCTGTTAACACATGACCTGTCCCCTTTTGTCCCCTTATCCCCCTGTTTTCCCATCCTTGTTCCCTCCTGCAAACCACCTCTATCCCTTCCTTTGGTTCTTTCCCTAAACACCTCATCATGAGTTTTGTAGGATACCAAAATGTGCTTCCTTTGCATCCCATAAGGAGTCCCATACATCCATAGGCAGCAACATCGCTCTGTTTAAAAGCTGCTCCAGAAAGTCTTTCTACTCAAATCACAGTGGGTTTCATCCCTCAGCGTGTGGCTGGTGGGTCCTGTGATGAGCCTGGGAGGGGCCAGGCAGGACAGGATTTGGGTCCCCCTCTGTCTGCTGTTGTCTCTGTGCACTCCCTCATGGGTGGGCAGATGAGCTCTTATCACATAGCCTAATGACTTTAAAACACGAAAAGCTGAATTGTGATCTCAGTGAGATGCGCTCTTCTTTCAAAGCTGTCATTCTCAAAATTTAAGATTAATTACATTATGAGTCTTTGTTAGCTGTGTCACCAGGAAAAAACCCAACCCTAAACAAGAGATCAGGGTTTCCTGCTGCTTTGTATTTTCTTTTACCTGTGCTACAGGCATGAAAATTACTTCTGCGTGTTGTGGTTTGCAGACTGCCTCCAGGGATCCTTACATAAGGATCTTTTACGTAAAATCAGTGCTGTCATTATCTCAGATGTGAAGTAACACAGCCACATGCCCATGAAGCCATATTGTAGTTTCAGACCTTGGGCATCTCATGGCCAGTCACACAGACTATCCCAGCTTGTCCTGTTGTTTTGCTAAGACTCGTACTACAGCTGTGGCTTCAGCAATGGTACTTCAGCAATGGCACTGGCTTTGCCTGTTACAAACTAGGGTTTCTGGCCAAAATTTTCCAAAGGAGTGAGTGTTTTGGGGCCCCACCAATGATGTTGAGTCTCTGAGGAGGGGACTGATCAGGCAGACCTGGGTGTGCAGCAGTTTGGCTCCTTTAAGAAACTTCTGAATTAACATTATGCAAGAATTGAGGAGCAACCACTGCAGAGATGTTCGCCTCTTTTAATAGATGCCCTGGGTAAGACACAGGTGCTGGGGATGAGGTGAGGGTGCCAGACAGAGGTTTGGCTGCTAAGTCAGTTGCAGGTTTGACAGCACCCTGGTGCTTTCAGTCCGTCTGCTCTGCCTTGACTTTTTATTTGTCTGGAGACCGGGTGCCCAAGGAAAGTTTACCAACCTCCTGTCATACCCTGACTAGCATTCAAATAAAACAAATTTCATTTGGACACTTGTTTAGAGATTAAGTGCAAAACTGTTTTTCACTGCCAAGATCTAAGCTCAGAACTTTTTATTTTCTCTGCAGCAATGAATGACATCATTGCCACTCTCTTACACTGTGTTAAGCATAAAGGAGGTCATCCAGAAGCAGACAACAACTGCCTAGAAATCTTGCATAACAAATAAATTACTTTCTTTTAAACATGTAGTATTGAAATTGTAGTAACCAATGCCTTGTAGCTAAAGTTGTATGACGTTTTCCATGACAAGCCCATTTTGTCAGTTGCTTGCAATTCTGATAGACTACTCAAATAGAAATTTTCCCTGCCTCATGCTGTAGGTAGAATACTATTTGGAAAGTTTTAGTGAAAAAGAATTTTCTGTTCTGAGAGCAAGATTAGGAAAGTTTTTGCAGAGCAGATTTGCCCAAGCTAAAAAATAGCTTGTGGGTACCTAATGGATATGCTCATGCAGTCATACACAAGTGGCTCTTTACATATGGAGTCATGTGGGTGCAGGGGCACCACCATAAAGCACACATATTCAGCATAATGTTTCATTTACATTGTCAGTGCATTTATCAGAACGGTAAAACAGCCTTGCTACTGTTTGAGGGAGACAGAGTATGTTGGTGACTAACAGCAGTATGCAGTGTCCTGCGTTTTGTATAGCCATGTACAGGCTGCCACTTCCCAGACCTCAGCATGAGCCTTAACTCAGCTCTGCTTCTGTTTTCTACTTTTCTGCCTATCAGTTTTGAAACTTGCCTGAATTGGGTAGGATCGACATATGGTACAAAACTGCATGCCCAGTCTGCGTTACAGGCTTGGTCTCTGGCAGCGGTCCTGAAGGTTTGCCCTGGGCAGCCATTCACTGGCCCACTGGACTCCTGCCAGCTCCCTAATGGCTCATCAGCTTCATTCAGCCTCTTCACACAGACAGCTTTTTCCAGTGGCACCCAGTTTGCATCTGTGTGGGTTGCTAACCTGTTGCTGTTGTGACAATGTGTCTGAAATATCTCTGCCTCTGTGGATCACAAATGCCATAAAGGGCAGACAACGGGAAATTAATGGGAGGACAGCCATGTCAAGAGCAGATTGATTTGATTTAGTCAGTTCCTGCTGGGAAAAGATAGGTATTATGCTCACCATGGTGACCTTGTTCTCCCAAAAAGAGGTAGGGGGAGAGAAAAGAAGGGAACATTTCAAAGAGGAAGTGTGTATCTGTTAGTTGCAGGATTCCTGAGAAGAGAGGAGAAGCTCTTACTTCACTTTTGGCACAACCGCCTGATTCACCGTTAAGGGAAAATAAAGATGATCTGCCGGCTGGAGTGAGTCAGCATTGTATGCTATGTTAAGAGGAGTTTGCAGAATGTTATTTATCTCTGGAAGAATAACTATCTGGGATTGTGACTGAAGACCACATTGCCCTGAAGCATGATTCTTTTATTGTTGTTCATCTTACTTTTTTTCTTTTATTTTTATGAATGATCTGTTTTACGTTTAGCTGAAAGATACAGACTAGCTGATTCACTCGCTGCAGTCTTCAACTGCAAATGGAGAGCCAATTAAAAATTAACAATAGCAAAAAAGACCCCAGTCAAGGATAAAAGCTGGCATGATTAGTGATCCTTCCAATTGCATTGAGAGGATGTAGCACAGGCCACATTTATATTTTTGCCTTTGATTTGCTGTGAGAGGCTGTGAATAATGTTAAATAGCTTATGCTGCTATGCTTCTCCCATTCATTTCCACAATTTCTTGGTCATCTAAGATAATGCCCCAACAGACAGAAAGAACGAACATTGGCTTAGAAACAGTGGCTACTTGTCAAACTAATTCTGGCTGCTCTTGGAGAAAAGTCTCTCCTATATGTCTAAATCCCTTTCACTCTCTTCATCTCCACTTCCCTCCTCTATTCATCGGCAATTTTTGTTCTGAAAGCCTCATCTCAAACTCAGCCATCATTTAAAATCCTGGGATAGTAATCATAAAGCAGTCTGGCCAGTATTTTAATGAGCATACAATATTTATGACATCGAATGAGATTCTGTTGTTTAGCCTTTTGCATCCCAGAGTGAGCGTGTGTGCATACATCTCTGTGTGTGTGCATGGGCATACATGTGTGGGTTTTATCATTGGTTGGCTAATTTTCTATGTTACTCTTCTTACCTGCCATACAAGGACAACCCTTGTTGGGTTGTGATTAACAGCAATGACTTTGCATTTAATCTGAGCTGGGATGTGTTTGAATCATTAGTTGCATCATGACTGTTGCGTAAGCTACATTCAAAATGACAAAAACAGTGTGGCGTATAAGGGTGCATGAAAAGGAGAATGCACCGTTTACTAGTTTCTGCAGCTGCTCAGACGGAGCTCCTAGGGCTTTGTTCAGGGCTTGCCCAGCTTGTGGTGTCCATCACAGGTTGCCTGTGTATCCTGCATCCTCCTGCCATGCTGATCCCCAGCAGCCTGGAGCCTCAGCACTGGATCTGGGAGCTCCCTGCATAGATCCATTGGTGAGAAAGGGCTTTTCTGCTTTGCACAACCTCTGTGGAGCCAAGAGATGGTAACTCTTCCATTGCTTCCCTGGAAAACACAACTTCTTTGGTCAAACAGTGCCTCTAAACCTGCAAACGTACAGGCTCCTTAGCAGAGCAGCTCTGCAAACCCCTCAGTGTCCTCAGAGCAGCAGCCCTGTGTGGTCAGGAACTGACTGAGGTGCCACGGTGCATCACCATTACCCTGAAAGCAGCAGAGGAGGGAGTGTCAGAGTGTTGTGCACTAGGAAGTTACAGATGCTGCCTGAGCTGCCAACAGCTGGAGACACAGTGCAAGCAGGAGTCAGCAGCAGGTTCATGACAGGGGTGGCAGGCCCTGGCAGAAGGAGTCACTTTGGGAACAAACAGCTGGTCTTGGAGCAGAAAGCTGTTGAGATCTGGGAATCATGGATTTCAAAAGATGTTCTAGCCTGGAACTTTGTGTATGCTTATCAGTTGAGAATGAATTTTCCACAAGCAGGAGTGGAGAATGAAGTGTCCCATTAGCAGTCAACAGGTGAGAGCAGCATCGCTGTCCAACTAGGTGCTGAGGTGTCCCAACATCTCCTGTGACTCTGGACCTTGGTCCTAGCTTGCCCTTTGGATATCCTGTGCAGATTAGCTAAATTTATCATTATTCTTGATATTTCTGGGGTTTTGCACTTCCTGTACATAAGAAAGTGAGTGCTCAGAAAGATGCTCTAAGATGGTTGTTAGGTTTTGGTAATTCTGTAGCATTTCAGGAAGAAGATTGTATGTGATGGTCTTGGATTCCTGCTTCGTATTTTTACCTTAAGTGAATTTTCTTCTATAGTGAAAAACTGTTATCTCTAAGTACAGTTTAGAACTCACAGAGTAGAGATGGTGATTTGCTTTGTATTCTGTCCCATCAGAGGCACCTCAACAAGTCACAGTGCAATAATTTATTGTAATGCTTTTACATTTTGCCTTCTTATTAAAAAAAAAAAAAGAAAAAAAAAAGAATGAAAGAAAGAAAAAGAACGGTAGGGCTCTTCTCCCCCAGGGCCCTCATTTTCTGTTTTTTTTCCTCTTCACAGTCACACATCTGTCAGGTTCCCTTTCAGTGTTATGCATAGTGACAGCAAAGCCCTTCAATGTACTATTACCCTGACCTGGTAGAGAACAAGTGTCCAAGCACTTAAAGAAGCAGCATGTCAGAAAATGCCAGCAGTGTCTTTATCACCACACTCATGCAATCAGTTCTTTTTGCCACCATCATGATTTAAAAGCTGCAGACGCTGTCACTGTAAAAAGTAGGCTTTGCTATTTCAAAACAAAGAAGAGCTGGTGGTCTCTCTGTAGCTAAGGCTGTGATTAGCTTTCCCTGTTAAGCCTGGAATTAATCTTCTCTCCTACTGCGGTCAAATGAAATTGGTCCATCTGTGATGTATGTGTAGTATTTTTCTAGGGACTAATAGCTTCAGAAAATCAAGGATAACTGAATGGGGGGGAAGAGGAAGATTGTCAAACATTAAAACTCAGTATTACTATTTCTGCATGTCTCTGGTGGCTACTGGATGGGATAGAGAGGGAAGATAATATACAGAAACAACTTCCAGCAAGAAACCAAGATAATTTTTTTTTCTGTTGTCTTAATTGCAAGCCAATGCACTGGTCTGTGTAAAAAGTGAAGCACAGTAGCCCTAGAGGAATAAATAAACCAAATAAAATCCTTCAAATTTCTGGCTTGGGTTTTGTAGTTACATGAAAATAGATCTTCTCTAAGTCAGGAGAATTAAAAATTGCAGCAATCTTGCTACATATTAATAGAGGTTGATTTACAGTTCTATAATCGCCTTAACATTCCTTCTTTCTTTGGCATCCTGTGCTGTGTCACTAGCAAAATGTGTCTGTTTCCAGCTTCAGACTTCTTAATTTGTTAGTTAATTTTACCTCTGTAAGCATTTAAGCACAAGCAGGCATCAATCCCTATCAAAGCACCACCTCTTTTAATTACACAGCAGCATCTCATCTAATGATCTAAAAGGCCAGACATCCTCTTTCTTTCTGCTCAGTAAGCAAAAAATGTTGGGCAGCATGAGGACCTGGCAGGGTAGCTGAGGCATTTTGTATGGGCATACTTTAATAACTGCTAGGGACATTTGCTAAGACAATTGCTTACTCTTCCTAGCTCAAGTGAGGCCGCGATTCATTTTCAGTTTAAGCAGCTTGGCTGCTCCAAGTGCAGTTGGCTGCTCCAAGTGCAGTTGGCTGCACCTACGGCACTGCTGCATCAGGTTACTTCTTCCTGCCCAAATCAGCTGGCAACAGCTTTTCTGTCCAGATTGCTGCAGTGGTTCATCATCACATACTAAGTACGATATAGACAAGATTACTCTGCAACCAGTTGTGTCCCCAGGGTGCCCATGACACTGTGCAGGCACTCAGGAAATTACAAATTCCTCCAAGCTTTTCCAAAAGTAGGTCTTATGGATGCCAATAAAATGAATCCCAAGAGAAGTGTTGCTTGGTGCATTTTTCCTATGGAAGTTTTGGAATGTCTTGGATCTTTGCTGCAGCAGTAGACAGAAACCCATCCTGTTACTATATATACGTGACAGCTAAAACCCTGAGTGTTCAGTGCTGAAGTGAGTGAAGATGGGCTGTGAATACCAGGGGTTCAGGAAATGTTTGTCCTGTATTTTGCCATACATAGCTCCAGACCTTCATTGTCCTTTGGGAGTCAGTAGCTGAGGGTTACTCAGATAAGACTAAAGCAATGTTCAAAAGAGCCATTCCAAAGGAAGGTAGAGGGGTGAAGTATCCCCCACTGCTGTTAAGCTGGCACACCTGTCAGTGCGACTCATCAGGGAGCTGCAGCCAGCAGATATGAGATTGTTCACCTGTATCTGGTTGCAATCATGTAACCTTTAATGTCCTCTGCAGATTTTGCTGCCATCATGCATGTTGCTGTTACTTGGAGACTGCATGGTGCCCTCTCTCATTGCCACTTCCCACCTGCTCCATGCCTATACCCCATCCCAGAGGCACTTGTGTGAATGGAAAAATAGGAGAGAGGCAGAATGTTTAAGAAGTTTGGAGCTGTCCTTTTGCAATTTAACAGCTAGTAACACAGAGAAGAAGGTAGCATCGCATAAGTAGGCAGGTCCCTAGCTGTAGCTAGGTGCCACACTTTGGGGCCACATGGGTATGCATCACTTCCTCCAGGTATTGCAAATGTCTTGTTGTATGGGTTCTACAGAATGTTCTTTGTAGCCCTTGACCAAGTCATGAGAGCCATTGTGGTCAATCTCTGAGACTAAAAATAAGTCCCTGGATAGTAGTTGAACAGGGTTGGAAATGAGAGGAAATTTCCTACCCTGTCCCACCTATTAAATCACCTATATATCACTAATGACATGTCAGGCATCCTGGGATAGGTAAGGTCCATCCATCCTGTGCAGAAAACAGTCTCCACCTTTGATGACAAGTTAGCTCTGCATCATTTTCTTCTTCCCTTCAAACATCCAAGAAGAGAGGAAAGGGAGGCAGAGCTGCATTGTGTGCACTGGAAAGACCCAGGGGACAACTCAGAGAAGTAAAGGGCTTGCACAATTTTACAGTTTGCCAAATGCAGTTCCTTCTGTGCTCTGCCCTTGCTCAATGAGTCACAGAAGACAATATGTCCAAGACTCAAAATGTTTCCTTGTGTGCAAGACAGTCTGTTTAGAATGTAAGTAGCAAAGCAACAACCATAAGGAAAGAGGCAGCCCATCAGGAAAGGACTTTCTTCTCTCTATATTATTTTATGCAGCATTCAAGGAGTTGATGGAATATGGGAGAGATTAGGAAAACTGAGGCAGTGGATCCTTGTGTTCTTAACTTTCCTGAAGCACTGAGCCTACAAAAAGCAGGGAATAGATATGCATGCTGTGCCTACCATTGCTTGGGATTTGGAGTAAGCAGCACAAGCTGCACTTACTAGGATTTATGTCTCTTTGTACAGAAGCATTTGTAGTCATTATCTGTCAGTGCACTATTTGAATGTTAGTGGAAATTAGGAGATCCTTGACTACTGTCTCATCTCTTGGGGGACTATTACAAATACAGTTAGATTCTTAATCCCTGTTTAAGCAACATGAGTCCCACTGAAATATCTGGGGACTTGGACTGCTGTGTCAACTTGTCCTCTGGCCTTTGAGCTCTTAGGTGCATGCGCACAGACCACTGAGACAGCACACAGCTCAAAGGGTAGGGAGATGCCTCCCATGGCACAGGTGACAAAAGCCTCTGCTTCTGTAAGCAGGTCTGTATATGCAGAGGCCATCATATGTGTAGGTTCTGTTCTTGCAAAGAAATGTTTGCAACACCACGGCCAGAGTGAGGTGGTATTTTTGAACACATAAAGCTAGATTGTTATATGTCAAGCAAGGGGTCATTACTGAGGACCAATGTCCTCTTGAATACCAGTACTAAAGTAAAAATAAGGTTGCAAGAAAACATGGCTGTACTGGATCCCAAAATGCAGACAGTTCTACAGGCTTTGTAAAGAGATCTCTATTTCTAACACACACCATTCAAGAAAGAAGAGTTGTGCAGAGGGAATTCTTCCATTATTACAATTTGTGGCTGTCCTTAACCATGAGCAAGGACCTGTGCAAGACCTGTCTTCTTCACTGCCTCTCCTTTTACTTGTGTTTGTGTTGTTTTTCATCTTTCCTGCTTAGTAACACTCACTACTGGATAAATACCTGCCACTCTTTCACCCAGTTTTGCAGTGAGGTCATACACCTGTTTATGCTCTCACAGCCCATTGTCACGGCACCATGACTCCTGACATCTCAACCAATGACTTTATTGTGAGTCCAACTAAGACAAAGGGCTGTGAGGAAATGGTTCTTTGACACAACGTGATGCCCAAGTATGCAGAGCAACTGAAAAGAAAAAGTGCAGCATGGTAAACTCGCAGTTATCATGGGTTTGCTGGTTACATGCAGTCTTTCCTTGAGTTTTTTTTTAAGTCATTTGCCGAGCGTCTTGTTCTTTGAGATACTATGGTAATCTTGAGCTCAGCCCTGCACCTTGCCTGTACCTTGGCTTGGGTGATCTCCCAGACCCCTGAGATCGCATCCATAATCTCTAGCCTCACTCAGTAATCACCCCTGTTTTCTCTCCAGAAGGCTTCCTCAAATCCCCTGATCAATGTCTATCCATGAATGAAATTGCCATGCCACTTCTACTGTGCCTTTAAGGAAAGAGCAACTGAAAATGAAGGGGTTTCACTTCTTCCACATTAGTATGTGACAATGATGGAGTGACTTGGTATGCCCACAATGGCACTGAAATTGATTCATTAAATTGAATCTGTTGTAAGACCCAGATTTTGATTAAACAGCTTGCTTGCTTAGTGATTAATGTGGCTGCAGAACTGAAATCTGTTTTTTTCTGGAAGATAGAGAAGATAACCCCTCTGAAGTACAGGCTGTGACACACATCTAATTGTCAGAATGGTGACCACAGTAGATTTTAAGTGGAATGCAATACGTCTTTTTAAGTCAAAAGATGGAGTAAATGCTACAAAGAGCATGAGGAGCAATCTTGTATTGATGCAGAATTAGCCATGAAAGATGCATTCTTGGAGTAAATGCTCATGTCTCTGGGTCATGATCCTTATAGATTGATGGAGTCCAGCTGCGCCCATTCAGCCTGGGACTATATGAGTGGCTGCCAGTGGTAACCCAGAAATTTTGCTCCTCCAGCAGAGAACCTTCATGGTGACAGGCAATGTTGGAAAGCCATTTTCATTTACCATATACTAAAAGATGTGAAGAACCTTGCAAGAGCAAGTCCTAGGTTAGTCATGCAGAATTTTCTACTTGGTTTCCCAGAAAGCTCAGCTTTTAATTTAAGGAAGTTTTCCTCACTGGAAACTCTCCAAGGAAGTATGTCACTGGCAATACCATCTGTCTCCTTTCCGGGGAAGTATCTCTAGTGAATAAGGAGGAATGCTGGCTGGCAAATAATAGCAAATTTTGCCCTTGCATTTTCCAATTCTGGCCTAAGACCACACTGGTCAGTAACAAAGCAGTGAATATATGAGATAAATAAGCAAAACGGCTGAACCAAAATATCTAAAATCAGAACTTGTTACAATAAAGTTTAAAAAATAAAACCTCAGATTTTTGTTCTAGACACATCTATGGGGCTCTAAAACTATTTACAGAGGTTCTGCTTTTGCAGGGCTGGCACATCACAGTGCAGACTGCTTGGGCATGGCTAGGTGATGCCTTCAAACCCATAACCTGTCTTTGAATCATTGGCAAACTTAACATCAATAGTGCATGTCTGTCCCTTCTGCTCCAGCCCTGGGCTGGATATCTATTTGTGAGGAAAACGGGAAAAGTGGAGGGAAGGATAAAATAACACAATCATTATTATTAATACAAAAAAGTGAAAACTAATAGAAGGAAATACTTTTTCACACAATACACAATTAGCTTATGGAACTCACTGCCAAAGGATATCATGGAAGCCAAAGAACCCAAGCCTGTTCAAAACAGGATTAGGCATAATATGAAGACTAACATTAGCCAGAGTCATAATGGTCAATACTTAACTCCAAGAAATTTTGGAAGGAATATAAATCCTTGGGCATCAGGACAGAAGCCAAGATCTAGCTGACAGGGGTTAGGAAGAAATTTTCCCTGGGGCCTGCTTATTCTGTAACTGAGCATTAGCAGAGTATCTTGCCTTTCCTCTGAAGCATCTGGTGCTGGCCACTGTCAGAGAGTGGACACTGGGTGGCAAAACCAATTCTCTTTACAGTGCAGATTCAGAATTAAAATAGAAAAAAGCAAAAGTTTTGGGAAAGCAGAACAAATTTTCTCATTTCAGATTCTATGAGCAAAAAACCAGAAGTCAAGCCTATCCCCAGTCAAAAGTAGGAAACCTAATACCTAACCTCATACATTGTCACAATCTATTAAGTTCAGTGAGACCTAACCACACACATATCTTTAAGTCTGAACATCAGTATGGCTCTGGGAGGCCACATCATTCTCTTCCACTGTTACACTGGGGCCAGTCAAAAACCTTTTCTATTTTTAATGCTACTTTTTAAGTTTTAAAGTAATCTCAATGGAACCTTCTGTGCAGGACAGGAGGTGTGTCAGTTCTACTAACACAGCAGGAGTTTTGCCAAGACTAGGTTTCTCCCAGGACCTTCCAGAAAAACCTCACAGAGCTACAACTGCTGTGAAGGAACAGCATGTTTGTACCAATGCACTTGTCAGCATTTGCTCCCAGTGGAGAGGAAGGGAAAGGTTCCTATCTTTCAGATGTACAGGGAAGGTAGGACTGGGATAGGGAGGACAGAGAGAGGGGAAAAGGGAATTGAGAGAAAATATGGAGGTAAGTAAAGAGGAGGCTGGCTCCCCCAAAAAGGTAGAGTTCAACTAATCGTTCAGATGCATCTTTTTCTAATGAATAGGCATGTAAAAAAAAAAAGCATGTCTGCTTAACAGAACAACTCCCAGTCACCCAAGACTTGGGTTGAATTCTGCACTTCTGGGGCAGAAAAAAGCCCTCAGAGAGCAGTATAACTGCCTTCTGTCTGACCATCCATCCTGCCTGCCCACCTTCCCCTCTTTCCTACAGACGCTGCTTCTGTCTAACCCAAACTGGCATGTTTCTTTCCTGTGGGACAGTCTTCTCCCCAGCATTACAAACAGCAATGTGGCAGGAGACTCAGACAACCTTAAACCTTCCCTCCACTCATCAAGGGTCAGTTTCTGGGATGTGCTCTGTGCCCATAATGCAGCCTTGGCTCCCAGTTAAACCTGTCATCAGAGAGCTTGCTCAAAGGAGCCAGCAGGAGAGGCACTAATCAGTTCTGAAAATTTCACTGTGGGCAGCGTTCAGCATCACCTCTGACAGGTAACAGTCCTAATAGAAAAACACTGTGGGAGATGAACTGCATCTGAAATCAGATTCCAGTAGTGGAAGCAGGCTGCTTTTAAGTCTTTGGGAAAGTCTGCCACCATTTTATTAAATTATTCTTTATTGCTATAAGGTTTGGTTTCCTCTGAATGTCAAAAATGAGCTAATTTTCTTTTGGTTTTTCTTCCAAAATGCAAAGCAATCTCTTGTTAAACCTAGAGAGAGGATGGTATCAATACTGGAAAATTTTCTATTCTGAAATGAGACATAAGGCTAGAAATAGATTAGAAAATCAATGTTGGAAATGTTGAAGAGCAGAAATTGAGGGTCTTTTCTTCATTTAACACCAAATGGGCTCAACAACACAAGTCTGGTTACTGGAAAATTGTCACTTCAGTAAGGATGTTCACTAAAGCATCTGCAATAGTTTCCTGCCTAGTGGCTGTTCTTGGACCAGATGTGCCAATAAGAAAATGTCAAAGAGACAAGAAATAAAAACCAAGAGACATACCTATTTATAACCCAGACCAGCTGTAAGGCTCTAAGGACCCTTGAGACCAGTGGAATGAGGAATGGGAATTAAGAGCTCCCCATTTCCTCCTTCCCCTCTACCCTGAAAAATATACTGTGGAGTGTATTGTGTCTTTCAGGGATAACTGGCTGACTTTTATCTTTGGTTTTTTCCTGTTTCCCTCCTTGAAACCTTTGGACCAAAGGCATCGCTTATTTCCTTGTCGAAAGTTAAACTTTGGCTACAAGTAGGTCAGTCAAAGTTTTATTGTCTCTTGGGTGACCGTATCTGTGCAGATCTGCTAGAGCAGAGCTCGTGGAACAGTTACTTCTCAGAATTTGTATTAAACAGAACTGGCAAACAATACATGATACAGGGGGAGAAAAGGAAGAAGAGAGCCTCTTAGGGGACAGTGGGAAAGGTAGGCCCCTGGATCCAGGAAAACACTGTAGGAAACAGACCTGTTCCTAAGAGCCTTTTGTGGTGGTTCCCTTCCCACTTTATTAGATTGTTTGAGCTGACACAGAACGTAGGTGTAATTAGTACAGCTGCCCATTTCCCAGAGGGAAAGCCAGAACCAAGATGCTCACCCACAGTCCTGGCCTTTGCTGGGAACAAACAAGCATTTTCCCTGTCTCTGCTACTGACCCTCAGTTTATCCTTGAGCACATCATTTCTTTTATCTGTCTGGTAATTTCGGGTTGTAAACATCTTAGGAGTGGATCTTCACTTGTGTTACAGATATTTCTGAAAAGAAACAGCTTATTCCACTGCTGCCTCAGCATAGCTGTAGTTCAGTAATTTTTTTTAGTTTAAAAATTCAAATGAAGAGCTCTTTTGCATACACCACTGTGCTTGAGGACGCAAGTAGATCCTAGGAAACATACGAATTTGGAACTATAGGAAAAACGTCACAATGCCTTCATACAAAATAGTAATGTACTTTTGTCTGTAGTGCTGCCTGCTGCTTTATTTCACAGATGGAATAAGCAGAGTAGAAAGGGATCAAGCAAAGAGTTAAAAGAATAGCAGAGAGCCTGGAAAAACTCTCAGGGTTTTTCGTATGTGAGGAGACTGGGGCTGAAAGTTTTGGGGGACATAATGAGGAGGCTGGTTGATTTTAAAAATGGCCTTGAAAGAGCAGACAGTAGGCTCTTCTCTCTTTGTCCATTGGTGCAAAAAGCAAGGATGCACTCAGTCCCACTGCCTGATGGATTAAAAAGCTGATCAAAGCAATCTTGCTTTACATTATGTGTAGCTAAACTGTGGACCTTGTTGCCACAGGAAATCTTAGGCTGAAACTAGAATACTGTTTCATTGGATTAGATTTCTGTGCATGGGATGGTCAGGAAAGGACTGGAACTGCTCAGTGGAAACCATCAGAGACCCTGATTCTTCATTTTGGAAATATTTGTGTGGTAATGGTACAAGTGGCAGTATCTGGCCAACTTCAAATCCTGCACCAAAACAAGAATATGGGCCAAGGCAATGGGTGGGTGAAAAGGCTCAGTCCAGGAAACAATGCAGATGGGGGTGGTCAGCAGAAGGAAATGCTTTAGCTAACGAGCAGATGAAGTCTCTGGCTAATCTATCTGGTTATCAAAGCTCAGCTTGCTGGGGTCCTTCAGGCCACTCAACAGCATCATGAGCAAAAATGGCAGCTTTCCAACGGCAGCCAGCCAGCTGCTTCCAGACAGACAGAAATGCACCACAACAGCATACCCCTCTTTTATCTTTGGTCCCATAACACACAGGCAGAAGGACCTCCTAGCTCCAGTTGGTACCGGGTTTGTCAGCTCCCCATGGAGCAGAAGGTCTTCTGAAACTGATAGGGTAAGCCACTGAACGAGAGGGATGCTGCAGAGGCGAGTAACAACAGCAGATGTAGCATCAGTCCTTGATACAGGTTTTTCTCCCGGGTCCATCTTTTGCTGCCAAGTGGTGCTCGAGCCTCACAGATTTGCCTTTCTCCATTTCCAGCCCCCAGCCTTGTGACTGCATAACTGAAGGGGGCAGGAACAACGCAGCTAGAGGCGAGCAGTGCAACACTGGCTAGTGCATGGGATAGGCTGATAGCTCACTCCAGGTAGTGGGAGATGTATCACTGCTGATAAACATCCCTTGGCTTCCAGGGAGCAGACTGGAGTTTGCTTTCATTCACTCTGCTCTCCTCTCACCATGCAGTTCTTCTCCGCAGGAAACACAATTCTCTCTAGAAGATTATGTCCTGGCCCTATACTGATACAAACAAATGGGTTTGCTCCCATCAACAGGTTCTGTGTGGATCCAGGCTGGGAATGTGGCTAAATTTTCACTCAAAAAAAAAAAAAAAAAGTTAAAAAAAATGAAAAAGAAAAGAAAAGAAACACACAACATATTAAAGCTTGAAACCTGACTCTCTACAGGTGGATTTGAATTAAAAATGCTTACTATTTCTCTGCATACTAATAAGGGCTGATGACAGAAAAATGAGGCATACTTCAGTCTAACTTCAGGCATCCAGGCTTGAACAGATTAGTAGTAGTTTTTTTACAATAATCTCTTTCTATTGTACTGAACTGAGATTATCTGTAGCCCGTATCAAACAGCCCATTTTGAGTGCTGTAACAAAAGATTTCTTGTAATGTCATACTCTTCTTGCTTGTGATTTTTAAATGATCTGCCAGATCAGGGGAGAAAACTTCCTGTATGCTTTGTTAACAAAGAGAATGTATGGTCTCAGAAAGTAAAGCAGAGAGAGCATCAAGGACAAACTAAACATGACACAGAAAGTCTTCTAACTAATCAGGTCTAGTCTTCTGAAGCAAAAAGGCTAAGGACAGTGAAATACAGCGAGACAGAAGCATAGGCAATGTGTGATACAGGAGCTGACACATCTTTTCACTTGCAAACCATAGCCGCAAAGCAAAATCAATTGCATTTTTTAATTTTCCCAGTACTGATAAAAAATAGAGTAAATCTCACAATGAAATCAGTAACATTTTAGTTCTTGTTGGGACAAGACACAGCCCCAGAACAATCCTGATGTACTTTTGTGATTTTGGTCTGCCTTCCCCATGGCCTTGAAATTCATAGGCCCTTTCGGGGATTTTTTCCTTTAATAATATATCTGTACTCTCGTAGAAAAGGGCAGTGATTGCACAGACACTTCCATATGCTGAAGGAGACTTTCTGCCTCTGGCAGCCAGATGAACTAGGACATTCAAACCACCCTGATGCCAGTGCATGACACACTATCAGCAGCAGAGCTCACACCCAAATTCAAGAAATACCTCTTCTTTCTTCTTCCACCCTGACCATTACCCCAGGTTTTTGCTGTTTAGAGGCTTGGAAAAATAAAACTATCCGTGAATAAGACCTCCCACAAGCACTACTTCACTTCAGTGTTTTGGGATTGGTACCAGAGACCAACTGTTAGCCCCCTGCATTCTCTGGCTGTGATGGGGTTCCCTGTTAGTTGATGTGATGCTGCCCATGCTGAGGTATTCCTCATTCTTGGCAACATGAGAGTAATGTCCAGCTGTCCATGAGCTGATGGTTACCTGCAGCTGAACCAGATTTGTTGTGATGTCAGGAACAAAAGACATTTGAGTCAAAAGGCTTTGGATTGTGATCGTTTTTGCCCCTATTTCTGTGTGGTAGGAATGGGGTGTTCAGAGAAGCCTGGAATGCTGGGCACTTTTGTCCTGCCCAGCTGATGTTAACCAGCTTGCTCTCTTTCAGATGTTTTGGACATCCTATTTGGAAGCCAATGAAATAAAATGTGTTGTTCTCTTAGAAGCCCTTTGTAGGTGACCTAAAAAGGTTTTTTTCTTGGTTTGGGGGTGAAAGGGCAGAAAAGCGTGTGTTTATTGAACCTTAAGTCCCAGCACACTAACAAAGAAAGTTTTAGCACTCCTTGTGGCTTGTGAAGACATACCTGGAATCTGATGTGGGGGCAGAATGAAGAGCACACCAGTGCCACTAGTCCTTCCCTGTATATGGTCCTGTCTGCCTGAACCATCTGTTACTGCTCTGCCTCTTGACCCATCTTCCAAGAAGCAGTATCGGGTGCTATAGGTGTTTCTGTGGCAGCATCCTTGCGCAGAGGTCTACCATGATGCATGCAGGAACTAGCTGTCCTTTCCCTTTTGCTTCTGATGAGGGCCTTAGTAATTCAGGCAAAGGTGCCCATGGCCATGGAGGCTATGGCCCACATGAGACTTCTGAGGTCTCCTTCAGTCAAGTTATAACGTCTGGCAAGGCTGCAGAAACAGGTCAGTAAGAGGAGAAGGAGGAGAAGGAAGGCTCCAGAGCTGTGTCATAACCTGGGACCAGCAATGGATATTCTCTGTGTGTGTGATGGAACAGGGTTTTGCTCTATTTGGATTTCCCTTCCACCACAGCCTCATCCACATTTGTTCAGTACTTTGAGGGCACCTCCAAAGAGGCATATAACAATAAGAAGGCAGGCAGAAGAAAGATACAGTTTCATCTGCTTCTACTGCTTCCCAAGAGGAATGAGGTTGTCTCTTCCCAGATACTTTTTCATCTGGTTTTAGCAGTATCACATCTGTTGCATATGGCATGAAAATTTCCTCCTTCCCTTCAGACTCCAGTACGTTCAAAGATAGCATGCAGCTCAGCATTCTCTGCAGTGGAGGAGATCAAGCCCAGTTTTGATCTAATCTGAAATAGGTGCATGCAGTTACAAGAAGGGCTTTCCGTGGGCCTGTTAACATGCTGGAAGAATAAACCCTGATAGCAATCACAGCATAAGCTTCTGCATCCTCACAGGAACCTTAGGAAAGGCTCCTTTTTCCAATGTTTCAAACACTCTAGATACGCTGTAGTTATAAATTGTCCCTCATTCTTTACCTCCGTGCACATTTAGTGCCACTGCAGTGAGCTGCAGCTGCATGGAAATCAGAAGAATAAGAGAAAGAAAGTAGAAGAGCTGTTAAGATGCTTCTCACTGCAACTTTTAATGAAGCCTGATTCTCATAAGGGGCTGATCAGGGCAGCCTCAGCTGGTTGGGTACCCAAATGCTCAGTAGTCCAAATTCGTTGCTCAGATCAGACATCCAAAACCAGTGCTTGACTTCAAGGGCATGCGAGCCCTTGGCAATGTGCCATCCATCTAATAAATCACTGGTCTGTCACTGAAAACTGCCACCTACTCCTACTACCACAAGAGATTTCTGTTGTGCATGAATGTCTGAAAAAAAATGTAACAGATTAATTAAACAGAAATAGTAAGCACCTGCAAATCCCTTTGGTTTCAGTGAAAGCTGCTCATACTCGGCACCTATGAAAAATGGACTGTATGAGATCATGGTTTAACCGAAGAAATATAAGTACAGCTAGAGTCAAGGGCAATGCTGAATTCTGGAAGATTCACATTAAATATGAAAACTTGCCAAACTATTTTTTTTTTATTATTATTTTTTGTGTGGTAGCGTACTGATTCTAAGGTATGATGGGATTGATCCAGACTCATGAGCAGGGAATTGGGAATTGCATGTGATGTGTGATTTCACATGGATAAATGTGCACCTGGAAGTGCACTCATTTAAACAAAAGTTTTGCAGGCTTTATATTTAGTAGGCAGGAGATCAAGCATTGTAGTTTAAGTGCTCCAAGGGACAAAAATAACAGTCAAGGGCAAAGGATCTAAAGATCTGTAAGTCCTGGGATGCATATGCACTTTCGTCTTTCCCATATATGTCTTTTCCTTTCCAGGGTTTGATGACCCTTCAGAACCGAATCACGTAGACAACTGCAGTCTGTTTTACATATTGGTTGTAAGATTAATGGCCAAACATGCTTCCTAAAAAAAAAACAACAGAATTATGGACATGCTGTAAATGGCCAGAGATATTATCTTCTATTTATTCCTTCTTTATTACATGAATAAGTATCTTTTTTATAATTCTATGAGCAAATAATCTCTTGAAGTATTTAACTTACTTTGGACTCTTTTTCTCCTGCAATAGACCAATGCCAGAAAGCACACCACCAACTCCAAAATTTCAATTGATTCTTTTGACTTGAGTCTTTGAAATCCCACCTTCTCTGAGGTCACTGTAAAATGATCATTGCTGAAAATCATGATCTTCATCTACTCTTGTTTGCTCTAAATATTACTTTTACTGTATGTTTGAAAGAATTTTGCAAAAGAAAAGATATGATCCCCTCAAAAAATTATATGTATCGTAAAGGGCAGGCTGAAGTAGTATTACTAGTCTGCAATGCGTAGGCTGCAATGTGTGAAAGCACAGGCTGAACCAACACATCATTCGATCAGGTAGTTAAATCAGGTCCACAGGTAGCTGAAGCACTGCTAGAACAGAGCACGAAATGTGACACTGGGCTGGGTGGGTTTTACAGGAAGGACAGGAAGGATTGTCACATCTAGGAAGTTCCCACCCTCAGTGAGCTGGGCTGGCATTACTGTGCAGTCAGAGGATGCTCCTGCAGCTATGCTGACCATAGCTTGGCACTGAATTCAGCAGGACCAGGTGACTCAAGCTCCTGCAGAGCTCCTCACCAAAGCGTGACTCCAGGCAGGGCTTTTCAAGGCACTTGAACTTTTCGAGGCCTGGGAGACTGAGACCCACATTCACCATGCCCCAATGGACGTGTCTTGTACACCTTGGGAATGGTATCCATGCATGTTGTCTGAGCTAGATTTTGCATAAAACTGAAGCCCAAAGGTTAATTAACTTCATTATTTAACAGATAAGAAAGGGGGGTTCTTTCTTCAGCTTCCTTACCTCATTAGCTGGAATTAGCTCAGATAATTGCCTCACTTTTCTTGCCCTGTGTTGCTTGGTAATTTCCTGTCATAATGTGTCTGTCACTCTACCAAAAATCCAGAAAGGCCTAGGTAAAGGCTGGGGAGAAGAATGTCCCAGAAAAGCTGAATCTCCAATTTCAAACCAAAGCAATAAGCTCTATATATAATAAATAGGCTGCTGAAGTCCTAGCAAAATGGACCACTTCAAAAATGCTTTAAAAGGCCTTTTTTGTCAGACCAAGTAGCTGAGCTGAGACTTTTCTCTGTGACCCTTTATTTAACACCAAGGGCATGTTCTGTATCAAGATATAACCAGACCTGTCTCCAGAGAGCAGTCAGTCTAGGAGAGGAGCCAGGCACACCAGAACATGCAGGGGATGCAATTACTGATGGGTCTGGTTACTCTGTTGAACCTGCTCCCACGCAAGAACCCCCCCAGCCTCTCTTACTTGACCTGATTACACACTTCTCCTGCCCTCCAGACAGCCAGATACCTGGAGGTAAGGAAAGAGGACAGCCCTGTTCAAGCTGGTCACAGGGAAGTTGCAGCTTTGCCAGTCTAGCATGTCACCCACATGGCCACAGAAGAGTAGGGCAGCATTTGTCAAGGTCTGGTGCTTCTGGAGTCCCAAAATATCCCTGCTGTGCTTGCATCTTTAAGGGACAGCACTGTAAGGCCACCTAAGTAGGGTTAGAAGAAGAAACTGAAATGGCCTCAACTGGTGAAGCAGGAAGGCTGTGGGGAGAGGGAAATCATATGGTGTGACTCAGACAGACAGACTGGACTGCTGGTCTGGCACAGCCTAAAATCAGCCATCAGGGGGAGGGTGAAAGGTTCTGAAAATGGAAAGGAGAAAACCTGTTCTGCAGGTCCACTGCTACAATAGTGAGAGCCAGGCTTGGACTTCAGCTCTGCACAGTCAGGAGAAGTATCATTTTAGGCATCCATAATTCTTTTTCAGCCTCTGGAAGACTAGTCTAGTTGGCAAATTTCAGGCTATAATAAGGTCAAAGATGAAACCCCTGAAACTTGCTTTTTCCATTTTATCTCAAAACGATAACCTCTTCCATTTGTTTTTCCAATGGGACACAGTCCACCAGATCACACAGAACATGTGTGAAAGATGGGAGGTAATGAATGGCATCCTGTTCTCACTCGTTTTTTAAAATGTGTCTGCTGTTGACTTTGGGCCAAATACTGATCTCAGTTACAAGAAGACAGACCCAGGGTAATTCCATTAGGAGGTCATAGTGTTGCATTTAAACTCGGATTTTAGAAAGAGGCTGCAGATCTTTTGGGTACTTCGATTTCTGGACTCCTTAGCCCAGCCTGTCTGAAAAGAAAACCAAAACCAGCAGTATGCTATAGCAAAATGCTTATATACGCGTTTATTTTAGAGGAACCATTTTGTGGCTATCCCAACTACTGAGCACTAAATGAGTGAAAAATAAAGGATTCTTGGTAGAATTTATTGAAAAATCAGCATCACTACTTTTCAGACATAGGTAATTTTCTGCTCCCCTAACGGGTGTCCATGACACAAATAGCATATTACTGTACCAGTCTGACAAACATATATGGGATATGCACCAGACAAAAGCTGTATGTGTTGACAACACACCTAAAAGATTGTGATAATTATTCAGTTCAATGCTTAATTTTTTTTCCTTTTTTACCTATTTTCATGTAGTGTATTTCATCAGAATTTAGAGCAAAATGATAAATGAAATTAATATAGTGACTGTTTCCTTGTAGGGAAAACTATGACTGTCAGGCTTCCCATTCTTTCCCAATGAAGTAGAGAAATACATTCTAAATGTTGATCCACCTCTTTTTCCAATTTGTTTACTTTCAAATCCTTCTAAAAATATTAAACATTCTTCTTAACCGCTATCTACTGACTTTTTGAAGTTTTTCTTTAGTTTTGATTACTAGTTAGGAAATAAAACTTAGGAAGTGAAAAACGTTTCTCATGCTTTTGGGAGCACAATATTGTTTAATAAGTTCATTAGGCTTTTTGAACTTGTTTCTAGCTTTGCAAAATGTACGAAAAAAAATTCATTTTATTTTTTCTCATGTCATCTGTTAATGGGTGTCTCTTTGATACCCAAATTTCTTCTGATCAGCATGAGTAACGAAGGGAAGATCCTATTCCACAACAAATTTCTGAAAGACCACACAAAACTAACAGACCAAAACAAGAAAAAAGACGTACTGCTAGAAGTTAAGCAAATGTATTTCATATGATACTTAGTCTGATTTTATTATCCATGAAGTCATTTTTCCATTAGTCAACTCTTTAATCAGAGCTATCATCCACTGATTCAGACTTTTATCTTTCCCCACGTGAATTTTAAGCTGATCTTTGTTTTCATCCCTAGCTAAAAAGGAAAATATAGATGCTCAAATTCACTCATTTTCATGCAGGCAGTGTCTCAAACTATTTAATTTGAATAGCTGCTCTTAGCTTTAGAAGTGTTTAAGAAAACTGTGCTGAAAGGACTGCTCTTCATTGATGCATGTAAATAAAAGCAGATAAATCATGCAAAAATGTGAGAGAGGAGAATGACCCATTCTCTGTCAGTGGGACCAGCTTCTCATTTCAGTCAAGTCATAAGTGACTCTGACAGATAAATCCTCCTGGCCTGTTTGCCCTTTTGTCTCAAAGCAGACTCCTTGCACAGTAAAATGCAATTTCATCCCACTCAGTAAGTTTCATAAAGGCCATGGAAATTAATGGCACCCAGGGGTCATCTCTACAGTACTGAGGGAGTAAAAGATTGCACAAAACTGTAACTTAGCTCACCTCTAGCACACTACCAACACAAGACTTTGATTGCTGCCGTGATATTGCTGCTGCTGGTAACAAAATATGTGGCTTTGGTGGAATGAAGCAAACCATGCTGGGTAAATGAAGGAAGACAACAGTGTCTGCCACAGCACTATCTGTCATTTAGGTTTTGTGTCCTGCTTACCAAGGTTAAATAAGGCAGACAGCTGACATAGATCTCTGATTCAACAGGAAAGTTGAAAAAGATGGGAAGTCAGCTTTGCTCAGCTGTAAGAGAATACCCTGAAGAAAGAAAAAATCAGTCTGTTTTGCCCTGAGATACTGAAACTTTGTCTTGTCTTCAATGACCTTAATGTATTTTCCAGTGAGGAAATGCATCTTGTGAAATTCAGGATAGGTTTAGGCTAGAATTGCTGTTCTTACTTTATATTCACCAGGTTCTCTGTGCCAGCTAGGCGTGCAAACTGGGGAGGAAGGCTGCAGGGGAGGACTGACAGTAGAAGGTGCAGAGGCAGCCCTGCCCCCCAGGAAGCCCCCACAGCTTTTGGGTGCAGCCTCATGCCAATGGCATCGGCTCTGGCAGCACAGCAATGCAACACTGCCTGGGCACAGCCATGGGGCTGCCACAAGCACCAAGCTGGCATGCAAGTCCTTTCCCACACACACTCCTCAGCCCTGGAGAAAATCAGCCAGTGACTTCTTTTGTCCTGCGAAAAGGGTCAACCTTGTCTCAGTATTCCTAAGAGTCAACAGAACTGTCATTACTAAAACCCTCATCACCTCCCAGGCTGGTAATTTGCTCCTTGTAGCTCACTCCAGGTACAGCATCCAAGGATCCTTTAAAAGGATTATTCCATTTTGCAGTAGATTGCGTTGTTTCTCAGGCTACAGTAAAATGCTGTGGCAGTGTGTCCTGCTTTCGGATGAGCTGGAGTTAATTATCTTCTTAGGAGCTAGTTCGGTGCTGTGTTTCAGCTATGATGTGAGACTTTTAGTTCCTCAGGCCTTGTTAGTGAAAAGGATGGAGTGACGCAAGAACTGGGAGGGGACACAGCTAGGACAGCTGACCCAAATTAGCCAAAGAGGTATTCCATACGATGCCTGGTATATGTGCCTGGGGGGCGGGCCGGAGCAGGCGGATCGTTGCTCAGGGACAGGCTGGGCATCGGCCGGCGGGTGCTGAGCAGTTGCATTGTGTGCCACATGTTCCCTTCTTCCTTTTCCTCTGCGTTTTACACTTTTTCTTCCCCTTTTCATTACAACGGTTCTTGTCAACATTGTTACTATTGTTCTTTCATTTTTATTCTATTTCAATTATTAAATTGCTCTTGTCTCAACCCTTGAGTTTTACATTACTTTCCAACTCTCCTCCCCATCCCTCTGGGTGAGGAGGAATGAGCACCTTCATGGTACTGAACTACCAGCCGGGGTTAAACCACCGCACAGAGCTACCAGCGCACAAAGTAGGCAGAATCCCTGCAACATTTGGTTTCTTTCTTCAAGCGCAGTTTTAGCTATCCCTTTAAAGGTAAAAGGGAAAGCCTAACTTTTTGGGTTTAAATGCAAGATAGGTTCAAAAGCTGAAAAGCAACAAAACAGCAAAACACTGAGTGAATGGGGTTTTTTATACCCTGCTGTTCTCCTTCCAAACTTATCTGAAGAAGATTTTGAAGGCCTGACTCAGGGGTTTTAAATGTCTCAGGCTATCGATCTTGTTTTAGCTCATACTACAAGACAATACTTTAAAATAAATAAATGCTAGGCCTACGTCTTCTATAACTTCAGCAGAGCCCCACTGCTGCCACTGCCAAGTATTTGCCTAGAACTTTGGCCCTGAGCACTTCATAGCTTGCTATTTCACCCATTTGTGCCAAATCACTGTCCTGTCCCAGAGACCTTCAGGAATTTCTTTCTGCTCCTAACCCTAGAAAAGGCATGGAAAAGATTGATACATCTGTGCAATAATTGTGGCATGTGAAGCATTCTATTTTTTGGTGGAAAAAACACCTAGCTTTGCTTGGCTCAGGTGTGCAATTCTCTTCCAGTCTTTGGGTTGTCTTTTGCACTCTGTTAAATTACTGGCTGAAACTCAGGGAATAATGTTATCAGACGAGCAATTTAACCAGGGCAATCCCCAGGGTCTCTCCTGTGGGGTGGTGGCTGGCAGTTTCCTCAGTCATCTGCAGGAGGCAATGACACATTTGACACTCAAGGTTCTCATTAGAACAGATTTTTGCTTGAAGGTACAACCTATGGCACCGCAAAAGGGATGCAGCAGTTGAGAAACCATAACAATTCAGTTTGTAGACTGAAAGAAGATGGAAAAACAAACCCTTTAAAAGGTTTACTGATGAAAGTGTCCTTCCATTTGGATACAAAGGGACTCAAAAGTATTTGGAGCACATGGAGTGCTTGGAAGGTTATTGGTAGGGTACCACCTGCACTAGCAGTTTTCTGCAGTGTGCCCAAAAGATTAATCCCAGCCTGCAGGAGAAAGGTGGTCTTTTCACCCCACGTAATGCTTTGAAATAAAGATGTTAAAAAGATGTGGGCTGAGTGGATGCCCAGCTTGACACTCTGTGTCTGGAGGGCTGCTTGTGCATGACACCACTAGAGCACAGCTTTCTGCTCTTACCCACACACTTAGGACTTCCACCCCATTAGGCTTTTCCACTGACACCAGTGATTTCACTCTGCATCCCTCCAGTCATTTCTCATCTCATTGCACAGCAATGCCCTTACAGCTTATCCCCTTTTCTCCCGCCCACCCTATAGGTGCAGGTTCCCACCTCCAGGCACCAACTGGGTGTTGCTTTCCATAAAACAGTTGTTCAAGCAGCCACTTGAAATGTTGCTCTCTGCTTGGAGCAGTTCTTTGTAAGCCACACATCTTCATTTTCTTGGAATATTCTTTTTTGTGGAAAACCTACAAAAAGTCTTGGCTGTCACCATGAAGAGTTTTTTGATGTTTTCTTGTGTCCCCATCTCTGTGTACCACTGTTTCTTGCCTTTTACATGTCCTGGGAACTCTTTGCATTTCTGCCTGGTGTGCTCCTTTATATTGGTACACAACAGCACCCCAGCTCTGTTCATAGTGACAGAAATAATAAATAGAAGCCAAGGACCACTTCTAAGCTGAAGAGCAAGAACCAAGGATAGCACTGCCTTAGCAAAAATGGTTTACTCTAGAAAGGCAGCTGCCTTGTTTAAACAGGGCTTTTTTCTTTCTTTTTTTTTTTTTTGGGGGGGGGTGCGGCGGGGCACAAGTTTTCCCTCATGTGACTGTTCATACACTGCTGACACACCTCCTCCCTTAGCTGGACAAATGTCTTGGCTTTCAGCAGAAAGTACAATGTCATCTGGACTGCATATCCTCCTTCACCCTGAGACTGCCTCTTGCAAAGAGAGACTCTGCATAGGCTGTTGAACCCTTTTCTCAATCCTATGGATCCATGCCTTTTGCAGGTCTGTGTCTGCACAAATACATAAGTATGGCAGTGACTCCATTAACACAGCAATTGCTTGGAATCTGTTAGCGTTACATCATAAATCTGATTTTTGACAGGTTTATAACCAGACTGTAGAAATTAACTGCTGGAGGAAATGTGCCATTTAGTCTCAACATGAACACATTTTATTTTTCTACTTGGTTGTATTTTTTCTTACCAGACTTTTTTTCGAGGCTAGAAAAATAACCTTATGCTTATTTTAATATTCTTCCTTTAAAGTGAAAGAACCCTCCAACCTTTTCACAAACGTATAAAAACTCTCTGGCACAGTGACATGTTTATTGCATAGTCCTCTCTGATGTTTCTTGAGAACAGGTACTGATTAAATGACAGTTCCTGTATCAGCACATTAAAATATAACATCACTGAAGAAATAACAGCTGAATAAAATAAAATGAGCAGGAAAATAAAATAAAGTGCCAGAACAAACAGTACCATTGATAGACGGAAGGTAATCTTTCCTGTTGCAACAAATATACTACTGTTCATTTTTACAAAACTGAGTTGATAGCAGATATTAATTAAAGACAGCATCACATTCCTTTTGCAGTAACATGAAGTTTTGGCACAGAGCTTTGCCAGTGAGCCCAAGGTGAAGTACTGTGCACATTTTAATGCAGGTGGTGGCAGAAGTTGCCGGAGTGAGGGCAGAGGAGGGAAAGCAGGCTCACAGAACTGGTTCTGGGTATAAGCACCTGCCCCTCTGCTCTCGCAACTGCCATCTGCAGCAGTTCTCAGAGGTCCTGGCCAGGGGCGGCAATAATCACAGGCAGGTATCACTCAGGACATTGGGCTGGTGGCCGCTAATTCAGCTGCTCCTGACATCCTGACGCCATCCTTTGAAGCCTGTTGGAGTCAGTCGCAGCAGGATTACAGCCCACAGTTTAAGAAAAATTTCTTTCAGACTAGGTAACCTGAAATCTTTCCATTTTGCCCCAGTAGTCATGTTTTCTAGGCCATTCTTGTCTGCCTTTTTACTGACATGTGACATGTTTTCCCTGGGTACCTTTTCATATACACGTATTTTCAAACAGCACTATAAACAGTGGCAGTTTCATACCTCCAGGCAGGAAATTAGGGAGGGAAATGAGAAAAGGCTCCTTCACTGCAGAAAACTCTTTGATAGGAATTTCAAGTGCTTTGACAGTTTGCTGTGAAAGGACCCTGCTTACAGAGTCCAAAGGATCTTGCTACAAGCAAAGCACGTAATAATATCTCTCTCCATCACTCTCTTCTGTGATGGAAAGAGACATTCCAAACAGGGAAGTGGTAACTCTGTGTTTCAGAAAAGATAGGTCCCGTGTCTGTGCTGGTGGATAGCAGAGTGGAAATTTCCCTGTGCACCCACCCGGAGAAGATTTTTCTCAGTGAGCAACTCCAGAACAGGGCAGGAGGCTGGATCCTCTAGTAGAGCCTGTATAAGAGACACAGCAGCTCTGTCTAACAGTTTCTCATACCTTTTTCCAAGGGGAATGGTCCATTTCAAATGTCAGGAATCAGTTTTAATAGCAAGAGAATGTGTCTTTCTTCAATCCTACCAGTTTTATCTCAAAACTTCTTTTGAATTGTAAAGCACCTTTAAAAAAATTAAAAACCTGATGCCTTGGGAATCTCTGCTGGAATACAAATATCGAAGTAAACTGACAAATAAATTTGAGCTTTGGTGCCTTAGGAAGGAAACTGTCTTTGATAAGCATTCTTGTTTTTTACCTACCTCCCATACCTACCAGTCTTACTGGGGGTCCTTCCTTGTAATGCTTTCTTATCATAGATACCAAGGAGATACTCAGCAACCTGTGAGCAACCCTTTGTGATTTCTGAGAGGAGTTGCCTTCACTGTATCTTTGACTCAGAAATGGAGGTATATTTCTCTACTAGTCTGTGTCTCAAAGGGTGTTGCAAGAGCTACTGTTGGAAAGAGTCACTCTCTGCTACTCTGCTCTTCCTCACCACCCAGGGACCTCAGGCTGGTTAAAGAGATTGAGCTGCAACTGTCTCAGGGCCAGTGCATCCCTTTCACGCCTCAGGTTTCCAGTGGCTTCTCTTCATGGCCATCCCCATGAAGCAGTAGGCTACTGGGAAAGCAACAGGTAGTCTCTTTGCTTTAGGGATGGGGGCAAGGGGACGGGACATGCCCTAATGACTTTGAAGGTGTGCTTCAAAATCAATGAAAGCTTGTTTCATTATGGAATTAGTAAAATAGTAAATGTTTTTCACTGCAGAGTATGCAAGAGGAGACAGATTAATGCATGCCTAGGAATCCTGGACAGGACATTTAGAATTATTCAAAGAAAGGTTACAGACATGGCTGCTTCTTGCAAACTTATTTAACATGCAGTATTTCAGTACACAAGCTTTGCTTTCAATAGGGCATTGTTTCAACAAGGCATACACTTAAGGTATTGTGCTGGAAAGCATTCTACTTCAGAAAAACTTCTTAAAGGCACCAAGGAAAAACATGGAATTGAATGTGACTATAAATTAAGCAGATGCTTGAGTGCTGACTTGAATTTGTGTGGGCTTATATGCTCACTTTTAAGTAAGTTGTGGCTGAAAGGGTTCCTGACAAGGATTATGATGTTGACTTTAGATGAAACATCATTTGTAATGGAAAGCTTGCATGCTTCCTTTCATAAGCTGCTGAACAGTCGTTATTATCCCTGCATCTCTGTGAGCAGATAGCACTAAAGGAGTGAAGAGATTTTTGCGCTTATCTGCAGAAGTATAAATGGATACTTGGAATTAATAAAAAAAAAACAACTGTCAGAGGAAAGAGGAACAAGAAGAGATTTTGACTGACTAGGTTATAATGGGATGGAAGTATATCAATACTCAATGTAATAAGGAAATAGTTATGTCAGTATCACTACGTACCTGTCAAGGCAAACTTGATGGTACCAGGTGGAACCTATAATCCAGTCCTCTGCCACAGTAGCTTTCAGGAGCAGTAAGATGGCCCTGTCACCTGAGCTGAGACTAACTGCAGCTAATCACAGTTAGATTTTTTTAAAATTTTATTTTAGTAATTGAATATGGGTTACAGCACTGGTGAACCACATGATTGACCCTCACAGAAAGCATCAGATGAGGAGCAGAGAAGGGAATAAATCCACCTTTACTTGCTGCCTCAGGGAGCTTACTGCCATGCCGAACCTGCAGTTGGATTAGGGCAGCTTGCAGGACCCTAGGATAGTATAAAGATGTCTCTCTAGGCAGTTCCATGAAGGATAGCAATCTGTCTTCATAATCTTCATAGTCTTTGTGTGTTTCTTCTTTCAGTTCTGTCAAGGTCTTTTTTCCCCATTTTTTAAATCAAAACCCTTTTTGAGTTAAAACCATTAAATACAGCTGTTTATGCAGAAATTACGCTGTTTGCATTAGGATGCTCCCCACACTGCCTTGCAGAATCAGGGTATTTGAGACAAGAAAAGAGCTCAAGTTCTCTGCTTTACTAGCTCAAGTCAAGCCCTCCTGCCAGGAGGGAAGTTTCCATCTAGGTCCTGTCAGTCACCTCTCCAGGCTATAATGCAACTGCAGATGATGCAATAGCACTTTTCTCATTGATTAGGCAGGGTCCTGACACCAGCGTGAAAACCTGACTTGCCCAGCAGTTTGGTGCGATTGTTCTCCTGGGGTTGGTATCTACTCCCTGGCATGCAGAAAAAGACGGCTTCTCACCTGTCCAACAGCTGATTTCTCTTCTTTATGCATTGGCTCTCCTAGCTGTGCACTGGAGGGGGAACTGGACACTGAGCAGCTCTTGCTTTGTGAAGCTTCATCTCCTCCTTTAAGTCTCTTTTACAGTTTCAAAGGCCTGCTCTGCATCTGCACTGATGGTCCTTCCCCAGCAGCCTGAAGAGACTTTTCAGAGTTCTGTGGAAGTGCTATAAGATACACAGGAGTAAGGTCCCCCATGATGGTGCACATCTTACCAAACGTATTACAATTTGCTTTGCATGAGCTCTGCCCCTGTTAGGAAATTCCAGCCCAGTGAGTTATTTACCTTACTTTGCTGTACAGCGAGCATGGGAAAGAAAGGGCAGGGTGCAGCCTCTGAAGCAAGGTGAGCCTGGAATCCTTTCCTACAGTTTATTTGGCCACCCAGGGTTTTCTTCATGCTGAGAAGTTCACCAGCGCAGCAAAGGACTCCACACTGGATAAAGCTCACTATACCGTGGCAGTTGCATTCAGCCCCTTATCTACTGTCTGCTTTAATCTAAGGCCTGCAAGTTTTCAGACACTCCCACCCATTCCTGGCATTAATGAGGTTGTTTGAGAATCCCTCAATGCTAAAGACACTTCCCTATCTGGCTGGCAGTTTAGCATTCCTGGGCTTAGACCTGCTTTTCCCGCACTGATTCCCTCTATGCATATTTCCTCTGTACCGCTTTTTTTTTTTTTTTTTTTTTTTTGCTACCTCTGCACACCACACACACACATTTTCCCTCTTGGGACCCTCTGGCCTGTCACTGCCTTGTGTTTTGCCATTCACATGTCCCCCCACCAGGTGCAGAATGTTTTCTAAATGCTCTTGCAGACCTTTTGCAGATGCTTATCACATCACCCTAAAGTGAAAGCTGACATCTTTCTTGGCAATGGGAAAGTATGACTTGCCTCAAAGTGCAGTTTCAACCAGGTCTCTCCATACACCCTTGCACTCTTCTACAACCCATGTTGCCCACCTTTTTCTGAAAACTAGTGTTTGCAAAGAGTAATTGCATTTCCTCACTAACGAACTGTGAGCTGTTGTGCCTCTGTCCCTATTTCCCCTCATCTCAAAATTAAATGAAGCAAACAAAAACTGTTCCCGGTCACGCCGTCTTTAACATGTGTCACCTCTTGACCCTCCGTGGTGAGCCAGATGCTGTGCAGGTCTCTCAGTCGCGCGCCTGCCAACTGGGTCAGTCTGTCGGCTATCGGGGAGGAAGCGATCAGGCGGTGCAGCAATCTGAAGCGTCTGTCCTCTGTTTTTCTTTTTCTTTTTTTTTTTTTTTCTCTTTCCTTTCCTTTGCTAAGGTTGGATTTGTGAGGGGGAACTGCCACCGAGTCCATGTCATAGGAGGAAGAGGGACACGCTGCCTTGGTTCAGCAAGAGTTTATGTGCTCTCAATCTTTCCTGAAGTTTCTATCTTGCAGACCCAGCGATTTCCTGTTTCCTTTTTGCTGGCCCTGATTTTTGTAGAGATAGTGCCAAAGTGAGAAAGCACTGTCTTAGGGCCAGAGAGTAATTCACTAACTTGTAAGCAATTCCAGCTGCTGGCAAAACAGCAGGCTCCTTAAATGATCTCCTGTGAAGGTCCCAGGAATCTGTTACACTACATGTTATTTGTGAAGGCAGAGGCTGAAAAAATTATATAACTAGATTGAACAACTAGCTTAGAGTATTACATCACCAAAGCAATGTGAAAAATTCTGAGCAGCCCCATGAAACAGACTGTAAATGCCTCCTGTAGAGATCTGGCATCCTTTTCTTTTTTTTCCACTGAGTTTTATTTGCTGGTGTTGGTAGTTTTTTAAACCTTTGGTATGTTCAGAGCTATATGGATGCAGTTTCAGCTCTGGAACCATTAAGTATGAAGGAACATGAAACACATCCTTTACACATGTGGTAAAACAGAAGTTCTTGTCGGTTCAGAAAGGGGCTAGTTTTTGATTACTCTCAGGTTTTGGCTTGTGTTCTTCTTGAAAGTATCCATAGACCTCTTGCTGCCCACAGTCATTCTGGATCCAGCAGGTTTCCTCATTCAGTGCAGTACAAAAATGCTGAAGTTTTTTTGCATTCACACGTACTTTGCAAGTCAGGCTCATCCAGCACTGGTTGGAGTGAGCTGAAGAGGCTCAGTACCCAGTGGAAAGAAAATGTAGATGGTTTAGTTGAGACATAGAGGGAATAAGTACTGCAGCCAAGTTTACATGGGAAATAAACCTAACCTACAGATCAGGGCTGGACATCTTTAAACTGCTCATCAGCAATTTGAGATGGAATTGGATTGTGCTTTTAAAGAAATGAATGAGCTTCAAATGAGGGAATATGAATTAGTAAAGCTGACTTTCTTATGAGAGCACACACACACTTTGTTACTCCAAACCTTGCTTGTGTGTGCTCTTTCCCCCTCCTTCTCTGCCTATGTCCCTCTCTTACTCTATGCAGGTACCTTCTTCTTCCATTGGCATAAACTGCAAGTAGACTTTGCTTAAGCCTCAGTCTCAGAAAACAGTGATAAGCAGAAGTATTTGTTCTGTTCCTCCTCAGTAATTTACTCTTTTTCTTCACAAAAGGTTTCCACCTGCAGTCCACTAAGGTGGCATATTTGCATACCATAAGTGGCCTTCCAGTGAGGATGGCAAGCCTTCCTTTGTGCTACAGCTGCCACTTTATCTCCATTGAGCCACAGGCATTTCACTAATCACCTTGCATGACTTTGAGCGTGTCCTCTGACTTTACACCAGCTTTGCAGAAACTCAATTCAAAGAGGCATGGATACTATTCTGTTTAGCTTGCAAAGCCCTTCCCTTTCAGTCTCAGTAATCCCTTAGGGCTCCTCTCAGCAGACTGCCTCACCTGTGTAGGGCCTGGGAGTCCTGCTGCTGTAGCCACTGAACTTCAGAGGGGTATTTTGGGAAGCAAGAGAGAGTAAAGAGAATGCATTTTCCTGCTTCATGGCAGAAAAGGGTCAGAGATTCCCCAGGTAAGCTCAGAATTACATGAAGTTGTGTCTGCTTGACATGAAATGATCCTAAGGTAGTTTTACAGCAGTAATTCATGTTATAGAGAGTAGTTTTTGAAAGATGCAATAGTTTCTATTTTTATTCTTGTTAATAGCTTTTAGTCAGTTCCCGTAGATAGGAACAGATCTCATTGTCTTTCAGTGCCCTGTGAATAACTGCATTAGTAGGAACTTTGTTCAGGCTGCCTGCAGTTGCTTTTTTACTGTGGTGTTTCTGCATTCAGGGAAGTTGGGTGGGGAGCAGGGAGGAGGTATAGTATGCAGTGTTTTCAGTTGTTATCTCATGCATGATATTTTCAAATTTCATTACAGCATGTAATTTAGTCCTTTCAGTAAGCTAGGGGTTTGGTATAGGGCTCTGAAACAAACCAGCTTTTCTATCTTGTGCTTGCATAGCTGAAGAAAGCATTGCAGAAGAGAAAGAAGGTACAAATTTTGACTAGGTGAATAAAGAAAAATGCGTAGATACATGGTCTACGCTGCTGGTTGTTCCCACTATACACCCTCCAAGCCCCTGTCTGCTAGAGATGTATGGAAAGTGTTTTGGGCCTCGTTATGGATTGTATTAAATTTGTTCTGATGAACACCTGCTCCCAAACACCACATTTCTTCCGTTATGTGGCTTTAAATGAAACCCAAAACCACAGTTAGTGTTTCTTGTATTTAATTTGCAAAATAGGCTTATAGTGCATACACTGAATGGTGGCCATATGCCATAAAAACTAGGCATCCTTTGCAAAGAAAAATTAACATCAGAATTAACTCACTGGAGACTTTTTTCCCCCTCTCACCCCATGGAGTTACAAAGCTCAGGCAGGTTGGGACCACAGTGCCAGTAGATCAGTAACACAGAGAAAATTCACATGCAAGATTTATACAACAGTTTTGAACATGCAATGCCAAAAACATGTGCAGAGGCACTCCCCACAAACATATGTGTAAAGCCCTTGTATCATGAGATTTCTCTGAGAGCTGCAGATTATTCCCATCTCTAGCAATCAGTTCACAGCAATTGCTGCTATGCAAAGCTCACATCAGCTGGGAAGTAACGGTTACTTTGAATCTTCACAGTGATCTGCTTTTGCTTGAGCTGCTGCTGAAAGCAGCAGTGAGCAAGAGGATGGAAACAATTATAGATTGCTGTAAGCCCACTTGCTACTGTATCTACCTGTAAAATTCAATTTTAAACATTCCATTAGCCAGCAGGGTAGCAAAATGGGTTTTTTTGCCAGAAACGCTGCAACAATATTGCTTTTTTTTCCTTTTCAAATGAATGCATTAGCTTCCTGAGCTCAAGGACATCCTCAGAGTGCTTGTCTCACTTGAAGTTTGAAGTCTTTCAGTAGGTAAAAGGACACAACGGTGAATTGGCTGTCAGCAGAGAGAGGCTTAACAGTCAGTTTACCTGTTAAGACTTACAAATGCTTCAAAATATATATTGCTATATAGATGGGATTCACTCACCTACGCTTCTCACATCTCAGGTCTTGGTATGCCATAGCCTGTCATATCAGGCATCTCCCTTGGGCTAAAGGTCCAGGCTCCTTTCAAGCCTATGAAGAAAGAAAAGCTCTTCCATGAAGCAGATCTCCCATCCTAAGGTTCATGTCAAGGATGGTGGTCAGCTCATTGATATCAAGCATAGACAACCCTTCATTGCTGAGCTGAGGGCAGTCTGTTGGCCAGCCTTTTGTCAACATTGGGTGCAAAGTCCTGTTTGAACTGGTGCTAGCTGAAAGTGTCAGACTACTCTTAAAACATGACCCCTTTTCCTGCCTCTAGACAAGGCATAAATTTATCCTGGTCTGAGAGGTTATAAATCATGCTTTGAGGGGCCAGGAGAAAGGAATGTGTTATTACAAGGAATTAGTACTCCATGTTTGCATTTCATTAGCACTTAGAGGCCCCCATCAAGATCAGGATCTAGGGAGATGTGGCACAAAGGGTGCAACAGTGGGAAGCAGGAGGGAGAGTGAGTTTTGGAAGATGTCACAGAAGAGATCATGCCAAACCATAGGGAAGGCACCCCATGCAAGCAAGGCATCATGGAAGAAAGAGAAAGAAACTGGCATGCTAGTGATCAATGGCAAAGGAAGGAAGGGGTATGAAAGATGTTAGCTGCACAGGCAGATGGGATTTTGATGAGTAAAAGGAAGGACTTAAATATAGCAGTCACAATCTCATGTCTCATCAAAACAAGGTAGCTAAAGTCACTCTGAAAATGGTGCCAGCCAAAGTGGCCCATTCTCCCAAGTGCCAAGTGCTAAAAATGCAGTTTTACTTGGAAGATGATGGAAAACACATGAAAATCAAATATGACAGGGACTACTTCATCCTTATTCTCAGAAATAGGAACTCAAAATATATGTGGTATTTGTTGATAGACAATCTGCTAAAAGCATGTTTTCTTTGGATTCAATGTGTGCAGCAAATGTTAAAATAGCCTACTACAAACATGCCCCTCAGGTGCCTTTGTGTCAGAAAAGGCTTTGAATATCAGGCAACTTTTATATAGGTGCTTGCAGCTCTCTAGTCAACTCCAGTGCGATCCGTCGGTAGATAAAAGCATTGTTCCACCTGAGGGTAGAAGCTGTCTTTCAGAAACAAAAATACTGGGATTTGTTCAGCACTGTAACAAAATTTCTTACTTCTATATGTCTGGAGACGGCTAAACAAAAACATGCAGGAAACTTCCCCACTTTTCAGAGATGACAGGTAGTCAATTTAGTTAGTTTTAGCCATTTAAAAATTAGGGGCATATTCTCAAGAGTTTAAGCTTCCGTCAGTGTAGGGAGACAGACACCATCATCAGAGAGGCTGTTTATCCCACTCATTGTGGGAATAACTTCAGCTCCTTTCTGTAAGCAGTGGAGAGCACCTTACAACTAAACAATTCAGTTTTAGGCAGATAAACCCAAGTTTAATAATGAGAATGACTGGCCAGAGGTCACATAGCCCATCAGTGGCAAGGTTCCTGAGCTGAGTACTGACTGGTGTCCAGGCTTCAAGCATGTCTACTGTGTTCTGACAGAATTTAGAGCAAAACTTGTCCAGACTAGAGGGCAACCAGAAATTGTAGTTTGGGTCTGCAGCTGAAGCCTAGCAGGTACATGCCTGACTGGAGTTTAACCCAGCTTACAGAGGTGGTTTTGGAGGCACAGAGCAGTGTGAGGAGCTGAGAACATAATATGGCCTCCCCATCACCCCTGTTGCTGCTAGCTAGTTTAAAGCAACCTCAGGCAGTCACCTTACACTAGTAGTTACCAGCAATGACTGCAGTGGGGACATTTTTGAGCACTCTCTCTCTCACAGTACTGCTCCCTTCAGTCAGAACACCATCATTTTCTTGACGGACACTGCACAGGCAAATCCTAAGGCTGGGATTTCTCATCCTAAACTGGCAGCCTCCTGCAAGATTGCTAGCTAATCCTGCCTTCTGCAGGTATTCCCTGAATGCAGCAGGGAGTAAGCTAAGAAACAGTGCAAGCACAGTGCTACTGCCATTTGATAGCACTACAGGCTATTATAGGCTATAGCACTATAGCTACTATAGGCACTAATGGTGTCTAGCAGCCTTGGTGGCCCAAAACTGTTAATACTTCATGCAGATGAGCCCATCTGAAGGAGATGCTATGTTGGCCTCCAGATCACAGATTCCTGCAGACACAGGTATGGCAATCACACACACAGAGGAAGGCACAATGCCTCCAGACCCCCGTCCTCTCCCTCCCTACAGAGTTGAACCAGAGCAGCCACAGCTCTCATTTATGGGCTGGGGGAGAGGCAGTCAGCATTCAGCCAGTCACCCTCTCCCCTGGGAAGAAGGCAGTGGCTGAACCAAGGGGTTCAGTCCCAAGAGACTGAATCAGCCTCAGGTAAAGCTTCACTTACTTCAAGGCAGTGCCAGGAAGAAACCTCATCCAGGGCCTCAGTTTATTGGGCACCATATTAGCAGTCTGTAATGACTCTCACACCCCAAAAAGCACTTGAATGCAATTAATGTGATGTAAGTAACGGCACAAATTACACATTTTTAATTAAATATACATGAGTGCTGCAGAAATTTAAGGTCATTTGATGGACAGGGCTACTGAAATCCTCTCTTTCTCCCAGACCGTGTGTGGGGTAGCATATCTCTGAAGTATGTATTTAAACTCCACTTCCTGTGTTGATCAACAAAATACATGATCAGGTAATTAGTGCCTGTGGTAGCAACACAGAGAGCTCAGAGGACTTGCCAGATCTTTCCTGGCCTTACTTCTTCCCCCAGATACAAGTACGCTTACCAGTTAGGAAAAAACCCAAGCCATTCTGATCCATATTTTCACTCTTTGTCTTTTCCAGCCACTTCCACATCTACAACTGGGACAAGTCATCTCACAAAATGTGACATAAAGCAGAAAGCCTTCTGCGTAAATGGGGGAGAGTGTTACATGGTTAAAGACCTTCCAAACCCCCCAAGATACCTGTGCAGGTAAGAAATCCTATTTCTTTACTTTGGTGGAGCCTCCAGGTTCCAGAAATGCTTTTTCTTTTAAGGAGCACCTGAACAATTTCTTCCCCTGTACTTAAGCATTAGATATTTCTTCATTTTTAAGTATGTGGACGTGGAAAACAAGCTACTAAGAATGATCTTTGTGGTTTTATATAAAGCATAACAGAGGCTAGGTGGTAAATCTTCCCACATGATACTGGCACAGCAAGCCCCATTGACACTTATATGACAAGAAGTAATACAACTTGTTCTTAATGCTAGAAATAATGAAAGAGATACCATAAACTAAATACATGGCAAATAGCAAAAAAAGGTGTGTGGATAACTGCATTGGATAAGTGCCCTATATACAGGGCAGATTGGTTATTTTTATTGTCTGCTGTAGTAACTGAACACTTTCTAGTGAGACTGGGTTCACAACTGGGGTTTTGCTGTTACGTTGAATTGCACAAAAAACTATTAATATAATGGTAATTGGTGGAAATTACTGCTTTGTATGAGGATCTTGATTCAGCAGGTCATATGAGTTTAGTCTTAAGGGTATGCTTGTGCACCTGTCTCAAGTTCTGGCCTGTGCTCTATCAGGCTGTTGTGATAGTCTATTATGTTGGAGAACATGGCTTCACCAGGGGCCCAGTGTAAATGCCTCTATGCAAACGCGTGTAGCATGGGGACTAAACAAGGAGATAGAGGTATGTGCACACTTGCAGGCTATGGTCTTATTAGCATCGTGGAGATGTGGTGGGATGGCTTCTATGACTGGAAGTGTTGGAATACAAGGATAGAGACCCTTTAGGAAGTACAGGCAGGGAAGAAGAGGAAGGGGTGTCACCTTCTATGTCAGTGACGAGCTGAAGTGCATGGAGCTCTTCCTAGGGATGGATGAGGAGCCAGCTTGGGGCTTATGAGTCAGGGTTAAAGGCAGGGCAGGGAGAGGTGACATTATACTGGAAGTCTGCTACAGGCTGCCTGACCAGGAAGACCAGGCAGATGAGGCTCTTTATAGACAGATAGGAGCAGCCTCACATTCACAAGCCCTCATCCTCATGGGGTACGTCAACCGCCCCAATATCTGTTGGAGGGACAACACAGCAGGGCACAAGCAATCCAGGAGGTTCCTGGAATGTGTTGATGATAGCTTCCTTCTCCAAGTGATAGAAGAGCCAGTGAGGAGAGGTGCAATGCTGGACCTTATTCTCACCAACAAGGAAGGGCTGGTGGGGAATGTGAAACTTAAGGGCAGCCTTGGCTGCAGTGACCATGAAATGCTGGAGTTCAAGATCCTTATGGCAGCAAGCAGGACACACAGCCAGATCACTAGCCTGGACTTCAGGAGAGCAGATTTTGGCCCCTTCAGGGATCTGCTTAGTGGAGTACCGTGGGATAAAGCCCTGGAGGGAAGAGGGGCCCAAGAAAGCTGCTTAATATTCAAGGATCACCTCCTCCAAACTTAGGAGCTATGCAGCCCAACAAAGATGAAGTTGGGCAAAAATGCCAGCAGGCCTGCATGGATGAACAAGGAGCTCCTGGACAAACTCAGACTCTGAAAGAAAATCTACAAAGGGTGGAAGCAAAGACAGGTAGCACAGGATGAATACAGCGAAGTTGTCCAAGCAGTCAGGGACCAGATTAGGAAAGCTAAGCCCTGATAGAATTAAATCTGGCCAGGGATGTCAAGGGCAATACAAAAAGCTTCTATATGCATGTTGGTGATAAAAGGAAGACTAGGAAAAAAGTGAGCCCTCTCCAGAAGGAAATGGGAGACCTGGTTGCCCAGAACATGGAGAAGGTTAAGGTACTCGATGACTTTCTTGCCTCGGTCTTCACCAGCAAGTGTTCCAGCCACACTGCCCAAGTCACAGAAGGCAAAGACAAGGACTGGGAGAATGAAGAACTGCTCACTGTAAGAGAAAATCAGGTCTGAGATCATCTAAGGAACCTGAAGGTGCACAAGACCATGGGGGACCTGATGAGATGCATCCATGGGTCCTGAGGGAACTGGCAGATCAAGTGGCTAAGCCACTATCCATCACATTTGAAAAGTCACAGTGGATTTGTGAAGTTCCCAGTGACTGGAAAAGGGAAGCATCATCCCCATTTTTAAACACGGAAACAAGGAAGACCTGGGGAACTACAGGTCAGTCAGTCTCACTTCTGTGCCTGGCAAGATCATGGAACAGATCCTCCTGAAAACTATGCTACGGCATGTGGGAAACAAGGAGGTGATTGGTGACAGCCAACATGGCTTCACTAAGGGAAAATCATGCCTGACAAGTCTGGTGGCCTTCTACAGTGGGGTTACAGCACTGGTGGATAAGGGAAGAGCAACTGTCATCATCTACCTGGACTTGTGCAAAGTGTTTTACATTGTCCCACATGACATCCTTGCCTCTAAACTGGAGAGACATGGATTTGATGGGTGGACTGCTCAGTGGATAAGGAATTGGCTGGATGACCACACTCAAAGACTTGCGGTCGATCGCTCCATGTACAACTGGAGACCAGTGATGAGTGGGGTTCCTCAGGAGTCAGTATTGGGGCCAGTGCTGTTTAACATCTTAGTTGGTGACATGGACAGTGGGATTAAGGGCACCCACGGCAAGTTTGCTAACACCGCCAAGTTGTGTGGTGCAGGCAACATGCTGGAGGAAGGGATGCCATCCAGAGGGACCCTGACAGGCTTGGGAGGTGGGCCCATGCAAACCCCATGACATTCATCAAGGCCAAGTGCAAGTTCCTGCACCTGGGTTGGGACAATCACAAGTACAGGTTGGGCAGAGAATGGATTGAGAGTAGCCTTGAGGAGAAAGACTTGGGAGTGTTGGTGGATGAGAAACTCAACCTGACCCAACAATGTGCGCTTGCAGCCCAGAAATCCAGCTGTATCCTGGGCTGCATCAAAATAAGCATGACCAGCAGGCTGAGGGAAGTGATTCTTCCCCTCTAATCAGCTGTTGTGAGAATTCTGGGGCTGCCAGCATAAGAAGGACACAGACCTGTTGGAGCGAGTTCAGAGGAGAGCAACAAAGACAATCAGACAGCTGGAGCACCTCTCCTCTGAAGACAGGCTGAAAGAGTTTGGATTGTTCAGCCTGGAGAAGAGAAGGTTCTGGGGACACCTTATTGTGGCCTTCCAGTACCTAAAGAGAGCCTACAGAAAAGCTGGAGGGTGGCTTTTTACAAGGTCACATAGTGACAGGACAAGTGGTAATGACTTCAAACAGAAAGAGGGCAGATTTAGGTTAGATATAAGGAAGAAATCCTTTACTGTGGGGGTGGCGAGGCACTGGAACAGGTTGCCCAGAGAAGCAGGGGATGCCCCATCCCTGGAGGTGTTCAAGGTCAAATTAGATGGGGCTTTGAGCAGCCTGGTCTAGTGGAAGGTGTCCCTGCCCATGGCCGAAGAGGTTGGAACTAGATAACTTCGGGTTAACAGTTGGATCTGATGATCTCAAAGGACTTTCCCAACCTAAATGATTCTGATTCTATCTTTGAGGCCCCTTCCAACCCAAGCTATTCTATGATATGATTCTGATATGAACTTGGGTGAAGAGCTACAGCACTAGAGTTCACCTGCCTGGTAGTGCATCAGGTAGCATTTACCTTTGGAGCTCAACTGTTCATAGTCAGTTACTGCTGCTTTCTGGCTTGAGAGGAAACTCAGCATGTAAACCTTGGAAAACATCCTTGGGGCCTGGCAGGACTGAGAGGAAAGGGTGCACTTTTGTGAGGATATTGCTGTTTTTCAGACAGACAAAAGACAGTGGTCAGTAAAGACTGTCATATGCTGTAACTGCATAGATTTTTGGTCTTCTGGTACTAAAAATCAAATGACACTAATTGTAACGATTACTCTGGTGGGTGAGTTAGGTGAAGGTCTATGATGCTTTCATTAGGTCAGGAAGGCATTGACTGCTTGTATGTGTTTTAAATTAAAAACAAAAACAAAAAACAAAAACAAAAACAAAAGAAACCCCAACAACCCAAAAAACCACACAAACATCAAACCCCAGAACGTTCTGCTTTATATGTGAGGTTTTGTTTTTGTAGAAGGATGTTACCTGTACTTCATTATCTTTGTATTGCTTTGCTTTTTCACAGATCACTCTGTTATTGAAAGTAATGAATAATTTTCCATTAATTTTAGAATAATTCTTAGTTAAAGTGAATATGGAAAAGTTACTTGCTCTAATGGGTCCGATTTTATTTTAGAGAGAGAGAGAGAAAGAAAGTTTTGTGTTAAATTTACGTGATCATTATGAGCCAGCACTAAAAGATGAGCAGTTTGCTATGACTCTCCAGGGTGTGTACAAGAGCCTACCTGCCTGTTTCAGCTTCCTGTCCAAACACTACGCAGAAAACTCCAGGGCAGCAGAGCTGAGCATCTAGCAGACTTGCTAATAATTAACACTGTCATGACAGTTTCAGAGGTATCCCATTTTCAGTGGCAAGGGGACAATTTTTTTTTTAAAATTCAGAGATCTGACTGTGTTTGTTCTTTCATGTTATGGATTGGCTAATTTTTTAATTAAACAGCTCAGCGAAACTTGCATGAAATGGTGATTTTTCCCCCCTCTTGCAGATGAGAAATAACCTTTAATTCTGGGCCTGGGGTTGAAAGAAAAGGCAATTTCCAAATCTGGCAGATGTGCCTCTCTCTGGGTGGCCCAATACCTATTTGGAAAAACCATCAGAGCTGTAAAATCAGAGGGGATGAATCTCATTTACAGTAAGGCAGTGGAAAAGGATTCTTATCCTCAGGATAGTCAGGGCCACCACTGTTATGTAGGGGCTATGCCCTCTAATATTTGCCAGAACTGAAGCTTTACGTTTTGTGCAAAACAGGACATAATACAGCCACGTAAGAAATAGAAGTGTGAGTACTTGAAAGTGGATGTGCTGGGAAACTGAAATGACAAAATATGGTTGTCTCCTTATTTCATTAAAAGTACAGATGTCTACTTTTAATTCTAGTGTTCCAGTGTTAATTAAAATAAGTATGCAACCAGTACACATTGCCTTCATTGTTCTGAGAAAATAAATCTTCCCCCAGAACATGCCTACGGAAACACAACGCTTGAAATATGGTACTTAGTCTTCATATTTCTGCCTCAGTAGCAAGTTCACATTTTTCCATATGGTCCATCTGTTGAGGGAAAAACAAAATTTCTAAAGCGTAAGCCATATCATTCTAAATTGGTTTTATCCCTAACCAAAAAAAAATTACTCAGATTCACAACAACCATGGAATTTTTCAAGTGATATCTCTGGGTTTGTAAACTCCCTATTTTATTTAAAAAACCTGAGCTCCTAAATCCATCTTCTGTTAAAATCTAGCTATGTACTAAAACAAAAGAGTGTTTTGTAAAATATGTAGCATAATGATCCAGACGGGATCAGATCTTGCTCTCAGGGATACTAATGTGAACTTCAAGAAAATTCCCTGCTTTCAAAAGCTAACCATGTGAAATACTCAAGAAGTGTGTGAAGATTTATTAATGTATTGTACACCTGCATCTGTGGTAGCATGTATGTTCCCTACATGTATTTTAATTATGACCCCAGACTGAACAAATGAAAATGTGAAAAATGAAAAAGGAATCTTTGAGACTGCTCAAATAAACTATCTGTATAAAGTTTTCAGAAATTTCATAGGAACACGTCACATTTTGAAAACAGCATAGACTTTGTAAGCCTGGATGTTACTCGCTTCCTATGAGGCTGAGGTTCGTAAGTCAGTTCTGCTCAGTTGGAAATGGATACCCAAGTTCAATGAAGACAAAAAATCAGAGAGCTTCTTCAATAAATACAAAATTAAGACCAGAAATCCTAGCGTTTGCTTCTTACTTGAAGAAAAATATATGTGAATATAATACCCGTTATGCTTTTAGAGTGTTCTTTTGAAGTGTCGTACCATGAAGGCCTTCATGGTCTAATCGATTTCTTACTCACAAAGATCATCTTTTCTAGTGCTTTTGTTGTCAGTGAAGAAATGAATTTACATCTGAATTTAACTGGATGAAAAAAATGCTTCTCTCTAACAGAAGGATGCGGCTTCTTAGCAGAAGAGTGAATTGCATACTTTTTAATAATATAGCCATTTTCTATATCTGTCTTCATGTAAGGGCCCTGGTGGAATAGAAATTGACAGAAGGTTCTTTAAAACAGCAAAAAGAGAAAATTTGTTTGCATGATGCTAGCAGAACTTCCAAAGACACTCATTCAACAGGCAGGACAGAAATACTATTTCTGATTTAGACTATGAAATAGACTGGTAAATATGGAAGTGTACTGTACTTCCCATGAAAAAATACATTATCCCACAATGGATTTGCTTATAGGCAGTGGATGAAATGGAATTGTGAGGTCCTGATCCATTCAGCCATTCCTCTCCCACTGCAAAACTGTTTGGTGATACGTTTGATGGTCTGAAAAGTGATTTCTGAATGCAAGTGAATACTGTTCTTTGCAACTATTGTGTGAAGAGGAAAAAAGCAATTATTTTAGTATATGTGGTTTAGTATTGTGGTCTCACCCAATTAATACAATAAATAAATATCCAACTAGCCCTTTTTTTAGGCAGAAAGGAAATTATAAGGCTCTTGCAGCACAAATATCTACCTGTTGCCCTGAGTTGTTTTACTCCAACTTTTCCTAGCATCATAGAAGAAATTGGCACATGGGTAATGTCCTAGAAAATAGACACAACAAGATATTTCTCGTACTACATCTGGAAACTTTGAGTAGGACAAGGTGTTTTGAAAACAACACTTTCGCAAGCTGTTTGTAGAAGTGCAGCCTACAGTAAACAACCTGCCAAATAGCAGTGGAAACAGTGCTGCGCTGCATATCTGGGCGACAAAATGCCTTTAGCACTCACACATAACCATCAGCAGGCAGGCTCCTCTCTCATCTCATCTCGGCTGGCCCACCCCGGACCTGATCTCAGTGGCAGGTGCTACAGTCCATTTGCTGACAATGGTTTCAGAGCAAGTATAAAGACACTTGAGTTGTTTTCAGCGCCATCTCAACAGGGCTGACCCTGCTCAGCCTGGAAGCAATCAGCAATGTCTACACCAGTGCTCAAGTTAGTTTTGCCAGCTCCACAGCTGCACCAACACTTGAAAACAAGCACACACCACTGGCCAAGTGGCAGGAGAAAAGCCTGAGGTTTTTAATCAGCAGCATCTTCATCGGGATTGTGTAGGGTTCATAACTGACAAACAAGATTTAGAGGTCCCTGTGAAACAAAAGCCAATGCAGGTTTGAACACCAGCTTTCTAGGGACAGGTATTAAACAAGATCACCATAGCACAAAATAAAACTGAAATCACAGCGGTAAAATATTTTTACTTTCATTCAGTAACATGGAACAAAATACCTTCTATCAAGGGCATTTTGCCTTCTATCAAAGCCACATAACGTCTTCTGTAATGCCCAGCAATATCACCTCTTCATGACACAGTTATCTTTGTTGCATTTTTCTCAAGTGAGTATACCTCTGGAGACTGGGACCTCTCCAGACTGGGTACTTACGAAAAGATGTGACCCTGGCTCTGAAGGACATAAATTTATGATAAACAAATACATCATTACAGCAAATCAGCTTCATAGAATCATCTGCAGATCCTCAAATGACACCTTTATTATATAAAAATCATTCCTGTGTGGTTTATCTGAATAAGATAGTAGTGACATTGGTCCTCTGCTGAAGTGATTTTCTGGAAGTCCCACTTGTACAAGGGCAGCATCCCTGACCCTTAAGGCTAGAAGTAATTGTGGAAGAGTGGAATTTAAAGAATCAGTACAACTTTCAATGCACATGAAACTCAGAGGGACAGAGAAGGTGGAGGGCTGTTCTGAACAATGTGCATTTGCAAATAAGAAGGCTCTTTGGCCCCTTGTAAGTAAATGACAAAGCAGTTTGAAAAGGAGGCTAGCACCAGATCAGCAGCAGGAGAAAAAGACGGTGAGATTCTTGCACCATGGCAAACTTATGGAAAGCATCAGAAAGACGACGCAGGAGACATGTATTCAAGGACACAGATATCAGGTAATTTCATGTTACATGCTGAGTAAGAGTGGATAGATGAAGGAGGAGGAAAGAAGATTGAAATCAATAGACTTTTAGTGTGGTGCACCATCACTCACACTTGCATCTGAAGCACAGGAGCCTGCATTGCTGTAGTGATATCTTGTGAGCCTGAGCTCTGCCTCAAAATGAAGAATAAAAGTGAAGGAAGAACCGACAGCCGGCAGCAGAAAAGACAAGCAAAGCACAGAAGAGAAATTCCTTCACTACAATCAAGGAGAAAGCTGCACTGAAGTTTTCTGCAGAAGAGCTTATGAACTGAAAGGGCTGGCAGCTATGAAACTTCAAATTTTGAGCACACCTCTACCCTCTCTCTTACTTGTCGATTGGACTGACTAATTTTCCATTTGTCAGCCATGTTGAATATACTTTCTGCCTTTGGGTTTGAGTTTGTCTTCTCACCTTTTGGATTTTTTTGCGCTTTTCTGTGATTGGTATTTTAACTATTCCCCTTCAAAGGAAATTACTGGAAGACACAGCATGCCATTACAGAAATAGGGAAAACACGGCATTTTCATACATTTTATGTGACTGGTGAAAGCAACAGTGTAAATTGTTATTATACACTGCATTGCAAACTTAAAAAACTCAGCCTGGTCTTTTCATGAGGTGGAATAAGCAATGAGCTGATACACATTTCTGCTAGTCCTGATTCTTTTTTCTTTCTTTTTTCAAAACAGACAAGGAAAAAACTTCCTAGTTTTTTTACTCTGGTGGATTTTTGCTATAAATTTTGCCAAGTATTGTCTTCTGGAAAGGTTACACTTTTGTGTCCCTTTTTTGATCATTTTTCACTAAAACCTAACCAGGAGGTCACCTAATGCACTCCCATCTCCATAGGCCAGCAGATGTCAGTCTGTTAGTGCAGTGGTTTTGGTGTACTATTGCTTATCACGTTTTTGCCCTTTAGGTGCCAACCTGGATTCACTGGAGCAAGATGTACTGAAACTCTGCCCATGAAAATCCAAAACCAAGAAAGTATGTTAAAATAATCTGAACTTTGCTTTCTTCCCCAACTACAGCAACAAAATCAATAGTACTTGGTGTTTTCACAGTTCAGCTGGAACCGGCCTCTTTACACACCAATTTATGACCTGATTCTCTAAAGTAAAATCTGTACACCATGGCATTATTGACCTCCAAAATGTTTCTCATTTGTGTGATTTTTGGTCTTTCCATCCATTTGCAGATGCATTTGTATGGCGCACACTGGCAGCTTTCTTGTTTGGGAGGCTGCTGTAAAGTGCAACCCTATAAGAGCAAACTCACAGAGATGAGTGATGTACAGAACTTGTGTCCTGGCTGCCTTGTGGAAAGTGCATCCTAAAAGCAATTTGGGAATTTGGAATGGTGAATTTCTGTCTCACATCTCGAAACACACTTTGATCTGGATTGGTTTGGTTTTGGCTGGTTTTTCCAGGGGGAATTTCTTTTCATTTCCACCGAGCAAATGAGTTGCTCTCAACATCTTGAGCCATTTTGACATGCTAAACCGAGATTCAGTTTCTGAAAGTGAACTCACCAAGTCGTATCAGTTCACACTGAAGGAGCTTCTTTCTTAGCATATATTCATCTCTTCTCTTTTCTCTGTTTTTTTCTCTACCATTTTTTTTGTTTGTTTTTCCTCTCAGGTGCCCAAATGAATTTACTGGTGATCGCTGCCAAAACTACGTAATGGCCAGCTTCTACAGTACGTCCACTACCTTTCTGTCTGTGCTGCAGTAGAAGCATGCTCAGTTGGTGCTGCTTTCTTGTCACTGCATCTTTCCTCCAATTATTTTTTTTTTAATCTGTAACTAGATTTGTTGCCTAAGGCCTAATATTGATTGTCTCTGCCTGTTGCATGAAAATTGTAACAAAAGGAGGTGCAATACTCTCCTGGATTGTTTGGCATCGAGGTTATGGGGAAATGCAAGACTTAAGGATGCTGTGAAATTAACACTGAATGTTGTGATATGGACTCCCCACTGACATCAAGCAGTAAAAGTGCAAAAATAACATTTTGAAAGTTTCACGTTTTATTTGCTGCAAAAACCTTATGAGTCTCTGTACAGGACAGTTCTCCCCCAACAAAGGAACAGGTAGCTAATCCTCTACTTGCATATGAGATTTGTATTTGGACCTACAAGTTAAAGGTAATTGACATGCTTACATTGTTTCCGATCAGTACGTGCCAAAGAGGATCAAAGTGTTCTTCCTTCTCGTTGTCCAAGTTTCAGGGGAAAGAGCACAGAAAGAAAAAGGGGGAGAGGCAACATAAACAATGGGGTCTGACGTATTTATTTGTGGGTAACAGGTGCAAGAGATCAAGTATTTCAGAGCCAGATTATTTGGCCAAAGAAATGTATGAGACAGACAGACAGACACACACACACACGACTGTCTGTGTCAGACTGCTGGTTGAATCAGCAGTGGAGTCACATATCTCATAAGCTTTCCCATAGAGCCGTAGGTTAATTATTATTACTTGTCAGGGAGGAAACAGAAATTACACTGAATATTAATTTTCTCTCATTGGCTATAGCAAAGTCAAAGGTAACATATAAGAAAATTGCTTAGATCTTACATTTTAATGCATGTGTGCTATTCATAATTAATTGTTCCTGGCATCAGAATGTGCTATGATCTAAGAGCAGTACTATAGGAACTATTTTTTTGATGGATTACTTGCCAGCACAGAAAAATTTCAGAGACCAAAGGCTAGCTTAATTTAATTTCTGTTAGTATATAGGACAAAAATCCATTAGCATATGCTGGATGCTTTGGAGCCTGAAGAGATGCACAGGTTTTCTCTTATACTCATGGATGAAAAATGTCCATACATAATTCATACTGCCCATCATGGAAGCTAACCATGTAAACCCCAAGGGTGCTGACTGGAGACCAGACCTTCTAGCATTCAAGTGTGTATTTTATGCCCTGTTTTTAAAAGCTTTATTAGTGTGAGTTATTTTCAAAATGCATCTGATAACTATGGATTTGAAAATTTTTATGATGTTACAGTGTTTAAGTTTACCAATTGTTAGAATTAAATGGCCTTTTCTGGGTATTGTGGTGAAAAGTGCAGTTAAAGTTTTCTGATCTTAGAAGAATCATTTAAAAGGAGGTGGTGTAAAAATATAAGATCCATTGTTTGCTACTGAATCTACCCTGAAAACTATCGAAGAATTGTATGTTGATCAAAAATTCAACTTCTTGCTCAGGAAAAAAAAAAAAAAAAAAAAAAAAAAGAGTTTTAGGTGGGTTTTCCTTCATTAGTTTTTCAGTTCCCTAACTCTGGTTGGGATTTTTAAAGGAATCTTTGGGCAGTAGACACCAGGCTGAGATTTTCTGAAGTTGCCTCCATGGAAAAAGCATAGGTACCCTTGCCTTGCTGCAAAGTCATGCTTAGCTGTAGTGCTTAAGCTGATCTAGCCCTCCTCTCCTTCAAATGCACAGGCAGGAGAGCACACCACTACCTACCTCTGAGGGCCACAGACAACAGCCATGAGACTCTGGCACTTCTGCCTACCCTGCATCTGTAGTATAATGTCTACAAATCTTAAAATGACACTTTTAGAAAGGGTCCAGTGAGGGTACACTTATATTTAACAAAAAAAAAAAATAGTGAAGAAGTATTTATATGACTTTTTGTTATTACACCCAGCACAGACCAGAACATACAATTGTAAAGGGGACTTAGAATGAAAGTTATCTTCAGGAAACTGCAGCATTTGGGACCTAAAGTCAAGCTCATATTCTACACCACGTGCTCTGGGTGATCAGCTTAGCTCTGTAGATGCACCCTTTGCAAAGTACAGAGCAAATTGGAATGTTAAATAGCGTTAAGTGCCAGTAGGAAACAAAAGTGTGCATGTGAACTATACGCTGCTGTCTAATTCTACTTGCTTTCAGAAGGATCTTTCTTCATTTGGAAAGAAAGGGTCAATGGGGTTCCACTCCAAGTGTGCCTACTGCTTAAAGCTCTGTATTTGGCCATTGAGAAAAAGTTAGCTTCAGAAATCTGCCTTTGAGTTGGTATTTGTAAGAGTCCTGAAGTTACAAGCTTTGCTGAATGGCTTTTGCAAGATCAAAATAAGGCCAATGCTGCTGAGCATTCTGGAAATCCGCTGTCCCAACAGCGCAAGGCTAACTGGCTTATCTTGGTAGTCATTTGATTAACCCTGGAGGATGCAGTTATCCTGGTGCAGTAGCACTAAGTTGAAAAGGGACACAGGAAATTAGGTGGTTCTCCATTTTAAGAGAAGTTCTTCCATAGAAATGTCTTTTCTTTCTGTCGGTGGAAATGTGAGCATAGCTGGGAATGGATGTGAGGGAGACTACTGGAAAGCATACGTTTAGGCTGACTGTGCCTTGGCTTCCAGGTTTGCAAACACACCAAACCATAGGACAACCTGTTGTGGCTGAGAGGTGGTGGCTATTAGAGTCCCCACTGCCACAGTTACTTCCAGCACTGCAGCTATGAGTTTTTCCCCTGTAACTGGTGCTTACCACCACTGAAGACCAAGGGAAACTAAAGAACGAACTGCGGTAGTTTTGCTTGTCTCTGGAGTCCGGCTGGCAGACTGTGTAATGTCCTTTCCTTGAGCACAGCAGTCACAGCTGATACCAGGTGTTTTACTCAATACCCTGGCTTTTTGCTGTCGCATTTTTGACTTTGGGGCTTGTGGTCCACTGTTGGTCTGTAAGACACCATAAGGTAGTCCACAAGCGTGTTGCAAAAATACATCTGTTCCATGCTGACACATTTGCTGTATTTGAATGTTCAAATATTCACTCCCTTTAAGGCAAGGAAGCAAGGCAAGTGGAGGAAAATAAAAGTAATGAATTAACATTACATTTTTGGCTAATTTTTATGTAGCTATGCATGAAAACTCTTATAGCAACACTGTGCAGAATGATCCTTGGGATAAGAAACAGTGGAGGAGCCTTGGATTAATAGAAGGTTGAGGAAACTTCTCTAGAATATAATCACAGGTAAAGTCTTTGTCCTCCCAAATGCCCCAGACAGGCCAAGGACCCCACCCAAAGGGACAGTTGACATCACTAGTTAACAGTTACATACCTATTGTGAGTACAGGATAACTTACGAGCCATGCTGTAAGCTGTCTTGGGCATGAATTAAATGTGGTCCCTGCCTTCCTGAAGGCAAATGTTTCAGCATGGGACACCAGTTTAGACTGTGTCCCATTTCAGCTCTGCCATCCTTGGTAAGTAAGAGGGGCAGTATCAAGCGGGGTGGAGGTGACAGCCCCTGCCTCATACTGTCAAGATGAGCCTGGCTGAGAAATTAAAGCGGGCAAGAATTGACTAAAGCTGCAATATTCTATAGGGATGACCAAAACTGCTGTTACTCTAATGGCCTCACTTTTTCAGTGTTTCTACAGGTCCTCAAATGTCCATTTTTAAGCAATTCTACTAGCTCAGGATTTGTCAGTTCCTATATATTTCTCAAGTGGTCACATCTGATGAGGGTACTAGACCTTATTTTGCACCTGGGCAAACATTCAATAGAAACCACATTGCTCATAAAAAGTATGTAACAATATTGGGTTCAATAGGAAAAGATCAGAAATGATGACCTGTTTATGAAATGAGAAGTGTTGGGATATTCTCCTTTCTTTTAGTCCAGCCTAGGGAATGTAGCTCGGAACAACAAAGATAAATAAGGGCCACATGACATCTATGTTTGAATAAGCAATGCATGTTTCTTCAGCACGTTTTCTTGTTAGGGCTTTGAGCCAGAACATATTCCCATTTTAAGTACCAAGTTCCCGTTGAATCATTTGAAATAGAAACTGCATGATATGAGTGACTTCCCCTAAAATTAAATTACATCCAAGCTAGGAATCTTACCTATAAGCAAGCATAAATACAGCAATATATATGCATGGGCATGTCATTCATTTTATTGAAGACTTAATCAAGCTTTCTATGCAACTAATGTATATTGTTAGCAGTGTTCATGTAGGCATGCAATACTGGCTCTTTAGGAAGAGATCTGGATGGATTTCAACCTACTTAACCCTTAAAATGTTACTGATTGGCAGGAAAGAATTGGCATTCCGCATGTGTACAAACTACACAAAAAATCCATTTGGTCAGAAAATCAGGGTTGGATTTAAATTTGACCGCACACAAAGACAAAGAAAGTGAAATCCACTGCAGTTATGGTGGTGGCCCCATGGGAAAGGTCTCCTAGGGTACCTATCAGGGGCAAACCTATGTTCTTCCTCACCACCAACTGCTGGGACCTGGGGATGCTAATTTAGGCATGTGATCCACACGGCATCAGCTCCTGTACCCCAGGGTCATTCATCCAGCCAGCAGACGGTTCTACCAAGGCAGTGCAGCCCAAAGGCAGGGGAAAAGGGCATGGCTCCTCATTTTCTGGAAATGAAAGCCCTGATGCAGTCAGTCTGCAAAGCTGAGAAGGGCTCCCACTGCTAGGCAAACAGTCCCAGCCACCTCCAGGTCACAACCCACAAGAGCAAGGAGCTGCATACCAGGAACATGAGTAAGGCCAGAAGGGAGGGCAGCACATGACCCATTTGCAGGGGGATGCAGCCCCTTTTAAAGCATCCCTGTGCTCTCATGGGCCCATCCGAAATCAATCAGTCATTTCACATGGCATCCTCAGGCTATAGCTCCCTTCATCTCAGTAAGATCTTTAAGGGTTAATGGTTCCTGCTGCATTCCCTGCACTGTGGCTGTATAGATAGACCATATGTATTTTGGTGCGTAACCCTTGCAGAAGGTCTGGTCATGTAGTTTACAGACGTGCACTTGAGCACTGCCCACATAACTACATGCCCCTTTGTCCTGTTTCATGTGCAGACACAGGATAGCTGTAATTCTTATATGTGATTTATTTTGGAGTACAGTTTATTGCTCTTTTCTGAAACTTTTTCCTTTTTCTTTCTTTTTTTGCCAACTTTCTGCATTGGCAGAGCATCTTGGGATTGAATTTATGGGTATGGACCAATCATTCCTTTTAGTCTGCAGATTTTAGAGCCTGAGAGATAAACCTCTTTTTATTTTTTTTTCTCCACCTCCCCTTCTCAATTCCTAACCAATTTCTTTATGCTTTAGAAGGGATCATACAGCTATAACAACAATGTCTGTCAAAATATTAACAGAGATCAGCTCACTGGAATAGTAGTAGTGATAGGGTATTCCGGACCCAAGGAATTCTAGGAATTACTGAAGTAATCGTAACATAGTGTACACTCATTTTTCTGCTGTGTAACTTTGACTAGTTTTGACATTTGCTTTTGCTAAGTTCTTCTAGCGTTGCAGGATTTTGGAAACACTGTAAGCATTAAGCAGAATGACTAACTAGTCTATAAAAAAAGATGATCTGTTATAGCTAGTTAAAATTCTGCAAATTTAATCTTGAGCTCTGGTTTCAAAGTAAAGTTTTATGTCTAAACCCACAGCTAGTTATGTAAATCAGATGCATATACGTATGTATAAATGATATGCATATATATACATTCATTTCTAGGACTGTAAATCAGAAGTGAACTGAAAGTTATTTAGGAACTCCAGCAGAGGTTTACAGCTAGACTCCAGATCCTCAAGTCAGAAAATATATTCAATATTTCTAATACCCAATTAATATTGCACCCAATTGAGAACATTGGCAGTGGGTACTATTTTTACTCTTCAGCTTAAATACAACAGAAATAAATCTTGTAAGTCCTCTTCGTGAATTAACCGTACTTACCTGACAAACATTTAGTAATCAGGGGTACAAATAATGTATCTCTTGAATATGCTAACTTGGAATTCAGGTCAGTTTTAGTTTGGAATCTCCTAAAATTGTCAGCAAATGAGAAGAAACAGCCAGGGATGTTTTTTGCACAGTTTTAGTTCATGTTCTTTTTTAAAATGCCCCCACAAAATGTCATTAGCTTAAGCTGCGGACTGTGGAAAACCCATTGCAAGTCCAAATTTTAAAAACCTCTCACAACCCAACATATTGTTGTTATTATTATTATTATCACAAGGTAATATTAATTTGCATTCACAAGCACTAGATTGTAGTAGAAGATATATGGCTACATTAACATATGAGGAATTAAACTGAAATAATTTTTAAAAATTTCTTGTAAATTTTGCTTTATATATGAGATCACATCAGTGGAACCACCCCTTGGAATGAAATTCTTTTTAAAATCCCCAGAGATCTGTAAGAAGAAAAACCTTAAAACAGAGCAAATTTAAGACCACATATATATCATCAATTATGTATAAATTAGGGTGATGTGAAATTAATTGCATAATGTGCATATTTGAAAAGATACACATAGAGGGATTTAATGTCTTGACTTAAGTCTCATGTCGATTTGATTTGCCGAGTACTCTATGGGGGGGGGAAGTGTATTAAAATGATTTTCAATACTTAACAGGCCAAAACCTTTTCCAAATTCTCACTGCACATACATTTCTCTACAGACTTTTCCCCAAGGCTGCTATTAATTTTTTTTCAAGCTAGTTTGATGAGCACTGCAAACACAGCACATGTTGTTTGGCTTTGCACCATTGGCTGGCTCTGTAAATGTTCACATTGGCCAGAGAGAGAGGGCAGTTTTGGGGCAAGACCTGGTCCCTGCTTCACAAAACTCTTCTAACCGTAAACAGAAATGCCAAGGCTCATCCTTGAGGCACCAGGCTGCCTGCAGAGCTGTGGCCAGGACTGCAGCCCAGCTGGGCTGCCAGCATCCCCTGCCACCTGCAGAGGACCCGCAGGTCACCCAGGCATCCCTGGCTCAGCCAGGAGCACCACCAGGTTTACGTGGAAGCTTTCTGGTTTGCTGAGCAGGACAGGTCCACATGCGTGTGCCTTCCCAGGCAGCTGTTCACCCTCATAGCTTGAGGGAAGGCATGGCGGCGCAGCAGTTCATGCACACCATGTCAAGCTGGATCATCCTAATGGCCTCATTTCAAAGGGCATGGGAGGGAATTACGGCAACAAAAGCAGACCCAGGGGTTTTCCTCTCCATGCCCCTCAAGACCATCAGTCCCAGTAGATGTGCCAGTGCAAGGAGCATTGCTCAGGGCTGCATTCACAGCTCCGCTCCCCCACTGCACCTACCGCCCCTGTGGTGGGGGAGAGCCCAGGAGCATCCAACATACACGAGCAATGAGCCTTAACTCACCGGTAGCCTCAGCAAGGCCACCACCAACCAGCCAGCCAGCTCATCTGCAGCAGCCTCAGCCTGGAGTAAACCTCATGGAGTCAGTGAATTTTTTCTCTGAATAGAAACAAAGCAGAATTTCCACGTGAATTCATCTTCTTCCACCTCTCCCTTCCCCTTCAAGAAAAATGGTTGATATGTCCTTTCATTTTGCTTTTACAAGCTAACAGCTGACAGCATGACAAAAAAAAAAAAAAAAAAAATTCAAATTTGCCCCTAAATTGCTTAGCACAGTTCTCCTGTTTCCTGTGACATCCTTGTAATACATCATTTCCATGGCTAACTAATAAGCGCTTTCAGAAGGGGCAAAATTGGGAAGGGGGCAAAGTGCCACTAACTAGCCTAGGCAAGGTGTTATGCTGTATGAGAAATCCCTTCACACTCTGCTTCAGCCTTTTTTGGTTTTTTTTGTCCCCAAGCATTTCTTCACTCTGTTTTTTCCAGTATCAAGCATGCTGTGCCAGGCCTGCAGTTGACTTCTCAACCCTTTAACCTTGTCTTTCCCTATATTTCACCTACCTTTTTTTCTCTTTGTCCTGGTTTGGTTTAGTTGGAGTTTCAGCCCTTTCTTCCTTCCCTTTTTTGACTTTCTGTTCTTGGAGTTGTATCCTTTTCTTTAATACATTTTTGCAGCATCTTAGTTTTACCAAACTCACTTCTTCCCCCCTCCCTTGTTAATAATCAGTGCTATTAATTTTGTCTGACAGTGCTCATGACGTGTTTGCTAGTGTTTTGGTTTACAGTGCGTTTGGCTTGTAAGACAAAGCTGTTCCATGGTAAGATGCATTATATCAGAGAAATTCAGGTTTCTTTTTGCTTTGTGGTTTGTTGCATGGAGTATTTGCCTTTTCCCACAGCACCTTTAAGACTAAACTAGATAAGCCTGGGAAACACACTGGAGGAATGACTGCTCCCTCTTCAGTAGGGAGCATTTTCTCCTGAACTGGTGTGGCATTTATGACACATCATTTAAGTCCTTGAGCTTGGACAGAGACTCATGGCACGTGTGAGGGACCATTGTGCATCTCTGGACCTCCTGGTGAATTGCCCCACAGATCTTTTATGTTCACTTAAGCCCCTTCCAGGGGGAATAATGCCAAAATTTATCCCAAAGATAGTAAAAATGCAGCTTTTATTCACTGATTTTTAATCATTTGCTGGTATTCAAACTGTGGTCAGCAGTGTAGTCTGGCTTAAGGCTACCCTCCAGCCTGGATCCTCCAGAGCAAGTTTTCTGGATGGACTGCTTATCAAAAATAAGATTTGAGAAAAGCTAGACACCCATTTTTGTCCTAAAAGCAGCAATGGAAATCTTCACCCATAAAGCATCAACACAGAATGCAGCTCTGTTTTATCACTCCTTACACAACATTTCCCTGGTACAACATGCATCAGTGTTCCCTGCCAAGCGTGAGTGGGGCTGGAATGCATGAGTAGCTCTAACCCAAACATTACCAGTGCTGCTAATGTCTTTATAATAGTGAAATATCTCTGATGAATGAGATTGGTAACAAGTTGTCATCACAGAGCAAGCTGCCGCTCCAGATAGAGCAGTTCCTTTGCTGGACACAAAAAAAAGCCAAATAGAAATCAAACATTTCTCTGATACAAGGCACTACTGGGTTTTGGTGTTGCTGTGTTTTTGGAGGAGCACTGGAGAAAGTCTGAATTTTATGACCACAGCTCAAAACCTGTCTTTATTTCCATCGGTAATTTAATTACAAGCCAAGCTCATGTCTCAAATGTAGAAAGATATTTTGAAATCTCTCCTGTAAAGACAACTGAGATATAAATTGACATGGGAGTAGAGACACATTGGATATGAAAACAATCCAAAGAAGATAATAAGAAAATAATTTCTCTTAAGGCCCGTAAAACTGGCCTTCATTCCAGCTGTCTTTGCAGAGTAAAACTTCCAAAGCATTTGCAAATTCATGTTATGACCTTAGTGCATTGCATTTTTATTTCCAGCAAATCTGAGTGTTTGTCAGTTGTGAAGTTGTTTCTTAGATATTATACTTGTTGACTTAAACAAAAAGAAAGATTACTTTTGACTGTAATTGTATGGATGATCATTCATCCCTAGTACTGTCTTAAGAGCTTATGATTTAGTCCTGTTCTCCTTGCAGTCAATAATGAGTCTGCCTGAAGTGTGGTGGCTGTGTTTTAGTGTGGCAGTGTGAACCTGTGCAGTGATTTGCAGCATGCCAGCTGTTGACTGTGTGCTCCTTGCCTAGCCGTCCTCCATGTTGTGACCTTCTCTGTTTTTGTCCCTTTCTAGAAGCTGAGGAACTGTACCAGAAACGGGTGCTGACCATAACTGGCATTTGCATTGCTCTTCTAGTAGTTGGCATCATGTGTGTGGTGGCCTACTGCAAAACCAAGTAAACTTTTCTTTTTTATATCTGTGGTTGTTGGTCAGGGCCTTCCCAGTTGACTGTAGCTTCTACTCCTCTGAGCGTAAGGTTGTATTTGGGTTTCTCCAGAGCTGAACTGAAGAGACAGACCTGTGGCCAGGGTGCTCTGGTCCAAGCCAGATGGGTGCAGGTCTCCATGTCCATCAGCAGTGCAAAAAATAAGACAGGTATCTGAAAGGTTTCTTACCCCTCAAAAGTGACTCGAGCAAATTTCACTGACTTGCAACTCTGTTTATCACCGATTCCAGCTGGTTTCCCTAGCTGGAAAGGAACAAACCCCAACACTAGAGTCATGTTGCTCTCCAGCAGTAAATTTTACATATCAGACTGGTTTGTTTTTACTTGAGGCAAGATTAATGGTGCTACAAGTTACTAAATACCAAAGGCCAAAGAACCGAACATGAAAGTGCTCCCAATGCAAAAGTAGGCACTTAAATGCATTCTGTGAATCTCTGTAAATTACTGGGGGTGACTCTGAAACACACATGAGGCACCCTGGACCATAAATTACAGTGAACGTCAGCAGGATTTGTGCTGCCAAAACTTCTGACTGGCTTTATAAATCTCCCCACCAAAACACAGAAAACCCTTATCATAAAACTTCCACATCTGCATAAAGCTGATTTACTGTTGCAGTGCCTGATTGACAGTTGGGTTGTTGGTTTTCTTGTTAGCCCCAACAATAATGGATGTGTTAAAAAGGGAGTGGGGAATCATTTGCCCCCCTTGATGAGAGTCCAGCCACACAAACATTCTGCTCACACCCACAAGTTTGTGCCAGTGGGCGGTGAGGAACGACTGAATGAGTAATAAAGAATCAGACCGATTACTGCTTTTAGAAATGACAACTGGCATTCCAGGGCAGCTAAACAATATTTTTCCTGGTCCAAAGTTCATCAATATCAGCCAAGACATCCCCATGAATTTCATCATACCTTTACTCAGTGTCCTGAAGTAACATTTTCTATATAAAGAGCCCACAGAATTCATTAGAGGTCTGGATGCTTTGTCATGGTTTGTCCCAGACATCACTGATTGCTGCCAGCCAAAAGTGAAATGTTTTCAAACACAGCTGATGAGAGTGAAAGTGAGCTGCCAGTTCATGGCCCTCCAAACGCAGCAGTGATGCCAGACTGCTATCTGTGAGAGGTTCCCCACATGCTCGTTCCTCCTAACAGGGAAAGAAACAGAAACAAGGGGAAATCCTGGAACGGTGTTAGGAGAACACACTAAATAAAGTGTAATGGCTTGGATTTTGTTGGTTTCCTTGCAAGAGGTACTGCTGTCAAATGTTAAGGCAGTATCTTCTGACATGGAGTTTCAATTCAGAGGTGCTTTATTTGCAAGTCATATACATTAAGGGAAAGCCTTCTCAGAATAAGTGAAGTACACAATAGCTTTTCCATTATTCTTCCTTCTTAGTTTCCTGGAGCAATTTCTTTTTTTTATACTAGAGGACAAATGGCACATATGGAAGCATGCAAAATGCAAATACATTGTTCTCTGAAGGTGGGAAGTAATGCGGTTTCCTTGGGTCAGATTCCCAGGCCATATGTGCTGGGATCTCAGACCCGTAGATGATGAACTCAAACTCCCTCTAGAACCTACTTTTTCTACCATGTCAGGGGACCTGGGCTGTACTCACATTCCAAGGTCTCCAAGATCTCATGAAGGAGTGCTGTGAAATCCAGTTAAACCCTTGTCTGCGTTGCTTCTCAGCCCAGGGCAGGTCTTTGGGTAGCTGCTCAGGCATCTCCTGGCACTGCATTCCCCATCCACCTTAACCAACTGCATGTCCTAAGATGATGCCTGGTTATCTTCCAAGCACAAAGCCCACATGGACCAGGGACTGTGTCCTGCAGAGACAGGAACATTTCCAGGGCAGCCCTGTCTGCTTATACCATTCCTGTGGAGTGTCATAAATTAAGCATCTTCCACTATCCAGGCACATACGCACAGAGAAAACACAAAAAAATGCAGTGTGTCAAGTCATGTTTTCTTTGTCTTTAAGCTTCCCTGGCTATCAAGCTTCAATATATTTATTGTTTTCCCTCCCCCTCCTGTTTAGAAAACTTGGAACAGTCCCCTTGAGTTCAAAATGGGATTGAAAATGCTTATATCTTACACTGTATTGCCCTGCCAAAACTATCTGCACTTCTGCATACAGCTTAGGGAATTGTGTGTATTTTAGTTCTTGCCACAGCCAAGGTCATACACACTCTGCAGTGTGCTGGAGCCTGCAACCTCTCTTCATTTCCCTGGATTCTGTGGCAGGATGGTGGAAGTTCTCCAGGATAATCAGACAAAACTGGGGAACATTGATAAATAAATCTGAACTTGAATAGCTCTTTCTCTGGTTATTTATTTCGGTGTTCTGTTTAGTGTGTTCTGCATGGCCTTCACAGCACCAGGTTTTCCTATGCTGCAAGTTTCGCTACTGACAGCTTGTAATGATCTCCTGAAAATTTCTTTTGAGGAGAGCTGGAAGGATTAGCAACTGGGGAAGGAGCAGCTGAGGACAGTGCACAGCAGAAGCATTCAAGTCAGCCAAAGACTATGCCATTAGTATCTGTGGTTGATGAATGGTTCTACTGAATGCATTAGCAGCTCTGGCATCTACCTGGTAATCATTAGGTTCCAGAATTAATCAGATATTGCTGCAACAAAACCTGCAAGAGCTGCCAGGATGGCTGCAGGCTCAGGCATACCTCACACACTCATTTACTTTGGACTTCTGGGGCTTCCTCTGCACACTTCACTTTTCTAATACGTTTATGTATTTGGGGTGCACTGCTGAGGTAGAGAACAAACCCCACAAAAAATTGTGTAGCTGCCACATCACAAAGATCATGGCACACACCGTGTTTTCCAATAGCTGCAAGCAAGCCCTGAGGCATGGTCACCTTGGCTCCCTGTGGTAAATGGAGAAGTGTAACCCAGCGGGCTACCAGGAATCTGGCCATGGCTGCGACGAGTGTCAAGATGGCTGGATTAAAATCTCTCCTCCCTCCCTTCTGAGTGCAAAAAAGAACTTCTCCTGAGAGGGAGCATGGCTTAGAAATTACTTCCCACTTCCTCACACTTTTTCCCATCCCTCTGTGGCCTGCTGACTCCTGGAAGGGTTCCCACCCATCCTTCCCCTTCTGCAGGTCCCCGCAGATCCAGCTGCAATTAGCCCTGTGGTCTTCAGAGTTACTCTGAGATCTTGCAGCAGTGAGGAAAGTGCTGGCAGAAAAAGTGATGTTATATTACTGTAGTCATCATCAACATGCTGAAAGGTGCAGCTGCTTTCCCTTTGTCTATTAAAATTGTTTCCGTGTTTCGTACACAGGAAGCAGAGGAAAAAGTTGCACGACCGCCTTCGGCAGAGCCTGCGCTCGGAAAGGAACAATGTGATGAACATGGCCAATGGGCCGCACCACCCCAACCCGCCGCCAGATAACGTCCAGCTGGTGAACGTAGGTTTTATTGCCCGCATTTCAGCCTAGGCTGCCAGTGCCACAGCAAAGCTTACCTCACAGCTTTTAAACTTCCACGTGCCGCAGGCTGGTGGCTGAATTCTCTTGGCTTTCTTCACCCAGAAGCAATTAGGGACTTTGCAAAAAACATGCGTTAAAATGAGATACATTTCTGCAGATGGCCATTTTACTGGGGTGTGCTGCAGTGCTGCAGCTGTGCCTGTGGATCTGGGACACCAAGAGCAAGAAGAACACCTCAGAAAAAAATACTAATGGCTCTACAGCATGGCTAAGTTCTGTAGGCATCAGTTTTCTCAGACACACATGTCTTGCTCTTCCTACTTCCTCTTGGCCTGATGGTTTGTGAGTAGGGACAGCCCCCTCAGATCAGGAATGTGACACTATGTACCCAGGGGTAGAAGTCTGAATGAAGATCTCACCGGGACAGTAGCAGTGTATGGGGAGATAGGGTGGGGGCTGATACTCAACCAGCATCCACCAGCTTTTTCTCAGAGTAGAGTTACTTTTCAACTAACCCCTTGGTCAAGCCCCTTGGCCTTAGAGGCCAGGGCTCGTGCTGCCTATAGCCACTTCCTTCTCTCCTCCCTTTCCCAGGGGAGCCAGCTGTCTGCAGGGAATATCAGCTTCCTGCTGCCTCGAGCCATGCCTGCTCTCCTGCTCCACCATCACTGTAGATAGTCATGACAGCTCATTGCAGGGGTGAGCCCTGGCTCTGCTAAGTCAATGGCAGCACTCTCACTAACCTTGGTTAAGGCCAAGAGAACTTTTTAGAAGAGCTCAGCTTCCAATATTGCCCCACAAAAGTCCTAAATCCATGGTCAGATCATTAAGAAAGGGGAAAACAGGATTCCCCAGCAAGGAGAATGGAGGGTCCTACCAGTGACAGCACTGAGGGAACCTCCAGACAAAAGCTGAGAGGCTGGGCACTGCACACACATCTCAGGAGGTTTTGACCCATTCTGCAGATCACCCCCTGACGAATAGGTCTGCCCAGGTGCTGTATCCTGGGCACTGGAAACAGTCATATCCTGCCCAGATTCTTGTCCTGCAATGAACAATTGCTACTGCTAACTACTGCTGTCTTCTCCATCAGAGAATAATATTTTTGATGTATCTGGTAGTAAAGCGATGATTACCTTTCCAGGTCTCCATCCATTTGGACTTCTCATTCCTTTCTTAAATAAGTATGTTGTTTATAGCCTGATTGGGATGCACACCTTCGCTAATTTCCTCATTAATTTCCTCCTGTTTTGAGTTTAGATGGGGTATGTATGCAGAGATGCACATGAATGTGCTCAAGTGTATCAGTGTAGCTTCTGCTTGCATTTAAGTGGCAAAGTTTGTGCTTCAGCATGTGTAAAAAGCGGCAACTTGGAGGGGGGAGATTGGAAATTATGTCTGCAAATGTGCTGTGAATTACAGTTTGTAAACTTGAGATTTGTCTGGGTTTTTTTCAGCAGTACGTTTCAAAAAACATAATCTCTAGCGAGCATGTCATCGAGCGAGAAACAGAGACCTCATTTTCGACAAGCCACTACACCTCAACAACACATCACTCTGTGACAGTCACCCAGACACCCAGCCACAGGTACTGGAGAGGGAAGGGAAACAACACCTGTAATATCTGATCTGTTACTGTTGCAAATCTGTAAAGATGTGTAAAAAAACAAACCCAGAAAAGTCTGTGCTCCTTTCATAGTGTTTTCATTTTAAGACTAACAATATTTGATGTCATGTCACCTAACTAGATTATCTTTCTGGGAATATACAAAGAACTTTATTGACTGAATGGCATTCCAATACTGTTACAGTGAATCTTAGTATATGCAAATTCCTAAATCAGTGGCAGTCCTGGTGACTGGAAAGCCCTTCTTCCCTCTCATCCACACATGCAAAATCATCTTGGTGCATGTGGATTCATACAATTCACAAAACTCTGCAACCCCTCTTACCATCCCAAAGGTTATGCTGCACATCCTGAGTGGCAACAGAAACCTTCCTTTCCCCTGGCTAAACTTCTGCTTATCTGCATTTACCACCAAAACACCTTTTCATGCTCTCCTCCCTTCTTCTCCTTTCCTGGTTGCTGCTGTACAGCTGGAGTAATGGCCACACCGAAAGCATTGTCTCCGAAAGCCACTCAGTGCTCGTCAGCTCCTCTATGGAGAACAGCAGGCACACCAGCCCAGCAGGACCACGGGGCCGCCTGAATGGCATCAGCGGGCCACGGGAAGTCAACAGCTTCCTCCGGCATGCAAGAGAGACCCCTGACTCCTACCGAGACTCTCCTCACAGTGAAAGGTAGGACACACCACCCATTGCTTTCAGCTGGCAAGTTCTGGTGTTACCAAATGATTTCAAAGCTTGGGAGCACAGGATGAAACACAACAGTGCAGCTGTTCACATAAAGCATTCATCTCCACATTCATAAAGGTGGAGAACTTGGAAGCAGTTTAAAGTCTACCAACAGCATTTCTTCCTTTCTTGCCTCTGCTAGATTTATTTCTGATAGCCAGCAGTTCACATTTGGAAAAGCTCTACTGAAGTAACTTGTCTGAAATTTCCATTGTAAAGCAAAAATGGATCTTTGACTAATTATCAGTTTCTTTGAAGAAGCAAGTGAGAAAACTGAGGGAATTTGTGAGACACAAAAGGTAGGGAGAAAGTAATGTATTCATCCACAGGAGGAGGGCACTAAGGACTCCAAGCAGTATAGGAATTTTGCCACCACCCACTTTCAGGGAGATTCCAGCTCCTTCAAAAATTCCCCTTGTCACTTTATTAAATAAAAGCAAGGGACACAACGTGCAAGCCAGAAGAACCCAGGTCATTATGAAATCAGAAGGACTTTAAAAAGTAAAAATGGCCAGGAGTTTTCCAGCAAAGTAATTTTTTCTCTGAAAGGGCTGGTTCATCAGTACCTAAGGCCTGCCTTGAAGTACATTAGTTACAGGAAAACTTTTACTGAAAAACTCTTCTAATCTTTAGGCTAGGATTTTATCTCAAAAGCACTGGATGGCCCCAGACTAGCAAAAGCAAGACTGAGAAGAAATAAGACACGTAAAGAGAGCTTTGCTCCCAACAATCAGAGGCAGAAGAAAAGGAAAACAAAGGGTTACTGGACCAGTTCCCTGAGCACTGTGAAATCACAAGGGATTTGATCTCGTGGGATGTCCATGATGTTGAAAATGCAGTTAGACAATCCCCAAGGAGACTGAATTGTGTAGGAGACAAATTGTAGTTTTCAGAAAAATGAATGTGCAAGTTCAGCAAAAGCCATTCCTGTGGTCCTCCCTCTGCTACACAAATAATGGCTTTGCAGTGGAATAAGGCACCACAGCTGACAGGTCTCTGAATAAGGCCTGTAGGACCACTAAAGATAGCAGACTGGCTCTCTCCCTATAATAAAGTTATCTGTTATTTATCATAGAATTTAATTTCAAGATATGTGGCTCACGTGACATAAACAGTCATGGCCCCAATCCAGCAAAGCACTTCAATAAGATTAACTTTCAATCATGAAAGTAGCTCCATCAAAATCAGTGAGATTACACACATGGGTAGAGCTTAGCACGTGCTTAAGTATGTTGCTGGATCAGGACCTAGAGCAGTAAATACCACCTTGCCTTCTGCCTGGGAGATGTATGGGAAACACAGCCACATGCCCACTAATGGTGAATATTACAGCTTAATATATTTGGGCATCTTCATATGAGGAGCAAAGGTCATTTGTGCTGTCTTCCTCCATTGCCTGCGCATCTGGAGCATCATTCTGATATGAGGTGTTTAGATTTTAGAGGGTGGAAAAGGAGCATATATACCTTTTCAGTGAGAAGAAAGAAGGCATTTCATCAATTACTGTGTTTCTTGAAGATTAGGCTATAGGTGAAAAGCAGCAACATTTCTGTGATAATCATCAGGCATTGATGGCCTAGCCTGTGCCTGAAACAACTGTGAATTTGAAATGCAGAAGACAGTTCTCTGGGCATTAAATTTGACCGCATCTATTTTTAGCAAGCAGGAAATACATGACAGATTATTTCTGAGATGGATTGGTGTATGTGTTTATATATAAGGGGGAAAATGAGAGTTATTTGCGACTAAAAATTACTCTGAAACACAAAGGAATGTATAGAAGCCATCAAATGTCACTGTGCTGTGAACTGGTAGATCAGTGCTGTGCTCCCTCTACCCTCCAGTCCCTCAGTTACTTCACAATTTTGAAATTAAATAGAATAGACATTACAAGGGGTTCTTTTGCATTACCCCATCCCATTGTTGGATCCCATGCCCTGACACACGTTTACACAAGCAGAAGACCCAAGCACCTATATTTTAGAAAGATCTCAGCCATCTTACAGGAGAGAAGATCAAAAAACACCATCTCTGCGTAAAAGGCTGAACTATATGAATAAGTTGGTAGTGTGTAACTAGTTAATGCTTGTTGGATGGCTATGGATACATTCTGATCTCCTGCACTGAACCAGCGTGGTTTACCTCTTGCTGCCTATGAAGCTGGTTAAATCTATCACCTTTTAACCTTCCTTTTGGTAGGGGCTAGAGCTGCATGTTTTCAGTACCTGTGCCTCAGCTTGTAGACACCAGCTTATTAGCACTGCCCCATTACAGAGTGGAAAAATATACCAGAAATGTGTAAATCCACAACACCCCAGTATAAGTAACTTGACACTGATATAAGCGTGCACAGTACACTGAACACCTTTAACTAATTTAGTGTATTAACTGAATCAGTTTAGCTAAAATCCAGTGTGTCAAGATGTACGTCCAACATAGTACCAGCTGAGGAAGTAGAAAGGCTTCAGTTTTTCGGACAATGCCTATTTAAAAATGTGAAAGGGATGAAAAGCTAGCTCATGGAATGAAAAATAAAGAATTACTTAATTCATCCAATGCAAAAACCTATTAATTGCCGTCTGCTCTCACTGGCAGCCAACTTGATTAATTCAAATGCACAACTCCAGTTTTGCTTTTCTTTCTCCTGTTCTTCAGTTGGTGTAAATCAATATGCCTCTGCTGAAACCCATCACTACTACACATCAGTTCAGGTTCTGTCCTGGTTTATTTTTTGTCCAATAACTCTCTTTTAATCAAGTGCAATATGTGCAACTGAGTAATAGACTGGGTAAGAAACTTGGATTCAGATTTATTTTGGTTATTTCAGACTCAAAAAAATAAATCACTAATGAAAAACTAGGAACTTCACCAGTCATAGCCATATAACTTGTCTGAAAGGGCCTATATAAGAGACAGCACTTAGAAAGGTTTTAAATTTGGACACAGATGAAATTCAGGCAGGTGAACCTAGGATAAGAACAAAAGAAAGTGAAATTATGCAAAATGTCACGTTGGGCACTGTGCTTTGTTCAAGAAGTTTCAGTCAGATCCTTACCTGGCAAAAATCCAGATGACCTTATAGCATCTCATGGAGCTCCACTGATTCAAACCAGCTAATAGTCCCACATTTTTTGTCCTCTTCCTTTGGGACAAGCTCTGTACTGGCATCTGAGCTTTGTTTTCAAAAATCACCTTTGACCACTACCCTTCCCACAGAAACTTATAAAGGAATAGAGGCAAATTTTGCAGAGCAGTCATGAACACTAGGCCAGACAGTCCTCTCTGTCAGCATTCGCTGCCATATGAGGACAGATAATGCTGCACGTTTCTTTTGCAGATAAACCTGCCAGCCAGGGTAACTAGCACCCCAGGAGCGGAGCAGCACAGAGTTGCTGTGGGGCAGTGCTGCAAATCCTCCTCTAACTACCCCCAGGAATTAAAATTAGCAGAATCTGGCTCTAGACTTTGTCCAAACATTGCTTTTCCCTTTAGCCTGAGACAGTTTGGTTGCCAGAAGAGGGTTAAGCCCCAGGAGGACTGTCCCTTAGTTCCCTTCCTTTCTCTCCTCCTGTCTGTTTGCATGCACCCCAGGTTATGGTAAACTCTTGCCAGAAGGGCAGCAACCATTTTCCTTTTGAGAAAATACTTGCAAATGCATTTTGTTTCTGGCAGCGCCCCAATCTCTGGATCCCATTCCTGTATTCATTCCAGGAAGTTATGTTATTTGTGCAAATAATTTACAGCATCTCCATGTTTTTTCTGAGGTGAACAGACCTGTGGGGTTTGCCATGTGCCTCCTGCTCTCAAATGTTTTTGCCCAGAGTCCCAAAGGTCAGAAGTTTTATAAGATTAGTAGCAACAGGAAAGTTTCCCTGGTAGCCCTGTGTGAGGGTGGTGGGGATCTTAAGAGATCCCTGCCTTTTCCCTTCCATCCCATGTGAGCAGCTGTGTTCACATGTCACTACCACCCATGTGCTTGCAACCTTTCACCATCTCTTTTCTTCAGGTATGTCTCAGCTATGACCACACCAGCTCGCATGTCACCTGTCGATTTCCATACTCCGACTTCTCCCAAGTCCCATCCCTCCAAAATGTCACCACCGGCTTCCAGCTTGACCGTCTCTGTCCCTTCGGTGGCAGTGAGTCCCTTCATAGAAGAGGAGAGACCCCTGCTCCTGGTGACCCCACCACGGCTACGTGAGAAGTATGATCACCACCTTCAGCAGTTCAACTCCTTCCACCACAATGCCGCCCATGAGAGCAACAGCCTGCCACCAAGTCCTCTGCGGATAGTGGAGGATGAGGAGTATGAGACCACGCAGGAGTATGAACCAGCACAGGAGCCTCCAAAGAAACTCACCAACAGCCGGAGGGTGAAAAGAACAAAGCCCAATGGCCACATTTCCAGCAGAGTGGACGCGGACTCTGACACAAGCTCTGAGAGCAGCAGCTCTGAAACCGAAACCGAAGATGAAAGAATAGGCGAGGATACACCGTTCCTGAGCATACCGAACCCCGTGGCGACCAGTCTGGAGCCAGCTGCTGCCTACCGACTGGCTGAAAGCAGGACTAGCCCAGCGAATCGCTTCTCTGCACCAGAAGAGTTGCAAGCAAGGTTGTCCAGTGTGATAGCTAACCAAGACCCTATTGCTGTATAAAACATAAACCACATAGATTCACATGTAAAACTTTATTTTATATAATGAAGTATTCCACCTTTAAATTAAACAATTTATTTTATTTTAGCAATTCCGCTGATAGAAAACAGGAGAGGAAAAAAAAAACTTTTATAAATTAAATATACGTATGTACAAATGTGTTATGTGCCATATGTAGCAATTTTTTACAGTATTTCAAAAATGGGGAAAGATATCAATGGTGCCTTTATGTTATGTTACGTTGAGAGCAAGTTTTGTACAGTTACAACGATGGCTGTCCCATAGTATTTTGCAAAACCTTCTAGCCCTCAGTTGTCCTGGCTTTTTTGTGCACTGCATTATAATGACTGGATGTATGATTTGCAAGAATTGCAGAAGTCCCTCTGGTTGCTTGTTGTAGAATCCCCAGATCAAAAAGCCCTGTTAATGGCACTTACACCCTACACACCCACACACACCCACACACCCACACCCATGCACACACAGAAAAGAGAAAAAAATAGCTGAAAAAACAACAAAAATTTTTTTCTTCTATAAGAAGTTTTATTTGCTTTCTGTATATGAAATGAGTTTTGTCTGCTCTCTGCCAGCCAAAAAGGTTTGCTTCTTTGAGCACTGGGATAATAGTAGATCCAACAGCATGCTACTATTAATTACAGCAGGATAACAAACAAAACAAAAAAAAAAAAAAAAGCCAACCTGCATTAAATAATGTTACTTATAGAAAGAAAATAATACTGTGATTTTAAACCAAATATATTAGTAATCAGAGGTCAGCTTGTAATCACTAGGAGCTGCCATTTCATTATTTTCCAGATATTAGTTGTTCTAGTTATCCCTTAGAAAATGGGTTTAGGTTAGCTGAGGCTTTGAATCCAATACTCTATTTAAAAAAGGGGGAAAAAAAAAGAAAAAAAAAAAGAAAAAAAAAGAAAAAAGAGAAAAAATTATATTAGTTTAAGTTAATGGGGCAAATATAATAGCAGATATCTGTAACTAGCAAGGAAGAGATCTAGCTGGAAAACAAATGCCACTAATAAAAGTGCAATCAGTTTTGACCCCTATTTTTTTATGTTGAGTTCTAATAGATGATTTATCCTTCTCTTTCCCCTCAGTTCTCTCCCTTTTCTTCTCCTCAGAAAGAACCCTGACAAGTTTCTAGCAATACCATGTTAGAGTTGTTGTGGGAGTATGGGTTACTTTTGGACACAGAAAAGACTTTCAGGGAAGAAGTGATTTGCTGAACGGTTAGAATACAGGCAAGTAGGAAGGACATAGAGGAAGTATGGAGTTAACTTCTGCCCGCCTTTATTGACTCCATTATTTGGGGTGAGAGAGGCAAGGCTGATGCAAAGCTCATTTATGAGGGCAAGCATACCATGTGGGTTACAGCTGTAGTGTGCATGGCTATTTGATATCAGTGTTTATAAAGCCAGTGATGGTCTTGAAGAATTTGACTAGTAATGAAAAAGGATGCTGTCAGTGCTGGAGCAATTGCATCCGTTCAGACAGAAGCAAATGGCCTCTTTTGCACTGAATTCCTATCAGTTTAGTCAGGGTCACTCTGCCTCTTCTTTTGATTTTTGTTGTGTGTTCAGTTGGCACAGCATAGACTCAGGACTGATGTGGAAAACAAATGTTTTTCCTAGACTCTGGGGATTCTGAAAATGAGAACATATGTTTTACAGGTATTACTGGACTCTAAATAAGAGCCATGTCAAGAGAAAAAGAATTTCAGCCAAACTACACTCATCCTTTGGGCCACATCCTGGTCCCAGTTAAATGAAGAGAAATAAGTCAAGGAAATTTTGTGAGATGTAAACCCAAGGAACTAAAGTCCCAACTCAGTAAATTGTTCAAGCATATGCTTATGCTAATCCCAGCAAAAGTTATCTTCAGCATGTGCTAGACTCCCATTGATGCCTCCAACGCATGCGTAAAGTTAAGCATGCGCTTAAAGAGTTTTGCTGAACAAGGTGTCCTATTGATTTGAGATATGAAAGCAAAGTTTAGTAAATGAAGCTGTTTATCAGGATGATGAAAATCAGTGAGTTGCTCACTGTATAAATCAACCACATCACATTAGTAAGAACATGGGTGAGTCTACCCGACCACCAGTTTCAGCAGAGAAAGAACAAAAGAACTTCAGTGTAGGAAGAAGATGATGACAGAGTTGTATGCTAGGATGTTGGTTGTAGAAGCAAAAGGCTAGGAAACTAGCACTGCTTTGGACTATGTGGTGGCACTACTTATTTGAGAAGTTTATGGGAGATGGCAAAGTTTGTCAAATATGTACTGCCTGGACTTAAGTCCCCTTTGCCATTTTTTCCCTAGCTGGCATGTACTTGAACACACTTTGCCTTTGCAGACCAAAACAAAAGCTCCCTGCAAATTCTAGATACCACAGCCTCATTTTCATCCCTTTAGTCATGCCTATTTATCTGCAATTCCATGCAGCAGAACATTCACCTCCCCAGTAACTCTGCAACTCAGTAGTATAGAGGGCCAGGTGGGCTTTCCTGATGCAGACCACCGGTTTCCAAAGGATTTGCACCTTTGAGTTTCCAGAGGCACTTGAAAATGTGTCCTTTCAGTAAGGTCTCTGATACTGTAAAGATCTTACAGGACAGACAAAGGATGGCAGAGTAACAAGAGGTTTGCCCCAAAATGACACATCTTAGTGGCAGAATAGAGATTATAACACAGGTCTTCTGTAATCCCCTCCAGTACAGATCACCCACAAGGCCAGCTCTAATAGAAATGTCTGTGATAGCCCAGACAGATTAATTAGGAAGGAAAGGGAACTTGCCTTGAAGTGGAGTAAATTATTTGACTACTAACACTGTTATTATAGAGGGCCAGTATAAAACGAAGGAGCAATTGCATGCTTGGGAGCTATACATGTGAGATTTGTTCGGTGTAGATCTAGGGGAAAATGTCACACCTCTTCTGTTGCAGTGCCTCAAACTCAAAGTGGTGTGCAGTCCCTGCTCCTCCTACCCCTGGTACATATAGTAGTGTGTTATAGGGTAAGCATGAAATTAGGCTGGGGACTTCCCATGGACCTAAGAACAAGAAAATACAATTGGGGATATGGCTGCCTAAGCCCTTAGGTCTCTGGGGAGAGCCCAGCCTTACAGCACAATTCATGCAACAGCAAGTTATGGGAGTTGCTCTGGCTTAGCACTCACAGAAGTGGGAGCAGGATGCAGCGCCTCATCTCTGGACTTGCTTTTGGCACACTGTGAGGGTGCTCCACATCAGTCAAGTCCACCCCCCCAAAGTTAGCAAGTCTGTATGGCCACAGGTTCTGCTGGCAAGCTGCAGCCAGCTCCTGCTGGCCACGAGGCTGGAGACTGCAGGAGCATGGAGCAAAGTCAGCAAGTGCCTACGGGAAAGGCCAGCTCCCCTGTTGGGGATATTCGCTTCATTACCCAGACCTCTGAGCTAGGCAGTCCCAACACCTTTGAGCCATCACTGTGTAACCCTTGCCAACTTTTGACTGAAAATTGTGGCAAGGAGAAACATACTTTGAAGAGGGGGGGAAATATTCCAGTGGTGGCAGAGTTGTTCAGATTGTCCTGGTTTCTTTCCATGTCATTTAACTTGAGCCATGAGTTTTCCTTGTGTATGTGTTCATATACAGGAATTATTCCAGGATAAAAGGCTTCCTTCAGGGGTGTGTAGCTGGAATATGTTGTGCACAACCTGGTACAGCCTGCCTGTTCAGCTGGTATAAATCATTATAGCTCTTCAGAGGTTCTCATGGAACAGAGAAAAACCTACTCCCTCCTCTTGGCCCAGCTATTTCTAACTTGAGCCACCCCAGCACCCCCAGGTTTAAGAGATCAATCACTGCCTTTATCAGGGAAACAGGAAAGCTCCTTCTCTCTCCAGTCCTCCAAAACAAAGCTGCATCTCCCTGCTTCCCTCACACACATTGCAGTTTCCTGAGTAACCAAGATAGCAAATTTGTGTCCCCTCAAAGGACACATTTCTTAGCCTGTTGAACACTTCTTGGCCCTGCAGTGTGGCTACTTACCATCAGCTGGATCTTACTTCTAGTAAGAAACAAAAAAAGCACCTATGAAATGCTGCAGAGAAGGGCAGACAAAGAACATGGCCAATTATCATCATTTATAATTCTCTATTCTATTGTAAATACAACTTGTACATACTTGGATGTTTTCATTATTTACTGTCTTTATGGATTATGTGTTAAATGAGTCTCTCTTAGTTTATTGTGTAACACTGTAAATAACATAACACCCTTTATTATTTATGCATATGCATCTAACATGCGGAGAAAGTTATCCTCATATTATTTTAAGATATATGTCAAAAATATGTTGCTTTTTTCTTTTTGCTTTGAAAAAAATTGTAATATATCCTCTTTTTCCCCTCTTTTCCTTTAAAAGAAAAATGAATGCTAATTTATTGTTCAGGAGAGAAAGGGGATGTAACTGAAAGGCAAACTGTTCAAAGAACATGCTATGGAAGCCACAAGCTACTGATAAACTAAAGAATTTATTATCCCAAATACAGCAATAAGTAATTGTTGATTTATTAAGGTTTTGTTATTCATTTTTAGTAAAAGAGGTGCTGGATTAAATTCTTTATATGTTGTACTGGCCCAGCTGCTCAGCAGACTGTGTCAGGTCACTAGCTACCATCTTTCTGGATCCAAACATTGTTGTAAAGGTCTTGTTTTGTCTTTGTGGGCCACTGTTCACTGAGTTTTCTGACTCATCCCTACGGATATCTCTGGCAGACACTGTTGTTCCTAGGTACATTTTTAGTTTCTTAAATAAGATTTATTAGCTTTACCCTGACCGTTAGTACTCAAGGCGGGGAGGTGGGGGGTTAAAAATGACACAGTGTTAGGGCTGTGATGTCACTTCTCAGAAACAGTCAATAAAGCAAATCAGATACTAGGAATTATTAGATGACATCACCATGCCACTGAATAATTGCATGATTCCTGCAGATCTTAAATACAATGAGTGGCCCTGGTCTTCTTGTCTCAAAACAGAAATAGTGTAACAAGGAAGGGTTTGGAGGGCAACGTGAGTGAATAAATATCTGGAGCCAATGAGCTCCAGGGGGCACTGAGTAGGTTGGGTCTCATTAGTATGGAAGAAAGCACAGCTGAGGGGAGATATCACAAAGGTCTATAGAAACATAAATATCTTGTAGAGGGTAGGAAAGGACTGGCAGTTCAATACCTCTTCCAATACAATGAACTGAGTTATCAAACAAAACTACTGGGCACCATATTCATAAAGAAGTGGCTCTTCATGTGAGGTGCAGGGAACTTGGAGAACTACTTGCTGCAAGACATTGGGATCATAAAAGTTTGCATGGGTTCAAGGGTGGTCCAGATCTTAGACAGTAATGCAATGAGAATTCCTAAATCCCCAGAAACCACATTAAGATGTGGGAAATATCTGAACTGAAAATATGTGGAGGTTGTATAAGGTGGAAATATCATGTATACTTGCCCTGCTCTTAAGTTTTTCTACCTATCTGCTGCTCTTGGAGATCATGAAGGGCAGATAGATGGTCTGGCTGTCCTTACATGATATACCAGTATGTAAAGTCATTTGCCAACGACAAACACTAAATAAGAGGAGGACAGCTAAGGAGTGAGCAAAGGAGGCAGGAATGCAGCAATGATACCTTGGATGTGTTTCGCATGCATTTGTTCCCAGGCCTGGTGGAAACGTAGCTCAGATTCCTTCCACCTACCTATAGGTGCTGAATGAGACACCAAACTGAGAAGGGATGGAGAAATGGAGGGACTGAGGAATGGAGGGATGGAGAAAGGGAGGGAGGAAGGGAAGAGGGAAAGGAGGGACAGATGCGCATGGGTTTTCTGTCACCCTCCCCCATTCTCAACGGAGAAAGTGGAGACCTGGTGGCCAGTCAGACCTCAGGACAGGTTCAGTTCCCCTCTGACAACTTCCCTGTCTTGCCATCACATGTAAAGGGATCCTGTAGCCAGGAGTGTGGGTGCTCGGGCAGCTTGCATCACCTGAATATCTTGGTTAGGTAGGGCCTTTTCACCTCAAAGCAAGCCCAAGCCAACATTCCATTGCACAGCACTATCAAGGAAAGGAAGATGCTCCTTTTACCTTTCAGTGCAGGCTGTTGAAAAAGGAATGGGTTGCTCTGAGAAGCCAGTCTCCTCCTCAGGCATCCCCACTGGCCTGTCTTGCATGGGAGAGGAAGGCAGAGGATTTTTGAAGCAATTAAGTACCATAAGAACCACTTGGAGTCAACAGGTCTAAGGACCTCACATCACATTTGCCACAGACTAGAGTGCTTTAGGGAACACATCCTTGTGTGCCCCAAATTACTGTCCTTACAAAAATGTTGTTTGTCCCTCTGTGCTGTCTTTATCTTATCGTGTCTCTATGCCAAGCTTCTGCCTCTGCACTTCTCCACGAGGTCTGGAAGCAGATCGCCTCGGGAAACACTACAGGAAAATCAAGCAAACCCTTCTCATTTCTGCAGCCCACAGCTGGGTATGCTCTTAGCATGACAACTCTACCCAGTTAAGAGCACATTATTTCGATGTCGCATTCTCCAAGTTATTTCTTTCTGCCTCACCTGCAGCTGATGGGAAGAAAACCATATCAAATGCCTTGAGATATTGCAGCTAGTCACTGATGATTAACCTGTGTAGCCCAAGCAAAGCAACATGGATTGTGCTCAGGTTATAAGCCTGAGAACTCTTCTTCAGTGACAACAGACCCTTAACAACCACACTGGGGACCCTTCAGGGCTAAGTCTCATTTCACCATTCATAAAAAAGACACAAATCCCTGGGGATTTTTGATCCCAGTATGCTCCTTCTACCTGATGCTATGACCTTTTTCTGGGGTCATTACGAAGTAGTCCTTATTAGAAAAGTGCTACTGATTATAAAATTGTTCCTCATTTTCCTCATCCTCTCCAAACTAAGTGTGGCAGGCCAAATGTCACAAATCACTGGTATGTTCCCAGTGCTCTCATTTCCACCCAGAAAGACAAGTACTTAAGGGAAGTTCCATATCTCCCAGCAAGGAAGAGGTGGAACATGATTAGGCTGATGCACATCTAGGAAAGCTGCCACGTCAGTGGAGTTGAGGACAGTATGGCTCTCTCCACCAAGGGGTATTTAGAGCTCCACACTTTGTAATCATTGCATGGATTGTCTGAGCCTGAGATGAAGCCATCAGTATGAACAGAATTAATTCTCACTCTTTAAGGCTTTAGGTCCAGGACATAACCTAGCACCAACCTTAGCTGGAAGCTGTACTTACAACATAAATGGCAGCCACTGAGGTTTCCATTTTGTTGCTTCCCATTGGGGATATCAAGAGATTTCCCTGCACTGGATGCGATGCTCTGGGAACTTTGGAGAGAGGAACCCTGGCAACCAAGCAAAAAAGCCATCCAAAGTAAGGCCAGGTCTTCTGATGACAGCAACAGAGGAGGTGGCAAGGGAGTATTCACAAGGTTCCATGCTCATCAGTTGGTAGGGAGTACAGTGATTGCTAACAACTGATTAAACCATTACCCTGGTGATGGCCAATTTGGAACCAAGCTTCAGAAGCCAAACATTGTGTGGGAGGTATTCTAATTTACCCTATACATTACTGCAGACAACTGGGTGATGCGTTCACTACATGTACGCGCACATACAGTCTCCCAGTTTGTTGTAATGATTTCCTGATGTTCAGAGCAAGCTCAGTGACAGAAAAGGGAAAATGCCTCAGCAAGGCCATTCAGCAGCTGTAAAATTGCCTGCATCCAAGAGGAAACACCTTTTGCACAGCAGAGAGATAGAAATGAGGGTGGTATTTGACCTGTATGGCTGTGAACACATGGAAGGAGAATGCCTTTTCTTCCCTAGTTGGACAGGCTGGACCACAGCTTGCAGAGGAGCCTTCACAGGGCCACAGCTGAGAAGGCATTGGCAAGGTGGAGGACTGAGGGGACTCAGACTAGGGTCAAGGATGGCAGTGTGTATCTCATTTCCTTGAAATAACTCTAGACACAAAGGATTGATCCCAAACAGAAAGAGAGTCACTGAGGATGCCCAAGTAATGAGTCTGGGCCCTCTATATGTGGCAAAGAGAAAATGTCCAAAGAGCAACTCTTATCCTGAGTTCTGGCTCCCAGGAAGATCCCATCTTGTGCTCTACCTTTGCACCGTAAAGGTCCCAAAGCTGACGGTGCGGTGAGTCAGATCTTCCACAGTAACAGACAGTAATCTTCTGAATGTATATGAGGACACTCAGTGCCATTTCTGGAAAAATCAATAGGAATTACTAGGGCTGTGAAAGCAGTAATCCAGACCTATAGGAATTAATGCCTATAGTATAAATATAGGAACCTGGAAATTAGCATACAGTTCTACAATCATCCCCTAGTAAAAGCTCTAGAAAACAAAGTAATACCATCCTAGTAATACATGAACCATTTTAATAATTAGAAAAAAAAACCCTCTAATTCTGGCATCTTAGCATCTACAAGCACCATCCTACCATATTCAACTAAAACATGCAATATTTATCTGATGGATAATAATTATGAAATAAAGCTCAATGTAATAAAACTCCAAATAAGAACTGGCAGGCCACAGCTACCTTGTGTCTGTTTTATAATAAGCAGTTCAGTTGTCATGGTACTAAATCATGCATTCTGGGTCATATCAATGAAATAACAGAAATGAACTCTTACACTTTAGTCCCTATTACTTTCATTTCTAAGTGCCAGCTTCCTCCAAATAGGACTTACATGGCCTGTTACAGCCAGCTTTACCAAATCCAAAAAGGAAATTGTGGTTACTGAAGTCCAAGTAACAGATCAGAAGCACAGGTAACCTGAAGTCCAGGTAACAGGATTGTCTTCATGGTAATTCTACCCTCAGCTATTTCTACTATTTGAATGCCCCATGTAGTTCAGAATCTATCTGAATATTTCTGTGCCTCCCATAATTAGCCATCCTAGGACTTCAGATTTGGCAATCATGGTATTCTTAGTAAACTCCACTTGCTGCCTTACCACTTCACTTGACTGACAAGTGCTCTACTGGCTCAGCAACAGAACAACAGCTCTCAGCTTGGTCCCTAGGTGACTGTAATAGGTTCTCAGCTGCAGGAGAACAGCACACTTGCTGCTCCTTCTTTTGTATTTCACCAGGATCATATCATCAATGTCAGCACATAGTTCCAGGAAGTTCTTTGGAAATATTTTTCGTTGAAGATCTATAAGGGCTGGTTTTTTGTTTCCTACCCCTTCCTACATGCATGCATCACATTTTTCAGGTTTAAGGAAATAGAAAATGCTTCTAAGAGGAAGCAGAACAAAGGGGATACTATGAGGTTCTGTCTCAGGAGTAAAAGATAAACAGCTTTGCCACTAAGCCCATATCAAGTTATTACTCATTGCAAACTGAGGTGGTGGGTAATGTGCCATACTGCCTGTGGAATATGGTGATGCTGACCTGAGCAGAAGCTCAAAACCCCTTGCAGTTAAGGAGTGTCATCCAGTGACCTGGCTGACCTGGGAGCTCCAAAAGTATTCAGAGCACTGCTCTAATAGGGCGGCCATCTGAGTGTGTTGCAGTGCGTCATGCCCTAGGCGTGTGTGGAGGCTTCAAAGGTCAGCCGTTCTTGGCTGCAACTTGCTTTCAGGGGTGTTAAGTGCTCCCCAGCTGGCAGGGAAGCCCTTTGGCTTGAAGACACCTATCCAGGGCTTTCTTCCTGAAGCCAGTGAGGAGACCCAGGATTGCAGCAATGCTTTTCAGAAGAGGAGGAAACAAAAGCACAGCTTGCACAGCTTGGCTTTCTGTATGCTGGCCTGAAACCAGACATTGTGTCGATACTCTGCTATGACAGCTATGGTAGTGAGAATTACTTCAGAACAGAGGCATCTGATGACTTAGAATCTTAACAATCTTTTTCACCAAAAAGCAAATTTTTCCCTGATTTCTTGGAGGGGTGGTGGGTGGAAGCTGAAATGATGAAGTGCAACAGGAACTTTCAGCCTGCAGGCTGGGTTAGAAACCTCCAAAGCCTGGGGGCACAGACAGCGCTTCAACAGCGGAGGCTCTCATTTACTACCAACATGAAGCCTCAGCTTGTTGCTGGCAGAAGATTCACCACAGGCTCTTCAGGAGGAGAAGGCAGCTGGTTTACGTGGCACTATTGCTTGGTGGCTGGGGATGAGACAACAAGGTCACAGCCATCCTTGTACATCCAAGCAGTAACATGACTGTCCAGTGACTGTAGTTCTGTAACTGGCTGTCCCATCCACCTGTAGATAAACATTGAACTCATGTGACAAGAATTTGCTGGATGCATCCACTGCTCATGCAAGGTGTTTATTTTGCCTAAAGCACATAACTGCATTCATCCAAAGGTAAACACTCCTAGAGGACTCATAACTCTAAAAGGTCTGATCTGTCTGTGAGAGTCTCCAAGACTTTGCAAGCTGGAATCCCTCTAAGAAAAGACGATATCCCCTTTACTGCTGAGAGCAAAGTAGCAGTGACAGCAGAGAACTGAGCATCCACTGCCCACACGACTACTTAGCTAGGCTTCTGTAAAGATTTTGAAGTGCAGATCAAGCTCTCTGCTGTGGTAGTTACCATTGATCTACCAGTGGGAAGGTGTTCAGCAGCTGACATTTCCAGGAATTGCTGAAACATGGTGGTCCTAGCTCCCATTCTTATACTCAGACTAGTAAATTACCCACTATCTGTGTCTCCAGGGTATCTGATTCATGCAGTGCAAGTACAAAATTACCCGTGTCATGTATGCTGAATCCCACCTCTCTGGAACAGCCTTTTCCACTATTGCACTAAACAGGAGAAATGCCTGAGGTAGGAGAGGCTTGGGGAAGTGCAAAAGCTCTGAAGTAGTTGGGGAAAGAATCGTATTAATGAATTATTTATGTTTTTGTGCCTCCCCACAGAAAAGGTTGCTACCTTTTAACACAGAAAAGAAGATAACTGGGTTAAATGCACAGAGCGTTCACCCCTACCCTTCCCAGGAGAAACTTTTCTGCTTTTATTGGTCTTTGAAGACTAATGACTTGCCCTGGAAGAGAAAACCTTCTACAACAATTGTAGCCCTTATTTGCATGTGCTGATTAGCCTCAGTACCATCATAGTTTGGTTGTGCAGATGAGTACTCTGCAGCTTCTCAAAAGATAACAAAGGTTTCTGCCTTCATTCACAAAGCTGCAAAGGTTTGGCAATGGCATGAATAACTGCCTTGTTAATAGTAATCAGTAATGCAATGACTGGGATTAAAACTAGGATTGCTAATGCTATTAATGTAAATGACAGTAATAATGTCATAGGGCTGTATTGTACATAACACTGTTACAGCTGAAGTTTTTTACTACTAACATACTTCCAGGCTTTCAGCTAATTTGCAAGAATTTTCAGCTGCAAGTAGCATATGTTTGGAGTATGAAATACCAATCCCATGCAATGCCCCAGTTCTCAGAAGGACCCCGGGCCAAAAATGCATCTGAGACTGATGCCATTAATAGAAAAAGAGAGAAAAATATCTCCAGGCCCCTTCTGGCAGCTGAAACACAACAAAGCTGTTTGGAGTGCTCAGTAGAATGGTTTGGTCTTCTACCATGATTGCTGGTGCTCAGAAAATTACTTTTAGGGTGCATATGAAACATCACAATCAGCTTCAAAGATGAGAAGCAAAGAGCATGTCTCTGCTGCTCCCATTTCCTATGGACTGCCTAACATGTCTCCTTGGCCATCTCCATGTGGAATAGGGCAAGAAGTTGACCAGCAGTGAGTATTTAAGACCTTTGGGGAGAGGAGACAGGAACAGTTAAGTGTGCGTAACTGGAAAGGAGAGGCATAGATTTGTTGCTAAATGAAAGGGAGCAAGAATTTATTATAGCTATAATGCTTAGGCATGCCCCACCCCTGTTAGGGACAGTAACACAAGCCTTTGGGCTGAATAGCTGGGAGTTGCAGCTCTGCTTTGATGCCATGTGTGGTCCCCGCTACCCTGACACCTACATGCCGCAGCCAGAGTGCAATGGCCAGGGACAGGACAAGCACTTTGAATAGTTCATAGAAAGCTTATCCTAGAGAAGCTGTGCACAGCAGTCATCTTTCTTGTGTCTCCTAAGTTAACAGGAACACCTGCCTCGTCATCAAGAGCACGTACTAAAAGGAAGAAGGAAACTAATGGAACCACTGAATCATCCAGCTCCATAAGGTTGCAGACTGTCACTGAAGAAGAGACAGCACTTGCTTCTCCATTGCAAACAACTGTGCTCAGTGGCTAGAAACAGCCCACAGAAGTTACCCCTGTGTGAGCAGGACTGGAGGAAAATAAACATGAAGCAAGTGGTGCCATTCAGTCAGCAAAGGAATCTGCCATACAGTGAGGAGAGGTCTGCTTGCTTTCTGGCAAGCTGAGACCCTCCCCGGCAGAAAGAAAATGACACTGGATTTCTGCAACTACCAGAAGTATGCTTCCAGAAACTGAAGCTTTTCCTTATTTACTCTGAGGATGGAGGAAGGGTGATTTAACTAATTGGCTGGAGCATTAATATTGTCATCTGCTAACAAATCCCAGACACTGTGCCAATTAGCAGGCCTGTGTGATGTTTGAATTATGCTCATTAGAACATTTTTCTATCCTTGCTGCTCTGACTTTTCCACACTTCTGAGCAGAAACACACCTGACTTCCAAAACAGTACATAAGTGCTGAGCCTAATCCTCAGTCTGGTGTTTGTCCTGGTTACCATGTACCTAATTCTACCCTGGCCTCACACAGCAAAACCACAAATGGCTAGAAAACAAAACTCTGTTTTTTACACCCAAATGGGAACAAAGTTTTGTTTGTTGGTCTTTCATCCATCTCATTCTTCTTCTCAAAGATCACAGCATAAATCTTGGGTGACTGCAGCCAGGGCACCTTCCCATAATGAGAATGTTTCGGTCTTGCCACGCTTCATCCAGCTGACGCAGCTTTTCACTTGCAGAGAACTGAGAATTTTGTTTCTGCAGAGGTTAGTGGCAGATCGGGTAATGTTTTCTCACTGCCCCACAGGACCACGGGGGTTAGTAAGCTGGGTTTGTCTGAGGTATGCTGTGGACTCCTTGCAAGGCTTGCCACTAATTACCAGGTTGCATTTTGGCATTGCCAGTTTTGTTGCTTCTTCAGTTGCCCCTGTCTGTAGGACCTACCATGCCTCAGCCCAGAGGCTCAGCTAGGCGCTCACAGACCGTCATCTCACTACAGCTATTCACAGGGGGAAAACAAATCGGTGTATACTGCTGGAGAAGACCTCTTAATACTAGCCACAAGGAAAGGAGTGCTCCACCTGAACAGGACTTGTGTATTTCAGGGACAGGCACTGTGAAAGGTGAAGATGGACCAAGATAGGCAGGTTCTTCAGTGGCCCATCTTGCCTCTTGTCTGTTTCTGTTGTTTTCCCAGTTAACAGCCTACATTTCCTGTGTCTGCCAAGGTATTGAAGCAGTCCCTTCTCACAAGAAGGTGCCCAGCAACATTTATGTCCAATAATAGTTGTCACAGCTATAATTACTAAAATCTGTATCTTTGTTAACAATCTGACCCATGAGAGGTCACAAGATGGGGAGGCTACCCTATAGCACTGGCGTTCTATTGACTCCCTACTTTATTCTGCACCAAATGGAGCCAAAAGTCCCTTGTTCCCTAACTGTTATAACTTTTTGATTAAAAAGTCTATTAAAGACATACCTGTAATTCTAAAATTTTGTCATGTGAAACTGCACTTAGAAAAAGAAAACATAAAGGGTTTAATCATGTGGAAATGCATCACCTGGCTTTTTTTTTTAGTTGATGGTGCTGAGTTACTTTCTGGTTTCTGTGCAATTGGAAGAGAAATAAAAGACACTTGTGGAAGTGAGAAATAGCCTAAGCAAGGTAAAAGTCAAGAAGGTTAATCTTATTTTTGAGTCAACTTGTGCTTTGAAGTGCAGCCTCTCAGAAAATCATTTTCTGGATGTGTAGACTGTGTTGCTGTAGGCGGCAAAAGTGAGCCAGAAATTTGATCAGATTCCTGGTCTCTCTTTAATGCTGATCTATCCTATCCGGTACTATTCATGCATTAGAAAAAGCCCAAGTAGGGGACAGGCAAAGTCAATTTCAGATTAAGAGCGCTGAAGGCTAATTGAATGCAATAGGAAAGGGTTTCCAGAAGTTATGGACAAAATAAAAGGGAAACTGGGGTGTAGTCACAGTTGTCCTTTAGGGCAACTAATTCCCTATAGCCCCTTAATTCTCTCTTATGCATGGAGGTCTTTAAACAGTGTCTGGAGGTCACCCAGTCTTTGAACAGTGTCAGGTGATTATTTTTGAAATTAAAAGGATTTTGAAAAAAAATCTGTGACATCTCCAGAGTCTTATCTAGTTACCAGCTGTAATAAATGTTTTCTTCTCTGTATTCTTCAAGTGGTATGGTGCCAACCGCATAAATGCAGGCAGCACACATACCCAGACATGGGCTGCACAAAAGACTTGACCCAGTTAGCCTTAGACCATTATCGAAGGTTCTGCTTGCTGCAAGGTCTCATAAAAAATGGGCATGCTGAAAGGAGGGAGAGAGACTGTGAAAGTAACTGCTAGCCCATTTAGTCACGTCAGCTTTCTCAGGCTGTTCTATAGCAGGCAAGAAAAACTGGTTTAAGGACACTGACTCAGCTTTGGCCAAGACATCTCCTCTATGAGCTAGCTGGAAGGGCTGAATTAAATTTTCTTCTTCAAATATGCAATTACTTGTTAGATGTCCGTCCTGTTCCTGGTATAAGGAGGGATGGATCTGCTTTATCCAGCTGCATACACTGTGCTGTTTTGCATCTACCCATACTCGCTCTCTCTCTGAGGGACTTCAGGATGAGGCACTTCACATGAATGGGAATATTCCCTTCCAGTCTTGAACAGACCCAGTCTGTTCAGACTGACTACGGCCAGCTACACTTCTCTTCCTTTCCAGGACAGGTTTATAGATGACAATGCTACGTGATCTGTCTCCCAGGCTGCCATATTTTATGTAGAACTGCCAGTAGAGGGGTTTCTCTTAACCTCAGGGGGGCTAAATTCAGCCTCACCCTTTGGATCAATCACACTTATGGCCTGAGCTGGTGCCTGGGAGACAAATACAGCCTGCAAGCCTGGTGACACCAGCCAAATGGGGCTCTGGGATGAAAAGTGTACAGTAAAGAAGTGAAAATGCAGGTGTACTGGCCAGATAGAGGACACAAACCCATAAATAAAGACCAAAAAGTCTCTTGTGGTGTTGACAAACCACAAGGGCAAAGAAACAAGAAAGATGCAGATGCCTTGTCCACCACAACATCAGGCTCAGTGGAAGTGGAGTCTGACTGGGTCACAAACTCCAGCCAGTTTTACCTGCCTTTGGGATCAGCTGTGAATGCCTTGCACACTGAAGGACTTGTGCTTGCATGCAAGGCATCAATCAAACACTGCACATTTTGTGCAGCCCAGACTATCAGACGGAGTATGTGATCAAATAGGTGAAGGAGACAAATCTGAACTAGAGTTGCAAAGGAAATTTTTGCCTGTTCTTATTCTTCGGAAAACCTATCTTTAATTTCTTCTTTCAAGATGAGAGCTGTCCCAAAACTGGGTGTGATCTTTGGTTTCAGAGGTACAAAAGCATCTATCTGCTTGTGTCTTTTTAATGCATTTTTACGGGCATCTAAGAGAGTGTTAACAGAAGCACAGTGAATCTGTGCAAAATATTTCAGCAGCTAGGAGAGTTACATACAGTGTCAGATATTTTTCAGATTAGTCCTTTTAGCAGCTGATAACATATGGGTCTGAGCTGAAATGCTATGATGTAAGCCATGCAAGAGGCCCACAAGGCAAATTAAGCAATAACATGGTTAATGCTCTGGCATCATAACAAACCGTGTTTCTTTCTAAGCAGTGCACAGTGGGAGAGGTATTCCCTCCCCTTCACTCTCCTCACATTCACCCTCAGGCACAAGATGACAGACTCTCTGCTAAGTATCTTGGGCTGCTTTGTACAGCTGAGGGTACCAGCTGTCCTCCTGGCAGCCCCCAACAGTGGGACAGAAGGGCAGCGCCTGGAAGGGTTGGCAGGTTCCTTGCCTCTCCCTGTGGGCTCCTCCAGCCTGCCCCAGAGACACTGCAGTCAGAAAAGCAGGGGCAGGGCATCCTGGAAAGGTGAGCTGGGGGAAAGCGGAAGAACAAAGAGAGAAAAAGGCAGGGAGGAGAAGGCTGTGGAGCTGAGGTGAGGAGGAGTAAAAGGCTGCTTTCGCCACAGTCCGCTCACACTCCTCCTGGGCACTGTCACCTGCGGATGGATAGGAGCAGAGAGGGCATCTGGAACTGGACAGGACAGGGAAGCGTGGAAACCACCCAGCAACTTGGGGCAGATGTCCTGCCCACGCACCCTCTGTCAACAACCAGAAAGCCAGGCTGGGCTGGGCTCAGCCCTGCCTGCGCCCCAGCTCTGAGTGACACTGTGCACACTGCTTGCTGCAGCCCAGCCAGTTTGGAAGGGGGCAGAAAAACAGCCAGGAAGGGTGAAACAGAGAGTGTGCCATGCCTGGACATTATGCTCAGCAGCAGGTTTCAGGAGTCCTGAGCTGTGATTCAGCTGGCATCCACCACCCCATAAATGAGAGCCACAGTCACCCGGCAGTAACCCTGAGGTGGTCTCATTACTACACTGCTGCTTGGGCAATTTGCAGTGAGAGGGATAAAAGGCCATCCCTTAATGAGTCACAGACCTGCCATGATGCTGGGGAGAGCTGTGCTGTGGAGGAAAGAGGCAAGACTTGTGCAGTCAGGAAAAGCCACAGCTGCACAAGTTTCATTGAACCCTGAGACTTCCTGAAGTCCAGCTGCATGTCCCAGTGGCGCTGCCTGCAAAACTGGACTCCTGAAGCTAACTCAGTGCTTTTCTGGATCCTTGGAAAACCAGCCTGGCCTCTGTAACAAAGCGTAGATACACACTGGAACATGCAAGGACATATCCTATACTGTAATGCTCTGATGGGGAAAACTATTTTTGAAGCCATTATACTTCCTAGCTGAACAGCATGAAGTACAAAGTCTAGTAAGGAAACCTCGGCCTCTGAGGTGAGGTCATTCAAGTTGTACTTCTGGAAACTCAGAGATGTTTAGAGAGCCTGTTAATTACTGTACTAATCCTTTAGAAAATGCTGGCTCCTGGGATTTCCGTAGCATTAGCACTTTACCAGCAGTTGGACGCAGATCATTCCACTCCCCCTGAGGAGTACCACCTCATGCAAATACTGCAAGTGTCTTCTCTCACATGCACAGATAAGACAGAAAAGACGGAGGGTGTCAGAAGCTGGCCGTGAGTATTTCTTAGCAGATGTAAGTCCTTTTTGTCTCATTACCATGGAGCTGACATCATCTGTTTGCTATGTTTGTCTGACACCTATGAAGCATCAGGTAGTTCCTACCAGTTTTCCAAAATTGTGTCCCTTTGAGTACCTTAACCCTGTTAGGATCAGCAAGACAATGGGTCAGCAGAGAGACCTGGAGCCAGATCATGGTTTTAATGCAGTGTGGAAGCTGAATGCCTAATCCATGAAAAATGCCTATGACAAAATACGAACAACTGAGCTGAATTCATAATCATAGTAATACTGGCAACAGAGCTCAGCAACAGTTGTATTCTTTCAATCAGGCGAAGTAGCTGTTGCCCAGCAGCTCTCACTCTTTCCAGCTGGACACTCACATTCCCAATCAAACATGTCCTGCTGAAGGCAAAACTTCCTTACAGGGTGGGGGGTGGGGGGCAACTGATGCCCTACACAGCAGAGGGAACAGCAGCATTTACAGTGGACCCATTGTAGTTAATTAACTTTGTCAGGTTGATCAATGGTTTTCTAGCAAATTTAGCTGTCCATGGTTGAAAAGCAATCATAACTGATGTGTGTTACTGCATCTAGAGTAGCAACCCACACCACCTACTGCTACATCATGGGCATGAGGATGCTGCCTAGCACTTCTGGCCATCAGCCTGCTTACCTGGTAGTTCTTCAGCCAGACCAGAGATCTAGCACGCTCAGCTAGGATTGCTGCACACATGCAACTTCCTAAGGACATTCAGGCACCCAAATCTAACTGACCTAGGCACTGAGGTTTTCAGAAGGGACTGTTCACAAAGTGGGAGCCCCAGAAGCCCTCAGTGGGGTCCCCAGCAGTCTCCCAGACTATGCCCGCTCCCTTGCAGGCAGCACAGAGTAATCCATGAGCTGAAACTGAACGCACACCCATCCTTGTCAACGAGTCCAGGGACTCCTGGGTAAGGCCTTACCCAAGAACTACGATTTCTCTGGCTTTGTCATTTATACAGCATGAAACATGCTGCAGGAAATATATTGAGACAGATGCACAACTGTTATTAGCAGGATCTGTAGCTGATGGCAAGCGTTGACTGTAATGGTGAAAGTTACTTTTTGGGGAAGAAAAAAATCAGGTGAAAGAAAGAGAAAAGGGAAAGGGAAAAACTCTCTGGCAGCAAGTAGGGGGAGAAACAATGGAGGTAATGGAGACAAGTGTCTTCTTCCTGATTTCATCTCCAGGGCAGCAGATGATCCCCCTGTAATACCTCCCAATGCCAATCATAAAGGTTTTCATTAGGCACCAGACTGCGTCCTGATTCTCCCTGCTTAAGGCATGCTATGGTACACGCTAATGCAACCTTTGCTCAGGTGGAAGGGCTGCACACTGACAGGTTGTTAAGCTTTGTGCATACATGTAACAGACTCCCAGACACAAACCAAAGCAACCAAAAGCAGGGAAAAAGGGGGGAAGTAGGCAGAGGTCTCACATCGGTGGCAGTCGCTTCCCGTGGGAGCTGGTCACAGCAACACTGGCAGAGTCACAGGTACAAGACCATGAGAACAGCAGCAAAACAACAAAGGGAGAACACTCCAGCAGATGGTCTGGAAAACACAACCACAGCATCTTGGGTGAAAAAGTACTAATCTGTGAGTAGAAGACAGGCTGCAGAGTTGCAAGTTTCTACTTGCAACAAGCCTATTTGTAAAAGTCTTTGGCATTACAAGAGCGAAGGCACCTACTGCACCTTGCAATAAGCAGCTCCAGCAGGGAAGAGTGCAGGAGCTCTGCGCTGGGGTAGGCAGTAAGCTAGTACATGAAGTGCTGTTTTTCACTTTGAGAAGGGAAGACTAAAGCTCCTGCCCCATATCTACTATGGACACATCAGTGCAGGGATCTGAGCTGCTTTTTCCCTCATCCCAGTCAGGCAATTGCTACCATGTGGCTGTGTCTTCTCTGTGCGGGGCTGTGCTTTCACGTGCAGCCGCAGAAGCAGTCTGTTTAGGGGCTGGAGAAGTGTTTATGCTGGGGATCCTGAGAGAGGTTACCTCATCCTGCGCTGCTCTAGCCCTCTGCAGCTCGCTTATGTCAGGCTTAGACGGGTGTAGGCTCATCCTCTTTCCTCAGGCACTAAAATCTCCCAGTGCACTGCTTTGAAAAGTCTCTGCACCTAGTCTGAAGACAGGGGAGAGTCAGAGGCATATTCCTCAGCTGTTTCTGCAAAGCTGAGCAATCACTCCACCGTGCAGAGATGTCCTCAGCCAGATGATAACACTTGAGCCATTGTTCAGTGAAAATTTGGACCTTCAGGGAAGAGTAGTAAATTAATGGATATTGCAGAATAAAATGTTGTTGCAACCTGTGGTTTCTGCCTCCCCTTACATAAATCAGGTTTAGCATGGCAGCTCTGGGAAGGTAGTCTGTGAAAGTACCGTTCCTTTGCAAAAGAAACCAAAGGGCAGTTTGCTCTGGCTGACCATGACCTCATGTACCTAAGTAAGGCAGGCTGCTGAAGAAGTCTGGGCTTGGCCTGATCTCAAATTAAGGAGCATGAAGTGGTTTATGCCCATTCTGGAAGAAGTCTTTCTGCTGCATCTTAACTGATTAGTGGCTAGTTTGATTTAACTAACAGCCTGTTCATGGTCACAGAATTGGGTCTGGACCATGCGGGTATCAACCAAGTAACGTGAACACTGTTAGGTCTGAGATCATCATGACAGTTGTGCTGCTTTTGTGTTTCAACAATTATTAAACAACACTGCACCTTGTGTTCACTGGCCAGTTTTCTCCAAAATCCATAGCGGCCAAAGACATGGACCTGAACAAATCCAACAGTTCTTGCTATTTGGGCATTGTTCATCCCTGAGCTTCTGATCCATATGCAAGTCATGTGCGTAAGCCATATTCTGCAGCCTAACAGGTTAGATACTGATTTTCATAAGCACATCAACCTTAAGTTAAAGGGGCTTCAACAAAACCTTCATGTCTGATACAAGCAGCAGTGCTACAGGAGGGTCTTGACAGAGTCTTGCTACTAGGTTAGCAGTTGTGTTGGTATTTGTCTATGTATTCTCTTATGTCCTGAAAATAATAGGATACAGGAGGGAGAAGAGGGGAGAAAGAGACAAGTCCTTTGTCCCTGTTGACTAATGTGCCTGCCATAGGTGAGTTTCCTCACCTACATAGATACAGCAAGCTATGGTGACTGAGGGGGACAAGCAGTGCAGTGCGTCCCTAACAAAATGGCAGCGTCTTACAAGGCTTGACAATGCTGTCAGACCCTTGGCCCCTGAGAAGAGCAAGGAGCTGTTCTGCCCCAGCTTGCTCTGCCGGTCTTTCTACAGGTGAGGGTAAGAAGGAAACTTAGGCTTCCTCTAGCTGTTGCTAAATGAAATGCAAAGTGGTGAAGAATCAGCCGCAGTTCTGTTTTTGAGAAGATGAAATAGGGTCATGTTTTATTTCCCTGTGTGCTTTGCTGCACAACATCGCCAGATACAAACAAGATTTGTCACCCTGAGGGGGCAGAGGGAGATCTTGTTCAGGCTGTTATGTATGTCAGGAACAGTTTAATCATCAGTAGGGTTGCTTACTTGCCTTAGACCATTGCTGTATCTTTCAGGAATCATCAATGTTCCACTTAGGAAATATTTTTGCCTCTAGTGATTTCTATGTGTGTGTTAGCTATCCAGCAAAAGATGGCATGACTAAATAATCCAACAAGTGTTTTATCAGCTTGTGTTTGCTCTCGATTCAAAGACAATGCCCCCCAAACAGTCATTCCCCAGGAATGCAGATCTTAGAGCTTTGGCATTAAATTTCACTTAATGGAATTTGCTGCACAGATAAAACACAAAAAACAGCAAGTCCTGACTCTGAGGACATTTCCTCTGATAACAAACAGTTGACATAGGAAAAAATATAATTTATCCACTGGTTTGTCTGAGGTCAATGATTTAAAAAAACAAAGTTTTTTTAAAAAAATAATCCAGACAAGCACCCCAGAAGAATGGATTTCAAATTGATGAGGTATTTCATCCTGATTTTCAAGTCGTATGAGCTCACTTGTTGCCGGACATGCTTTAGAGAACTGGCACCAGGAGCTGCAGAGGAGTTGTGTTGCCATTTCAGCAGCCAGAGGAAACCATGCCTCATATCTGGTGCCCTAAGAGCCCTCTGGACAGCCAAGTGTGACAGAGACCTGGCCCTGGCCAGGAAAGTGGCAATAAGTGTTACACATACTTCAAATGTCTTTGGAACAAAACCAGCATCCACAGACATGTTGGTCCTGATGGCCCACTGTGCCTGATGCTCTGCCAGGGCAGTCATGGGGAACCTTTCTCTAGTACACCACAGCGCTCTTCCCAACTGGAGACTGAACTTGCTGGTAGAAACTCAGGGAAAACTAGAAAAGTCTTCCATCTTTCCAGAGTACTGCTACCTTGTACAGGTGCTGCTGTAAGTTTTCACTATTGTGCCTTCTTTGCATTCTACGCCAGGGGCCACCGACCTGTCCTTTGTTGATTTGGCAGGGTGCAATGGGGACAGAAGGAAACTGCAAGGAGTTGTAATGTTTTAAAACCTTGGCACATGAAGAATTTCTGTGGTGGGCAATTATCTCCACCAGTTACTGCTTGGGTGTACCAGTCAGACACCAAAGTTAATGAAGATTGGTACTCCTCTGACTTGTCAAGGTCCAGAAAAACTTATTAAAGCAGCAGGTGGAGATCATGTAATGGGAGACATATACTGTCCAGCTGCCTCTCTGTTAGAGGGTACAAGCCCTGCTATTGCTTTCCTCATGCCCCATCCTCCTTTCATGGCCCTCTGGTCTGACTTACAAAGTTTGCCTGCATTCACCATGAGGTGATTGATTTCCTTACACCAAAGCAAAGACCTGAGATGTTCCACAGTACCAGGTCAAGCTGGCAGCATAAACTAGCTGCCCACACTCCTTTAGCAGGCGGAGCAGCATGCTGTGCAGAATATGTGCCCACTGGGGACATGAAAGGGGAGCTTTCTTCTCAGTTCCTGTCTATTGTTTATCTCTCTGAATGACAGTCCTGAAATTAAGGTGTGAAATGCATTTGCCATCTCTGTTAAAAAAAAACACTTCCACCCTAGAGGATATTACAAAAGAAATACTGAGTGGTTTGACATTTTCTATCAGAAATGGCAGTGTATATGCTCTTTTCAGGAGTAAATTTCAGTTCCCAGGTGAGATATTATTAATAGCTGTATACCTGGATAGGTACAGGCCTAGGACTTTCTCAGGGAGAAAAGACGAGAGCAGTAAGTCAGCACTTTGGGCAGGCAGACTTCCCTGCCATGCACTAAGAGCATGGGTATTGCAAGTGTGTGTGGTACAGATCCATCTGCAAAGTAAAAGAAGTTTTGGGGCTTGCAGGTTGTTAATGCCTTGGAGGCATCTAAGGAGCTCAGGTGATGGTAGAAAACCATTTCCTCTGAAAAGAAACTTCATCGTCTGTAATTGTCAATAGTTTTCTAGTAATACCAGTCTGCCCATTCAGTACCAGCTTTCCTAAACAACAAGTGAAGATGTGCTAAAGGAGTCATCACCCATGAAGAAGGACATCTTGACTGGCCTCCAACAACATCCAGGAGTCTTTCTCATTCAGAGCCAGGTGACTATCCTCTTTCCAATGACCTTGTACCAAGCTGACAAAGACAAGTGTCACCTGGAGCAGAGCTCTTTCTATTCAGCTCACCGTTGCAATAATCAAGTACTGAGAAGTAATGCATTCTTGTTGCTGGGAACTCTGCAGAGTTCTAGCTAGTTCTGCAGTTTGGAGGGCAAAGGAAGATGACAGCAGGCAGGAAAGGTTATTTGTAGAGTGGGTCAGAAAATTGATTTGTTCCACCCATAAAGTAGTGTGGGTGAGAATAAAAATAGAAATCCTTAGTCAGAAATTTCTGCCTTCACTATCTATACTTAAGGCATTTGTTAGAATATGGATGTTAGTCCTTTGAGGGCACCAAAATTTACTTTTGCTCGTTTCCTTCTTTTTCTTAAATATTTTCACTTGTCAAAATCCCTAAATATCAGGAAATGGATCTTTCAAGAAAAAGACTTCCTTCCCAATGAAAAAACCTCATCTGATTTTCATCAGGAATCAGGATAAATAAATATGCTGTCTGCTTGCCATCAGTCATTCTGTCCTATAGTAGTCATTGAAAGTATTCACAAATATCTGAGAAGATTAAATTTCCACAAGTTCTGTGGAAGGTGAAATTTGGGCAGGAGATCCACTGTAAAAGGGACTACAACTTGAGTTTTCTTTGGCCTGTGGACTACCTCATTAACTTATGTCTCTTATCCAAACAGCTGTTAAGGACCAATTGGAGGGGCAAAACAGTGGATGGAACAAAGTGGGGAACAATAGCAGTGCTGCTTAGAGTGAAATCCTATAAAATCTTTGCGATGGAGCTGCATTTAGGAGAACACTGTCTTTGTTAGTTCTCCTGCTAGTCTGATAAACTTTCTGAGAGGAGTGAAATGCCCATGTCTCTTTAGTCACTGCTCCAAAATGAGAAAAGCAAGTGGAAAAAATGCCGTTTCCTCTAACTCATTACTGCTCTGAGTGAGCAAATGCAGAAATCCAACTGTTGCCATTGCTTTTGTGGTCCCAAGACCAAGGAGACACCTGCAGCTCTCTTGGCAGGCAGAAAAGGTGTCACCTTGAAATAGGCATTTGGGAGAAGAGCCAAAAAACATATTTCAGCCTAGAAAGGAATTATAAGATCCTACCAATTTCATAGCCTGTGCTTCATTTTCCTCTTGAGGGCTTGAGGCATAACATGCTAAAGACACAAATCTTCAAGGATCACAGCCTTTTTTCACTCTGACCATTAGCAGAGTGTAATGGAAGAACAGTTAAGTCATCCAGATCTCTGTAAGAATCAAATTATGTGAAATGTGAGTCTTACTTTCCATTAAAGCTGAAATTAGACCCCACTTAATCCAGTTGTGTATGACACTGCTGCTTTGACTATCAAGCTGAGATGCCTTCTCATCACTCTCTGATGGACTTTGTCCACAGCCAGTGGTGATCTGAAGGTCCACCATATCTCAGGAGTTTCCCCAAGCCAGCCTGTGATCTGCAACAGCAGAACTGTGTGTTGTTAGGAAAAAAAAAAGATGGAACACACTATGCTGCAACCTCCATCAGAATGCTTGGAAACTCATTTTAAAAGGTCTTTCACTGATTCTTGGATCCCAAATTAAAAATATTAGGAGGTTATTTCAATTGCTAGTTCCAGCTTTCATGGAATCCAGCTGTCCTTGCATGGATGCAATTAGATTCTTCCTTGAATCACAGTACCTGGCAATTGTAATTACTTGTGTGTCTAACAAAATGAAATACTTTGTTTTGTGTATAAGTTCTGACACCTTTCTTGGTTCTTGACCTTTTCTACATGCAGCCATTGGGCTGATTTAAGTAAAATGGGGTCTTTGTGCAAGCTCTTCTGTAAAAGCACTTTCAGTGATTTAACTAAATGCTGTGGTTTGCACATCTAAATGTATTGATGAAAGTCAACCCAAGATAAACCATCGTCTCTGAGGGAGCTTTTAAACATACTTTCAGGGCTTTGGCAGGTGAATTACGGTGAGTCAGCTACAGCAATTTAAGGATTTTTAAAACCTTCCTTGATGCTGGTCTTTGCTACTGCCACAGCAGGAGTAACCCCCCTGGCTCCCTCAACTTGCAGGTGCAATGGCTTGTAAACAGCATCAGCTGAGCTGGAGAAGAGCCCCTTCCCTCAGTGGCCCCTGCTGCTAATAAGCTTGGAGTTTACATGCTGTTCAGGACAGTGCACGATGATGTGAACCCAGGAAGAGGCCCTGCCCAAAGTTTTCTTTCTGGTTTTGTATCTGAAGTGCCTTCATGGCTTAGCACAGCTGGACCTTTGAAGAGTCACTTGGACTGTCACTCAGGTGGCTACCTGCATTTGGGTGCTTATATCTTGGTCAATGGCACTGTTCTTTCTGCAGAGGTAGGATCCACTGTGTTGGGCCATGTGCAAAAAAATGAAGTTTTATTCTTGGCCCTGAATGGCAAGAGCTGGTGGCAAATGCTATTTAAAATCAAAATCTCCAGTGCCCTGTCTGCTAAAGGATTCCTCTTAATGGCAGCAGCTCCTGGCAGCCTGAGTTAGGGAAAGTTTCCTGGCAGTATCAGAGGGATATGGTCCACTGGCACACAAGAGAGGTCCTATGTGTATCAGGTCTTCATGTGAAAGTAACAAAGCCTTCTGTTGGAAGCGCTAGCCTGGGCAAGAGTGCCTCTGGATTTCCATGGGATTAGCCATGTTCTGCTTCCTGTCTTTAGTTATATGAAATCTTACACAGGTACCATAGCAAAAATTTGCCTTGCTGCAGCAGTCAAGCAGATGCCACAGAGATGAGAGAACATCCACAGGCCCACAGTTTTGGTCTTACATAAAATCATACGGTCTTGATATGATTTCTTTATCAGCCTAGTGACATGCATCAGCCTGAAACTGTCAGCCAGGCTTCGTGCCATGTGGACAGGTAGCATAAGTTTGTTTTCAGGTTTGCTTCCAAGTGTGTCAGAGGGCTTGCTGAGGATTCTGAAGTCCTAGAATGCCAATCCACTACCCAGGTTTGATTCAAAAGTGCCTTCTGGCTGTTTTATCAGGTTGCCTGCCTTAAGTTTCATGAGAGATCGCATGACCCTAGCCCGTGCATAACACCTCTGCAGCAAACACCAGTTTCTGCAGGCAGTGTTTCAGGCCAAAAGGGGACAAAGCATATCTGGGCTAGCTCTCTGCTGGTAGATGGGTTGTGACAACATCTTAAGGATCTATTGAATGAAAGGGTGAGGGGAAATTTAGGTAGCCTTAAAGTCTCTCCTAGTTGATATGGAGAGTCAAAGACTTCCCTACATCTTTGCTAGGGTGTGTTCGGCAGTGACACAGTCTATTTCAGATCAGACTGGAAAAAGGGCCACTGCAGCACTTACTGTATTCAACAGTCAGAACAGACAACTTTGGTCTGTACACTGGGTGCCTTCCAAAGCAACCATCACCATGACTGGATATTGGATTTTTCCTTCGTCTCCTGGTTGGACCTCTCAATTACATTTGTTATACTCAAGTTGTTAACTTGTAGACCTGATGGCCAGCACTTTTAATGATGTGACCTTCTAACGTGCCTCTCACTCCTGCAGCTAGAAGTGTATATAAAATCTAGGCCATCACAGGAGGTGATAACATTCATATTTATCTGGTGTATTTGTTGCTAGATGATAATTTACTCCACTTAATTCAAACCCCATGGATTTCTCATCTTATTTTTGCTTCCCAGACTCCATTCTGAGACTGGTATGTGAACTGCCTCTCATTATACTAATTTACAGTGTGTGTTCATAGCTTTAAATGAAATTAGAGGTTTTGCATAGAGAAACTACAAAAGCTTCAACCCATGGATTTTTGTTCCATACCTGCACTTCCAGGTTACCTGTGGAGGAATTAAACTTCTTAATTCTGGTGATAGGGACAACATGGCCAGGTCACTGTAGTGTTACTGGTTAGACATGTCAGTCTTCCTTTTCTTCCTCCATGGATTTGTTTTGCTATGTTTTTCTCAGTCATTCAGTACCTTTTCCATATGACTTTTCCATCCCATCAGTCTGTCTGGAAAGATAGCAATTCAGACTTCCTGAATTTAGTAGTGCTTATTAAATAAAATACATGAAAGTCATTTAGGAGAACAGAGGTTTCACAACAATTTGAACTCTGACTTTGAATCTTGTCTTCAAGGGACCTGGCCAATCCCACAGGTCCAATGGCTGAGAAAGGCACAGCAAGAAAACTGCCTATGTCCCATGCTTTCCTTTTCTCCTCTTCAGAGCATCACATATTTGGCCTCATACTTTTGCTTTACCTCTTCTTCCTTGGAGACCTCTGTCTCCTAGACTTTTCCACACCCTATAGCAAGGGAGAGCACAGGCTGGATAGGGTGGTGGCCATAAAAATAAGGCTGTGGCGAGGCTGAATATGTTGGGAGTTGTAGTTAAGAACAGAGTTATGATTTTGGCTTCCAGGGGAGGGAAGGTGAGGTGCTATATTTGCAGGGGTCACAGCCCAGAAAAGGACCAAAGCTAAAGAGAAAAACACCCACACTGCATGGCTAGCTTTACACAGTCTGATGAAAACAACTAGAGTCCAGGGAAAATAGCTCTTATCTCTCCGGGTTTCCTCTGATACCTTCTTTATTGCAGTCTGTTTATGGATGGAAAGAAGGCATTTGGGAAACAGCTTTAATTCCAGCTTAGTCCTTAGTCACTATCCCACTTTCTGTATGTAAACACTCTGAAGACACAAGCCCAAGGCTCCAAATGAGGATTTTTTGGCCATTTTTATCCTGAGCCTCAACATCTATAATCATGCTCTAAGAATTTGCATTATCAGTAAGTCTGGACCCTCAGAGACCATGGTCGTGCGGAAGGCCCACCCAGCAAGGTCACCAGAGATATCAAAGATACAGAGCAAGGGCAGCTGTAGCCCTGTGTACCCTGCCAGGTCCTAATCTAAACAGCTTTTTAACACCTCCAGTCTTGGAGAGTCCTTTTTGAAGTGAGTTAGTGTTCATTAGCTCAACAGTCTTTGCAACACAACCTACACTGAGCTACAGACCCTGTAGAGCTGGTCTTGAGGAAGGATATGCCCACCCTCTCTTTATGCAGCTGAGTACTGCTTCCTCATACAGTATCTCAGCCTGGTCCCTGCTGAACAGCATCTCCAGTTTGCTGAGATGGTCTTAAAGTTTAAACCTTCCATGTCACAGTTTGAGGACTGTCTCTCTCCATTTTGCAGAAGGAACAAAGAACAAGACCTGGCTATTTAAAGGCAGATCAAGGTGCTGTTTAAGTGATGATGGCCTGGCCCATCTACTGAAAATTATCATCAATTGTGAATTCAAACTGGCTCCAGCCGAGAAATGACAGCCTTGCAGTTTTATATGAAGCTCAGGAAGGCACTTCTAACAGCGTTTTTCATGTCCAGTAACAAAACCAGCCCCACAAACATCACTAGCCCCAACACATGCTAGCACAAATCTGTTTTGACTAAGTTGGTGGGTTTCATGTTCAGGGGTTTTATTCTCTAATTTCAAAATTGTGAAAAATTCCCTATTCTCCTACAACTTATTTCTGTACTGACCTTTGCACTTCTACTTTTTGCTAAGACCATGAAGAAGAAGGGCCTTCTTATTTCATTTTATGTATTTTTCACACACAATGTACAACAATGCTGCTTCTGCTTTCAAAAGCTAAATTGACTCATATAATCAGTGTGGTGCTTCTGTGATGGCAAAGGAGTCCAGAGGTAAAGAGATGTGGTTAAAGAAAAGTGAAACTGAGAAGTACTAAGATGGAAGATCCAGAGGTAACACAGTGAAGTCATTAATTACAGGCACCACTTAACAGAGTGGCCTTCAGCTAGGATGTCTAGCAATCCAGGGCACTTGTACCCTAGACATAGCATCATGGAACAAAGATGGATGACGTGGAAGACAGGTGATGTAGATGAGGACTACCCTTGTTGTAAAGAGAAAAGATCATTCAGTTTTCCTGGACCACTCACTCAAAAATAATAGAATCTAAGAGGGGAAAATATAAAATAAAAATTTTAAAAGAGTAAAAAAAATATATTTCTCTGGTATATTAGCACCTTTTATTGTTAACCATTTCCAAAAAATTAAAACACTGAGGGCATGTGATTTTCATACAGTAAATGGCTTCCTTCACTGTCCACTGTTCCCTTCCTTAATGTCAGCCTCATGCTTAGCACCTTGGCCTCCTGTTGGCCTGCTTAATAACCACAGGAAGGAAAAGCTGCTGTACAGCAATGGGATGCTGCTGGGATGCTGCCTTTCATTTCCATGTTTGTACAGCATCTGGCATAGTGAGGGTCCATTTCCAGATGCTGCTGCACAGATGATAAAGAATGTGAGGTCTGGCAGTTCAGCACACCCTATTCAAGGCCTTTATATGTCAGACCTGATGCTTGCTTAGAAGTAAGGAAAAATTTATAAGAAAACTGTGCTGAAGAATGTGTCAGTCTCAGAATTGTCTCTCCTGAGAAATGAGTGTGTCCCTACAACAATGCACATTGCCTTCAGGGAACAGTCTATCCTCAGTAGCCAGAGACATGACACCTAGAATCATATTTCACTCATCTTTCTTCATCCTCATCCCTGTTCTCCATATAGAGCCAAATAAATTTCTGCAGCAACAAGACTATACAAAGTTCAAATTCAAAGTGAGTTCTGGCAGTTCAGAAATCCCAAATGCATTTCCCCCTCATGGGATCCATTCCCAGCGCTGCAACACTACAAACCCAGGTTCCCTGGGGTTTGGACATCCCACTTCATTGTTAGCATAAGCTCTAGTGTATATCTCGACAGCCACCTTTTCTCAGGAAGCAATGTCCTGCCTACATTTAATCACTTTTCATGCTGCAGCCTCTCCACACAGCAGTCATCCCTGTGGTGCTTCTCTGGCTCCACAAAATTCTTCTGTAACAAATGAATTGGAGCTGGTATTCAAGACATGGATATCCTAGGCATGTATGGATTAATATAGTAATATAGTCTTTCTGTTGTCTTCATTTTTAGCATTAGTTGCTTTTTGTATTTTTACTGTTCACTGAACTAATGTTTTTGCAGGCAACCCACAGTAATACAAAAATCTGGTTTTTAGTAAAACTACAGAATTCACAATTCACTGCTTTGTACGCAGTGTTGACACTGCTGTTTCCACATGGGGACTGCTTTCTATTAAATAGCACAGAGTTTCATCTACAACTATTTTTTTTTACTTTGCATCTTGAGGGTTTTCTGCAACCCTGTTCTTTTACTACCTCAACTTTGTGTGCTTGCCAAAGTTGGTTGTCTCATTAGTCAACTACCCTTTCTACCAATCATTTGCAAACAAGCTGTTCAACATGCACTTTCTGTATAGATCTACTTCATTAGCAACCTGTCTTTGTTGTAAAATCTGACTTTTTAGTCACTTTTTAGTTCCTCTGATTTAACTTGTTCTTTATCTACGCAATACCTTTCTCTTTTAGCCCATTTGAGCTTAATTTCTCCAAAAACACATAGGGAATCATCTTTTTAGAAACCCACATAGTACCTAACAACCAGATCTTCCTCAAAAACATGTTCAGTGGTTCCTCAGAACGACCCTCACAGATTGGTGAAACATGACTGCCTTCTGCAAAAGCTGAGGGCTCTTCTTAATTGTGTTTGTTGTATCCATAAATTCTATCTTGTAGTGCTCAGCATGGGTATCAGAATTACTAACCTGCACTGCCCACAACATCCCTCCCCACAGCTCTTCAAAATTGATGTGTTATTGGCCACCCACTGTTCCTGCACTGCGGCTGTTCTAAGTGGTAGCTCTCACCACAGAAACTGGCATGGAAATTTGATAATTGAGCTCCTTTTGAAGTTTTGGATGAATGTCATCATTCACGGTGACTTTTTCACTCTTTGTTTTACTAAGTTGTTCTATAGGTTTATTCAGACACAGAACTTCCAGCACATCCCAAGAGAAAGTGAACTCTGAACCTTAGAGAGCTCCTTTCAAGTGAACATAGATATGACTAATGTATTTACTTTTCTGCTATGACCTTATCTTTTCACCTTGACCTCTGTGACCACCCACACCTTTTAGACAGCCTGTGAAGGGCATTCTTCTCCTGGTGAGTGGGGAAGACAGATATGACCTTGACAAGTTGCTCATCAATGTTTTTGACCTGCCTGTTCTTAACTCTGACTAACCAGAAGGATTCTTATTGTCCTTATCTGGTGTCAGCTGGAACTTGTTTTCCTCCTCCTGGTAGCATCTTCTACTCTGCTGTTTATTCATGCCTGCCTTTCTCTTTTGAATGAGGCCTTGCACATTGCTTAGGGCCAAGTAGTCACCTGCTGTGACATTTCAGTGCTCTGTTAATTACCACTTTTGCACCAAGTTTCTCCTGTAGCCAGTTTATTAGTAGTTTTATTTAAAACCATGTCATCAGTCCCCACACACTATTTCTAAGAGGTTCAGTATTTGCCAAGAAGTATGTATATATATTTATATATATATGTGTGTATGTATATATTATGATTTGATTTCCTATTGTCTCTGTTTTGCTTAAATGAGAAATTTTATTGCTTCAAACTGCTTTTTTGCTTTTCTTTTCCATGAGCTTCTGCTCTGCCTTTTTTTGGAGGGTGCAGTTTCTCTTACTGCACCCTTACAGATGCATCATTCCAAACAATGTGGTTTTCTGTACTTCGTTGCTTTTCCTTCTTTTTTATTTTCTGGTTTCCTCTTTAACTCTTTTAGCTGCAGCTTGCTTCCATGCTGGGTTAGTTGAAGCCCTTCCACTCCAGAAATCAGTTGTACTCTGTGGAAGTTTGCTTTCTCTTGTTTACGCACACTACAAAAACCTGCACATATCAACTCTGTGTGCCTAGATTCTTAAAAACAGTGCTTCTTCAGATAATGTTTTTTCAGAACTGTTGCGTTGAATTCTTGACTGAAAGTCTTCCCAGGGTCCTCAGCACACTTGGAAGGGTCAGTATCGTATATCTGAAAAGGACTTTTCCACAGCACAACAAAGCAAATTCTGTCTGCCCGAACAGCAGACACAGAGTTGGGTGCAGCTAAAGACAAATAATTTGTTTGTAAGGGGTCCACCAGCCTGCCATTTCCATAATGCCAAAGCTGGGGTTTTTTTCTTTCATACTTGGCATTCATAATGATTCTGCCGGTTAAGGAAGCCTCGATGATCTCAAAAGCATTGCACTGGAGAGTAACACGTCTTCTTCCTTGCACCTTTTTAAAAGAAAGTGATGTTTGGAAATAGTCCTGAAACTTTCAGGCAGTAATTCTGAACACCAGTATAAAACGCTGGCCCCTAGTGGTAATTAACAACCACTACCACTAAACAGGCAAGTCCTTTTGTGAGAAAAAGGGTGGTCAAGAAGTGCATAAAGCACAGCATCTCTGAAATAACGGTAATATTTTTTAACCTTCTTATTGCTTGGACAGCAGCCGACTGTGGAAGGAAATAGTAGAAAAACAGAAATAAGTGCTATGTTTTGAGGACCTAAGTCAACATCAATTCCCTAGGCTTCCAGGACCGGAATGAATGCACTTTCTCAAATGAATAAGCTTTCCATTGTGTTCTAAAGTACCCTTTCCTTAAAATAAGCATGGTCTAGGAATCAATAAGGCCTGTTAAATGGATTAAAAATGGACCAAAAAGTAGATCTCAAAAGGTAATTGTGCAAGTGGACCAGTCTGTGAATGCAGATGATTTTAGTTGTATCCCTGAGGATGGATTTCAGGCCAAGGGTTGTTCAATATTTTAATCAATAATCTGGAAGGAAACATAAAAATCGTTGCTGATAAAATTTGAAGATGAAATAGGAATGCATAGAATAATGAATGATTGAGGAAGGTTTCCTCAGGGAAATCCAGATTGCTAAGCTGTGTACTGCCCAGTGTGTATGCCTTTGTATTTGGCTAATAGCAAAAATTAGTAAGAAGCAGTCTGTGATGAGGGGGGAGACAGTTCAGTTCTGGAAAACAGTGCCTGTGGCAGGGTAACTTAATGTGCATTTTGAGTGAGAGGCTGCAGCTGAGAGGGTTAACACAGCCCTCCCATGCAGGGGCTCTGAACAAAGAGCAGGGACCACAAGTTACAGACTGCTGGCTCTAGCTGTGGAGACTCTATCCCTAGCCTTCTGTGTCCAGCTTGGTGCCCCTGGTATGGAGAGGGTGCTGGAGAATGCAAAGGGAGGTGGCATGAAATGGGGAAGTGGATGGCTCAGAAAACAGATATATGTGATGCAAGGTCTGAAAATGCTGCCTTGAAGTAACAGGCTTTGAGCACCTTGGTTTATTTAGAGAGAGAAGGATGGGAGATCGCTCACTCTAAAAGCAGTGGGTTTCATCCTGTGGTTACTGATGCACTGACAAGGGACCATGAGAAACAAGCACAGCTGGAAGTTTAAAATCTGCTGAACTCAACTTTTGAGTGAGAAAACGCTCAGTCACAGGTAAATCTTAAAGTCTTCTAAAGAGTGGTTTGCAAATAACAAAACAATAGGAAGGTAACATACTAGAGAGAGAACATTTTAAAAAACATCTTGTAAATTCAGGAGCTGTAAAGACAAAAGAGGATGGAAATGTTTAGCAGGTAGAGTAATTGCTGGGAAATAAGTGGCCGGGGTTTTTCTCATAGAAAGCTATGTATTTTCCTCCAGAGTAAAATATGCTAACTTACCAGCCACACATGGCTTGCAGCAGATCAAATGGGGGTGTAGGCATGCCAGGGATATGCACAGCATCTCCCCAGCTGAGAATTAAGATGCTTCAGTGGCCTGGGCTCTATGCAGAAGGGTCACATAGGGGAAATTTATTTCAGGTGCTGCTCTCAGTTGACTTTAGCAGCCACCACAGATAAGATACCCTCAGTGGGAAAACTTCATTTTGGACAGATGGACTCAGGAACAGGGTGCAAAGGTATTTCTAGCCCTCTGAGCAGCTCTGATGTGGGAAAAGGCATGCATGAGAGGGTTAGTACTTATAGTTCACTTACAGTTCATTGTTAAAGCGTAAGTTCTGTTCCTAATCTCAGTAAGTCTGAACTGAAGAGCTCCTAGTCCCCAAAGCTCCTCGACTCAATTTTGTTGCCTGACAAGTGTCCTGATCACAACATACCAGATGGCACAGTCTCCTACAGGGACAGAGCTGTGCAGATGTAGTGAGGGTATCTGCAGTTTCAATTTCAGTCCCAGCCCACTGCTAATTTTCTTTAGTCACTGATGCAAAATATTGATTTCAAGCAGATTTAAGTGTTACTAATCCACAGGAGAATAGCAGTACATATTTAAATTCTATATGTTGGTTAAAGCTGTCAAAGGTCTTATATGTAATTACGTATGTGTTTTTGAATGCATTTAGCTCAGTTCTGTAAGGCACAATCTTCAATATGGGGAAAAGGAAAAAAATAAAACAGCAGAGTACCAGAATAGAGCAATACGAGAAGAAATGCTATAAACTGCCCCAGCTCTATGGTCTTGGGTGCCAGTGGTTGCTGCCTTGCTCATTCAGCTTGGTGGCTTCTGGGCCCATTGCACTGAGCTTAGGAGATTGCTCCAGGCCTTTGGCAAAGTCGTGGTAGCTGCATGTGGCTTTCCCATGGCAACACCTTTTGGGAAAGTTTCCTGGCCAGTAAAATTGCTCAGAGTGCTGGGACTTTCCCAGGCAATATAACTACCAATACTCACGATCCCTCTTTGATGCTCTACTCTCTCCTGAGTCTCGTTTTCCTCTTTTGTGTCCTTGTGGACCCAAAGGCTCTGCATCAGATGGAGTTCCACCTCAGCTTTGGTTCTTGACAATGTTTTGGACCCTTTCCCCCAGTTCCCGGATTACTTTCTGCTTCTCTGTTGTCACCTCTTGGTCTTACTGGATGTTAAATGGAAGAAGTGTCAGAACACAAACCAGCACCAAGTGTTTCAGGAGCAAGAAACTCCTCAGCTTTGCAATGGGCCTTGAGTGCCTAAGTCTCTTGGGTGCAGTTGGAAACTACTAGCTAAACATCTGATTAGAGCTGGTCAGAAATGTTCTGACTGAACAGCTGTCTGACAGAAAATGCCCTTTTGATTAGATTGAAACATTCCACAGAAACATGCCAGTTCTGATGAAAATCATCAAAGTGTTTTATCTCTGCCAAGCTGGAGCTTTTGGTATGATAAATCTGGCACACTCTCATGACATAATGATGGGCAAAATGGTGATGCTGAAGTGAAGAATTGCATTTTAATAAAATTATTTTTATTATTTTTCAACATTAATGTTAAAGGGGGGAGTGCAGGGTACAACTTTGCAGAGAAATTTCAAAAGACAGGCTCATCAAAAAACACTTTAAGCTCTCAAGCTGGCTGTCTTTAAAAAGCTCCAGATTCTGGGCAGCTTGCTTTTCAACACAGCCTGCCACCCAAACCTTCCCACACCAGCAGCCCAATTTAGACATGCTTCCCACATGTCCCACTGGACAAACTCCCTTCCTTCCAGCAGGAAACCTCTGCTTAAGACTTGATGTGTGACAGGTGTCTCCCCAGCTCCTGCTAAGGGCCCATTCCAGGTCTGCTTTTCTCAGGTGGGAATTCAGGGAAAGACCTCAATGGCAAACAGATGCCCAGGAAGAGTTGGCCCTGGGAAGAGGAGAAGGCATGCAATCCCTGAACAGTCCATTTTCTGCTGGAACTATTAAAAGCCACAGCAGAGAGTTTGAAGGTGGTGCTGTAGAGTGTGCCAGGATGCAAATCCTACAGGGAATGGGTGCTGAGTATGCAGTCCCAAGATGAAATCCCTGATGCTCCTCTTGCAAGGGGAAAAGCAAGCTATGCACCTTCAGGTATTTATCTGTGTACCCTGGGAGACAAGGGCAGGTGACAGAATTAAAAAGGCAGGCAGCCATACACTGATGGGGAATTCCCCTTGCACAAAGCCTAATTAAATTTGGGCTGCCATGCAGAGAAGCAGACTTGTCAGTAAGACTTCCAAAAAGGGATTAGATGCCTTAAACGGAGAAAATCTGCATTTGTAATTACACTGCTTAGGATAACATTTCTGTGGGGTATTTAGTCTTGTTGTTTGGGGAATAAACTGATCTGCAGCTGGGTTTGGGATAGGAGTTCCCTGTACTGAAAAGTCTTGCAATGAAAGGAATATTGTGCGCATTTTATTGCTTCCTCCAAAACATTTGGTTGCCAGCCACTGCTGGCCACCAGACTGGCCATCAGTTTGTATCTCTGGAACATTTCTAATGTCCCTGCATTATATTACGTTAGAATGATAACGCAGGCAATTCTGCTCTGCAAAGAGCAAAGTCAGAGCATTATGAAGCACTGCAGTATTAATGCAGCTTTCTGTTACTCAATCTGTTGTTGGGAAGAAATACAAGGAAATATAACTAAGCTTGTGATGTTATGAAAAAATACTAAAATACAAGGGGAAAACTTCATTACAGAGCAGAATAGGCATGCACAGGGCTGAGTGCTCCACTGGTGGAAATCTGAGAGTCAAAGAAACTGAGCAAGTGAGAACAACATCCACTGCATTCTTGAATGGGCAACAAACATGATACATGTGGATGAACCTCCAGGGAACATGAGGATCTTGGGTACCAGTTTATTGCTGCTTGTGCTGAGCAGTGTACTTTTCTGGTGTGGCAGAGGAGTCTAAAATGCTTGCAAAGTGACAATGGTTTCTCCCTTTCAACTGTGGGAGAAAATAGCAATATCAAATAGGAAGTAAAGCCTTCAAACACTGTGAAGAGAGAAACATCTTTTATGGTCTACCCGCTCTGTATAGGTGTGACTGAAAGGAAAGGTAAAGCAAATGTTTCATCCCAGAAAAGTGACACAAATAACATCTGAGACTGAACTGCAAACTTGTCAGAAGAACGGAGTCAGCCATAGGGGAAATCTTAGAGAAGATCAAGAGGATTAAGACAGCCTTTTATATTGCCTGAACTTACTTCTGCACAAGGAAATGCAAGACTTCCTTTCCTGAGCAAACAATGGCACTTAGGTTTGTATATCTGGGATGGGGAAGATGAGTGCACAGATTTACAGCATGTATTGCATCTCTAGTGGTTACACAGTTCATGATACTGATCCTTCAAAGTTATGTACATTTGTAAGCAGAATCTTGTCAATAGTCCTATTAGCCTAGTGCATTTATTCCTGATTGTAAGATGAAATGCAAGTATAAGTCTTTTTGGAACTCTTTATCATTAATTCCTGAAGAAGTAAATGGCCAGGATTAAGGAAATGGCTTTTTCTTTTATGTATTCTTATTTTTTTTTTCCTTTGGTTCAAGTCCCAGTCAGAACAAAGCTGCACCCCAAAAGTCAGATATGGACTACATAGTGGCTACCAAATCATGCAGCTGCTCAGAGAAATGGACAGGTCTTGGATGCTTACTCAGAGCCATCTGTGAGGGTGGAATACCCTTGGCCTGGGAGCACACCTCCACCTTGGTTAAGGTTCCTGGTTTTATACTCAGAGACATTAGAAAGCCTCCAACCAGATCCAGGTAGATCATAGGATATTTTCATGGGTTAATGAAATCCAAACATTCAGAAAGAGTTTTTGTTATGCTTGTTGTCTTTGCAGGATCCTGGTATCAGTATCCCTAAGTGAAATTCCTCCCACCTGGGGAGTTTGAGAGAGACATAAAAGAGAAAGCATGTGTAAGCAATAGATATCCCAGATGTTTAAACTACCATGGCTTATTCTTTGAAAAGACTACCGCTGCCATTAACATGGTACTTGTCCTTTCAGAGAGTCTGGGACTTTTGGTTCCTTTCTCAGGGTGTCTGGACTTAGTGACATCTTTGGCTGGGATCTTTGTTTGCTCTGTGAGAACTTCAGCAAGCCAAGCTGCACCCAAAGGGCACCAGGGATGGCCCAGAGGACTGAGATATTTGGAAAGAGGTATGCACATGTAATGCAAAGCTCATGTGTTTGCTGAGCATGTCCCACTGCTCACAACTGGGATAGTCATTGTTCTGGTCTCTGCTCAGCTCTCGAGTTGGTTTTGCAAGCCAAGTGTTCAAGTACATAAAAGGGCCACAAAGACAGCTGACGGTAGGGGATATCTGTGTAAGAGAGGAAAGTGTGGGGGATAGTGTGTCAAATGAGTGGTGCAGAAGACTTCAGCAGGGGTTATGGTGGTTATGTTTTAGCAATGGGACATGAAGCCATGGGAACATAGGCTCCATAGCTACAGTGGTCCATGAACAGCCTGTCTGTAATATCAGTAATTCTCCTTATGGTGCTAGCTGTTTATCTCTGATAGAACACATGTCCCACCCTGCAGAAGACATTAAGGGGTTGGAGTCCCTGGCATGTTTTATCTCCTTTGTTGCTGCTCTGGCTGCATAAAGTAGTACACACACGTGCTCATCAGACAAGACACTTTGATGTCTTATTTCAGCCCCTGGAGCAGCAGCAAAGCAGACGGAGCTTATGGGTGAACCTGGCCAATGATTTCTGAAATCACAGTCTGACCATAAGAAAACATGTCAGTAAGGATACAACAGTTCTCATATTACAGAGTAGCTTATCCTGAGCTTGATCCCTCTGGCTCTTGTGATGGGCTTGGCTTGCAAAATCCTCAGTTCACCATCAATGGGGGCATCCATTGCCTCCTGAGTTTCACATGCTGGTCTCCAGGTAGGTCAGATCATGCTGTCTTACTTGCTCTTCCCCTTCTTGCTTTCCTCTTCTGCCGCAATGACAGTGCTGCTTCTCCCAGCTGTTAAAACCTTTCCTCCAGCATGATCTTCTTGCCAGGCATTTCCCTTCTGAGATGTGGCTGAGTCATCCAGGGGTCAACTGCTCTGACATATTACTGGAAATCTGACAAGGTAGGGGAGCTCACAGCAGCTCCTCCCGTCGCTTTTCAGGCCGGCCAAGCTCACCAGAGGCCGATTGCTAGCTGCCTGCAGGACGAAAAAGGAGGCTTGTGTTGGCAGTTTGGCACCCAGCACTGAACATATTGGTTTCCCAGTCACAGGCTGTTTCCTGGAAACCAAATAATCTCTGTGGCCTGCATCATCTCCTATTATTCTTTATTAAGAATTTAGCTCAATGCATCAAACTGGCCACAGATGCAATTCAATTAATTGGCCTCCTCAGTAGATTTGCTACTCTGATGTAAACAAGGAGGCTGGCTTGAGAGAGCAGAGCGTAGTGAGGCCAGACTTGCCTTCCAAGAGGGAAGTGTAGGGAGGTTGCACATGTTGAATGACTGCAGGAGCTAGATTTAGTGCTGAAGCTTAGCAGGCATGAATGGTGTGAGCTCATCCAACCCACCGCTCCTGTAAGCAAAGAGCCACAGAAGACCTCCAGCCTCTGGAGAACAATTGAAGGAAAGCATGAATGATTTGGGAAAGGACTGCTCCAGCACATGTTGCCAGCGGGAGGTACCAAGCTGTAATCACTGGGCAACTTAGATGTTTCAGCAAGTATAAGCCCCTTTTGTTGTCCATGCGACAGCATTTGCAGGATTTTCCTTGCAGCACTGGCCTCAGCCCGAGGTGGGAGACCAGGCTACATCTGCCTCATCTTCCATCCTCATGGCCATTCTGACGGCACAGCCCAAATGAGTGCTGGGTGCTGGGGCTGCTGCTTCAGGGCTGTTGTTCTCTAGGTGCATGGGGCAGACAGGGGTTGGAGTTTTCAGTCTGGGCACATCTGCATGTCCAGCATGCTTAACATTTTTTGTCACACCTTTCTTCCACCACTCATTTCTCCACTCCTTTATGCAGCCTGAAGCTTGTCCCTGGGTGACAGCATCCCTCTAAACTCTTTACTGTGTACTCGTCCATTTCACTTCTTTTTCTACATTTTTTCTGATCTTGCCTCTAATGCTGATACACAGCCTGGACCTTTCCTGGGGAGCATTAGCATGCAGCAGCCAGTGATTTCTTAGCCACTGAACACTTCAGAAAACTCTGGCAGAGCAGGAGGGGCCAAATTTCTGCAACAGAAAGTCCTTGACAGCAAAGGAGTGTGTTGAAGACAAAATAGGGCTTAGGCAGGTTTTACATATGTACAGCTAGAGATAAGTAGCTATGCTTAGGTATGTTCAGAGGGAGTTTGTAGGCAGGGATGGGTACATGCACTGAAACCAGTAATCTGTGTAAGTACTTCACATGATTCTTCCTTAGCGTGATCCCTGGACTGCATTTTTTCTAGAGCTGGGTATGAACGCTTGTGTAATACAGTCGGTCTTGCTCCTGCAACCCAGATGGGATGTCCAGCACATTCCAGATTTCTACTAATTTCTTGTCTTATGCAGAATTTTTTGTTGTTAACATTGTCAGAGGAATCACCACTTCTATGTACAAAGACTGGTATTTCGATAGAAGTGAAACAGACTTTTTTGTATATGTAAAAGTTTTCATAAATTCTCCTATTAATTCTTCTTTTTTAACAAAAAATCCAACAATATATACACCAAATTAAAGCATTACCCCACTTGGAAAGAACCAGTGATAACAATTTACCATTAAAGAGAAATTTTCTTGTGAAATAAAATTTTGTTCTTGACTACCTTGCAAACCGAGAAAGGACAAAAGTTGTCACAAATTCTGCCCATCTGTGTTTCAAAAGACTTTTTAAACATATACCTATTTCTTAGTTGAGTTTTCAGATTGACAATAGCCCTTTACATTGGAAAGTACAACCATACCTTTTCTTAAACACGGAAATATTGGAAGAAACCTTGCTAGATAAGAGGTAATTGAAAGACTAGTTCGTCCTTCATTTAGAAACCTGTCTGCTGTCTGATCGGCATTTTTTATCTAACACAAAGACATGAGGCTTGTCAAAGATCTGTAAATACCACTACAAAGGTGAAACTATGACTTGTAATTTATTCCTCAGATGTTGTTGTCTTCCTGGAGACACAGTTGTGTGCCCAGGTGAGCTTCATCCTGGTGTCATCCATGAAAAACACAGTCATCTCCCACTTGACACTGTTCCCTGTTCCCTCAGCCCTCACTGCCCTGTGGATCCTGGAGCTGTGTGATTTGCACATCCCTTTTTTATGCTGCAGTCTTGGATATGGTGTGACCCGTTGTGAACTGCTGCATTTCCAGCATTGACACACCCAAATGGCTAGGAAAGCACATGCTTTCAGTGATGAGAGTGGCTGACCAGGGGAACCCACTTCTTCCGAGTAAGATATGCTACAGGCATATAACAGTTTGATGCAGAGGTAATTGGATGAAGTCCTACAGCCTGTGTGCTTTACTGTATATTGGCCTAAATGAGCTAATGCTCCCTGCTGACCTTTAAATCTATGAAATGCTGACTGTTAAACTGCTTGATCATGGACTTTTCTGGTAGAAATCTCCCCCATTTGGCAGAGATCCCAGACTGTTGTGAACTGATCCACAAGATAGGATCCATGCATTTTCACACAAAAGTAGTTACAACGTGGACATCCTTCAGTAAGTTCATTGAATGTCTCTGGTCTTCTCCTCCACTTCTGTGCTGCTTTTTTAGGGTTAAAAGCTTCCGGTGTTGGGGGGGGGGGGGGTGTGTGTGGTTTCTTCAGAATTAACTTTCAGATCCTTTTGCAGTTTCTGAATGCTGGATGTCTGCTGTGATTTTTCCAAAGGGTTGGCAGGAAATTTTTTACTAGAGAGGGTGTCACTGATGTGAAAGCAGAGGGACTTCTCTATAAAACACTAGGGCTTAGATATGTGGCTGGCACACACCAGCTGATCCACAGCAAGTGTCACTGTGTGCACTGCTATCTCATGCACTCTTCCCCACCTACTCCTTTGCTGGGATCAAAGCCACCCCCTGCCCTTGACAGAGAGATGTGAAGTGATGCCAGAAGGATGTGCAGGTGATGCCAGAGGAATGTGCTGATGTTCAGCCCTGCTCACCTGCTTGCCAGAGGGAGAATGAGGCAACTCCTGGCTAGGAAAGGTCTGGAGACGCTAGAACCAGCAGTGTCCTCTATAACCCAGAACTGCCCTCATACAGGAAACATCAAAGGAAACAGAACAAATCACAAACAAATTAGAAAAGTTGAGTACGCTGAAACATGCAGGAGTTGTCTTACCAGGGAGGTTGATTTTGGAAGAACAAAGCTGAAATTAAAATCAAACCTTCAGCCTTACTTCTCTGCTCATTTAGTCAAAATCGATAGGTATTATTTCAACACATCAGTGTTCTCGTTCCAAATTGATCCTGACAGGTCTAGTAAATTTCAAGAGTAGAATCATGAAATTAAGAAAGGAAAACTGTTGAGCTAAGACTGCACTAAGATTAGAAATTTATAGTATAAAAAATGTCTTATCACTCCCCTGAGATACAGACAACTAGCTATCTAATAACAAGTTACTTTCATCCCTAATTTTTATAGAATTCTGTAAAGTAAGCTAATTAATGTCAATGTATTTTTCACTAATATGAAGGTGTGATACCTGCCCTTTATAAGTACCCTGAATCCTCAAAAATATTCTTCTTCATAACACCTATAGGTTTTCAGACAAGGTTTCTCTTGGTCCCATTCAATAAGGGACTGAGAATGGTGCCAGCGCAGAGCATGAATGTGTGGATAGAGATAGCCTGTCTCTTCCTGAACATTTTGTGTTCACGCTCATTATTCCAAATTCATCACAAGGCTGGGACAAACATTCAGGTCTCACCCAGAATACATAGATTTCCTGAGATGCTGACATGCCTAGCAGCCTAAAGCACTCTTCTCTGGGGCAACCTCAGGATTTGCAGTCTTTCTTCTGGGGGTGAACAATGCTTGTGTGTCACTGAGGTGTCCATCTCCGTCTGATCAACTGGGATCCAGCAGTTATACTGGAAGAAAGGATGGAGGCAAGAACACCAGGGTGTTCTTTCTACTAATTCGCATTGCCCAGTTCAGTGCTAAGCCTTCTCAGAGGCAAGGAAAAATAGCAGATAGCTTTCCTGTACACCGATAATTAGAACCAGAGACAATTGCCTAGCGAGTGCCTTAGATTGTATGACTGTTGTGCATCTTCTTTAATAGTCTCTTCCTCTACTACAGCACTTAACTACAGCACTTCACAGCTCTTTTTATTTATTGTAGCTGTGTAACAGGCTGAGGACTTCAATCATTTTTCCATAAACTCTTTTCTAGATACGATGAGACATTTGCTGTGTGTAGCAGTTATTCCCTAGATTGTCTCCTTGAATTCGGTCTCATTATTTTATCATTCTGACAATGAACTGCATTTGCCGTCTGCTGGCTCCAAATCTCAATATAATTCAAATCCCTTGGAATCTGGTTACATTGTTTCTTCTTATTTGCTCATCCTCCGGTTTCTGCATCATGTGTAAACTTGGAGCTCTCCAGTCAGATTCTGCTCTCCATTTTTCAACCAGGGTGAATCTGGACCTTCTCCACTAAAGTCTGTGGAATTACTCCAGAGTGAACAAACGGAAACCAGAGCTGCGTATTGCCTAGGTTTTCAACACCTTCTTCCAAGTAATTTTGTATTTATATATAGACACATGCTATGAACAACAGATGTCCTAAAGCTGACCTTAAGGACATTTTTCATCTCTTCTGTCCCTCTCCCATTTTTCTAGATGACAACCATTTTACCTCAGTCCTCAGTGGATTTTTTGAAGTTAATTCACTATTAATAAACACTTTCTTACTGTTATGAATGAAGTTTTGGCAGAGAGAATATTTCAGGCTATGTTTAGAGTCCTTTTTTCCCCTTTCATTTCTTTCATTTTTTTCTTCTCTTTTTTGGATATTTTCTTCACTATAACAACAAAACTTTACTATGCAGCAGACCACTGCACACGCCGAGGGACAGTAGGTTTACTGTGCTCCCTGGAATAAACAATAAAAAACTTGCAATGTGCCTGAATGCATGGAGTTTGATACTCCACACCAGTGTGGAGGAGAAACATAGCAGAACTGCTGACCTGCCACATAACTCTGCAATTTAGTGTTATGAAGTCCCCTCCCCTTCCCACACCTCTGGAACACCAGTGTGAAGCAGAAAGCAAAACATGTTTTGTCTCTACAGCTCTCCCCACTTCCCTCTATTTATCCCATGCTGGTGAATCTTATTACTTGTCATAATTACCATTTTCAGCAAAAAGTCCCCAGGGCAGACTGGAGCACACAGGAAAAGTATGAAAGCAGATGCAAGCTGCTATTGGGACGTTTATGCCAAACACTGCTGCAGACTTCAAAGGTGTTGCATTTTCACCGGTTGGTTTTCCTTGCTTACACCTGTTTCCAAACCTCACCCTTTTCCTCACTGTTTTCTGTTTTGCATTTTAGCCCCTGATTTCTGTCACAGTAGTGGGAGGGACACAGAATCAAGCTTTCCTCCAGTTTACAGTACCTAGTATTGTCCGTCCTGTGGAAACAGGAGTAATGTGATCCTGTAACTGGACACTGTCTCATAATGTGCACACATGAGGGAGTTAAAGTGTTTTTGGCATTACCTAACTCCCAAATACTCGACTTTTAGCTCTAATGTTCTCTTGGCAACATGTGGTGCAATTTATATATATATTTCTATGCAGTTTCCTAGGTTTTTAACACAAGAAAATACAAATAGTGACACGTGCAAATAAAACAGCCCACCCACGTGATCCACCAGGTTTTGAAATACAAACATCACCAGACATTGTTGTTCTTCAGGTTAAAGGTCTAGTATCATCAACTAGCTGCTCTGTTGGGTGGCTGTGCTCTGCAGACAAGCTTTAGAGAACAGAGGCACCACACTGAATCGTAATTCAAACAATGTGGGAGAGGAAATGTGTATTTTATGCCTGCTTAAATACGCTGGTTTAGATCTAGCTTGAAAGTGAGCCTGAGAAAGCAGGGGTGAGATCTTGCCCTGCATCATGCTCCCACCAGACCACAAGAGAGCCTACTCCTCTGTGGTAAAAGATGTGAGCTGACTCCTGTTTCCTAGTTAAGATGTGCATTCTTTACTCCCTACAAATAATGTGGTAAGGAATATGGCAAAAGCACATCTTGTGCTCTTGCCATAAATAAATGTGGGAAGTGCTGGGTACCAGTTAAAGCACATTGTCTGAAGACAGAAGTTATTTAGAGTCAAAAAAGAGAAAAAGCCCTCCTCTCTCTGTGTCCCATAGAAAAACAAAGAGCAAACTCAAGAGTAGCAGAAAAATCAGATACATTGAAGAGTCAGGGAGGAGCATGAAAGTTTCCTCAGCTTCAGGAAAAATTTCCTGCTGACGTTCAGACAAATGTTATTGGAGACCTTCAAAGAAATTGCAGCTGTTTAATGATGGTTAAAGGTTTCTTAGAATGAAACAGAAAGTGTTTCCTTGGGGCTTTGTACTCTCTGCCTGGCTTTTCCATGTCCAAAGATACTTTTTTAATAGGGTAGAAAAGGCAGGAAGGTTGTGGCTCTGTGGCTCTGACTTATGCACCTCACTTTAGAAGTGTTGAAATACACAGACATTTTCTCATGGCTTCAGCACCAGATACCAGTTGATTGTACTGCTAGCAGGCTGGATGTCAGGGTAGCCTAGCCCTCAGGAATCACTTTGCAAGGGCCAGTAGAGACGAAAGCAGCAGCAAGAGCATTGCCTCTCTAACTCCCCTGATGGGAAGCAATCCTCCCAGGACCTAAGCATCTTACTTCCACAAAGCTCACAATGTGCAGAGTTTCCTGGTTGTCAGCAAATGCAATGAAATGCCAGTATTATCTTTGGTCAACAATGAACCTTAGAATGTAAATCATGAGTGACAGTTTGTGTACCTGAATTTTAAACAGTGGCTGTGCAATATCCTCTGACATCAGTGAAATGTAAATCCCATGAGCTAGAGCGGAAGGTGCAGAAGGCATAGTGATAAATGGGTATCCCATGCATTCTGTGCTACTGGAATGGAACAATACACCGTGTTTTGTCCCTGGCTGGCTTTACCTGTACTCTGTAGGGTGAATTATCTCCATCATGCAAAGATGCTGAAATTCAAGGGTACCTCAGAGCCCTGACCAGGCAAGCTCTGCCTCCCAAACCCAATGGTACCCAAAGAGCAGGGCTCAGGAACAGGTTGCTGTGATCTGTCTTGCCCAGCTCCTCCTTGCAGGGAGAGCACCTTCCCCACCTTCCCCAGGCTACATACCTCTGCTCTGCTGCAGTCCTCATCAGCCTTGCACTCTGAGCCATGGGGTGTGCAGAGTGCACCAGTGGAGAAAGCATTCAGAATATGTTTTCTGAAATGACTGCTGCTGAACAGGAATTCAGCAAGGTAGGGGGTTTTCATGGTCCATTGAGAGCCACCTGGAATCACACATTGGACATGAAAAGCTGGAGGACAAAAGCAGAAGACACCTTGTTCATACACCTGGAATTACCTCTCCGGTCCAAACAGTCTGCTCTGAATTTCAGAAGAACTTACCAGGTATTCTGATAAAGCTATCACCTCTGACTTTACTGTTCACACACTACTCCCATCCAAACATGAAACCAGTTGTTTTTATGGCAGCTATAAAACACCACAAGTAGCAGATGCATGAGGGCAGAGCTTTTGCTGTAGCAAAGCTCCATGGAGCAGGTGGAGTGGGACTCCTCCCAAAGTCAGGAAACAAGGAAAACAAAAGTGCCACACAGGTTTGAAGTTATAGAGAGGTGGGAATTCAACACCGAAACTGGTGACAGTCAGTGAAAAACTCCAAAATGAGTGCAGTCAAGTGCAGTGCTGGCTGGCTGCCATGGAGAAAGCTTTTTAATTTGCAAGTCTCTTCCCTCCGATTCTAGCAGTTGGCTTTCTGAGGGAAGCTGGGAGATATTTCTTTCAGCATTAGTCAATGCATACCATACTTTTCCAACCATATTGCTTTTTCAGGTTCATACATATCAAGTTCTACTGCCATGCAGTCATTCTAAAAGGACATATAATTATACAATCATAAAATCATTTAGGTTGGAAAAGACCTTTGAGATCATTCAAGTCCAACCATTAACCTAGTACTGTAAAGTCCATCACTAAAACATGGCCCTAAGCACCACATCTATGTGTTTTCTAAATACCTCCAGGGACAGTAATTTCACCACCTCCATGGGAACCCTGTTCCAATGCTTCAACACCCTTTCAGTGAAGAAATTTTTCCTGATACCCAGTCTAAACCTCCCCAAGATTAACTTGTGGCCATTTCCTCTTGTCCTGTCACTTGTTATCTGGGAGAAGAGACCGACCCCACCTATGACCCCCTTTCAGACAGTTGCAGAGAGACCCCCTAAGTCTCCTCTCCAGACTGAACAACCCCAGTTCCCTCAGCTGCTCTTCACAACACTTGTGCTCCAGACCCTTCACCAGCCTCATTGCCCTTCTCTGGACACATTCCAGCACCTCTACATCCCTCTTGTAGTGAGGGGCCCAAAACTGAACACAGTAGTCGAGGTGTGACCTCACCAGTGTCAAGTGCAGGGGTGATGATCCTAGTCCTAGTCCTGCTGGCCACACTGTTTTGGACACAAGCCAGGATGCTCTCGGCCTTCTTGGCCACCTGGGCACACGACTAGCTTATATCCAGCCAGCTTTTGACCAACACTCCCAGGTCCTTTCCCACCAGGCAGCTTTCCAGCCACTCTTCCCAAGCCTGTAGCCTTCCTTGGGGCTGTTGTGAGCCAAGTGCAGGACCCGGCACTTCTCCTTGTTGAACCTCATACAACTGGCCTCAGCCTATGGATCCATCCCACCCACATCCCTCTGCAGAGCCCTCCTACCATCAAGCAGATCAACACTCCTGCCCATCTTGGTGTTCTCTGCAAACTTGCTGAGGGTGCACTCGATCCCCTCATCCAGATCATTGATAAAGACATTGAACAGAACTGGCCCCAATACTGAGCCCTGGGGAGCACCACTTGTGACCTGTCACCAGCTGGGTGTAACTCCATTCACCACTACTCTTCGGGCCGGGCCAGCCAGCCAGCTTTTAATCCAGGAAAAAGGAGACCCATGAACGCCATGAGCAGACAGTTTCTCCAGGAGAGTGCTGTGGGAGACAGTGTGAAACGCTTTACTAAGGTCCAGGTAGACAAAATCCACAGCCTTTCCCTCATACACTAGGTAGGTCACCTTGTCATAGAAGGAGATCAGGTTCGTCAAGCAGGACCTGCCTGTCATAAACCCCTGCTGGCTGGGCCTGATCCCCCAGTTGTCCTGCACATGCCACATGATGGCACTCAAGATGACCTGCTCCATAACCTTGCCCAGCACCGAGGTCAGGCTGACAGGCCTGTAGTTCTCCAGATCCTCCTTCCCGCCCTTCTTGTAGACAGGTAACCTCCAGTCAGCTGGGACCTCCCCGGTTAGCCAGGACTGTTGATAAATGATGGAGAGCAGCTTGGTGAGCTCCTCTACCAGCTCCCTCAGTACCCTCAGGTGGATCCTATCCAGCCCCATAGACTCGTCCATGTCTAAGTGGAGCAGCAGGTCACTGATTGTTTCCTCCTGGACTGTGGGGACTTCATTCTGCTCCTTGTCCCTGTCTTCCAGCTCAGGGGGCTGAGTACCCAGAGGGAAGCTGGTCAATACATGTAACAGTGGCTACATGCAAGTATATTAAAAAAAGGCTAGTCGCAGCCTAATTGAATTATTGACAGCCTTCCTTTTCATCTCAGTCATAAATTTATCATCAGAGTAACCCAGTATTCCCACAATCTTCATGAAAGATATTATGCAAACCAGATTCTGAACAGATTTTTAGAGAATATGCCTGTGCAAGTTACGAACCTAAGATCAGAGAGAAGACACAGTTTGATGAAAGCAGCTCAAAACTGCATTTCTCAGATCTGCATACAGGTAATGTCTTAATTCACACAAGTACCTGCAGTCTGATATCTAAGAATATAATAGATGCACTGATCTGTCTAAAGTTAGCATAAGGTAATTGTAGTACAGAAGAGAGCTTAGGAAAAAAAGTAACATAATTTATGTCCATTTCAATTCCACATGGTATAGATTCTCTCACTGGTGTTTGATTTAGGATCTGTTGAGTTGCCCACTGAGAAAACTATCCTTTAACTCCTTCTATAATAGCTATTCTGGGCTCTTACATTCCCAACAGCAAAATTGATTTTCCACTCTCAGGCCAAAAACATCATTCCAAAGAATGTAGCTGAGACGTGCTGATGCTCACGCTGTCTGTATGTGTGCACATGCACATCTGAACATGCATGTGTATGCATGTTCCTTGTTAAGGACAGAAGCTCACACCTTTGGTATCATGACGCTGGTGCTATAATCTCAAATTAACACCACTGACCTCAGCAATGTTTCTCTGGATTTATTGCCTTGTAAGAAGCAGCAGAATTTCAATCCTTTGACTGATTAGAAATGTCATTCCTCTTGATGTCATAGCTAGTCTGATCTTAAAGGTCTTCTTCAACCTGAACGATTCTATGTTCTCACAGTCCTTGAACTACACAAATTCTTACAGTTAATTTCTTAAGTTTAGTGGAAAATGTGGGTTTTTTTGAAAAATCTGTATGCATACTTTTGAAAGCTATTTAAAAGTCAGTCAGTCTGTTTCTGGTAAATTTGAGTTTGATAAAAAAGCCTGTCTTATCTATATAGTCAACCATAAAATTTTGACTGTCAACATTTTGATTAAAAATGTGTTTTAAAAACACATTTTAAAACTCTGTGCAACCATCTTTGTTAAAATTTTGTGGTTTTCTTAGGATTTTCTTGTATTAGCATTATAAAAAAAAAACAAAAACCAAAACAACAAACTTCTCTACATATAAATTTATGTATGCATATATTGTTTCCTGGGAAAATGCACTTGCAAATACATTTATCTAAAGAATATTTTCCTCCATGTAATCTTAATTCTCTAAAACAAAAGTGCATGTCCACATGCAGTTACCCAAGAACAGCTCCTGCACTTTAGATTCTCACTGTCCAGCTTAAAGAAGTCTTACTTGAGTTCAGCACTTGCTTAAATACATGAAAGACAGGAAATTACTTTAGAAAAGTAGTTCAGCACCCTCTAGTGTGGACACATTTAGATTAGGAAATAATACAGCTTTATAAATACCTGACTAAGCTGGTGCTGACCCACCAGTCAGCCCAATGTCTGTTTTAGGCTCTGTCACTAAACTTAGAGTTGACCTTGAGCAATTTGTTTTGCTTTGTCTCAGTTTCCTCACCTCTCAAAATCAGAAAATAATTACCCTTTTTTAAACACCTTAGACAGCCCTAAAGACAAGTTCCTCCTGTACAAAAGGTGGGCTGGTATTGCAATCATAACCAGATGATGGAGGTTAGAGTGACAGCTCTACCTCCTGAAAGTGTACTGTGCAATGGTGTGCCTAGGTAAGCTCTATGGTGTGGTGCTTCACCTCATCTGTCAGCCAAGCTCTTCTTTTTTTTTTCCCCCAGTATGATCTGCACAAGCAAAGCAGCAGGACTGGGATCATCAGCTGTACTGTCAGGTTTTCAAAGCTGGTCAATAATGGTTTTGTACTTCTGCCTCTGGGAAGGTCTGCTGCACATTGACTCATGTAAACCAGGACATCTCTCTCTCACATTAATAAATTGTATTGTCTTGCACTTTATTTTGGGACTCAGTAAAAGGGCAGGACTTGCTTGGGGAAGCTGAGTGAGGAAGTTAGGACAGAGATCTGGTCCCCATAGGAACTTCTAATGAGGTGAAGATTTTTTCAAAATACCTGAGCTCTTACCCTTTTCAGAGGCAACATTTAGCTAGAAAAGAGACATTCTGAGAAGCTGGTCTTTCACTTCTACTTTGTAATGCATCTCATCATTCTCCAATGCACTCCCATTGGTGATCACTGAGCATAACTACTGCTAAAAGTTGGAGATTGTCAGATGTGCCAAAGGAAGCACTTTCTAACAGCTGGAGTACACTGGAAAAGATGGAAAAAGGAAGACCAGTGTGCAAAAGCCTGTACTCAGAGTGATTTCCTGCCTGGAGTTTGTCTGGGACTTCAGTCATTGTGCAAGTGTACATGATATGCACATATATGTGCATATAGCCTTTTCAAGTCATATTGCCATGCCAGTGCATGGTCAGATACATAAATCCAAGGTGGAGTTAGATGAGGTATCTAACACTTGTTGACATTATATTGAGAGGACTGTGTTGCAGGACTGGATCTGTAATGTAACAGCCAAGGTTTTCTTTGACAGAGCTTGTTGGGTACAAACCACTTAATCTGTAATGTCTCTGACTCAAGCTTGAAGTGACAAAATAATTAAGGTAATTAAGGACATGTCTAGGCTGGACAGATTTGGAGCAGACAAGGAAGTAAGTGCCAACACACTCAAGACAGGTGAGGTGCACTACTGCCATCTCTATAGCTGGTTTTCACATGCCATGGCCTGCCCATTGCTCAAGTACATGCAAACTCTGCTCAAGAAAACCATATTCAGACTAATCTGTCCCTAGTTAAACAAAGCTTTTACCATTTTGGAGGGTGCCATAAATTTCTCTTCCTGAACCCCAGCCAGGTTCCTCTTGCCTTGCATACAGCAGTCACATAAAGTCACAAGGCTCTTCCTTTCTTCAGTTCTCTTTAGCCCCTTTGAACAAAACTATATGTCTATTACAACTAGACCTGAGGGGAGCAGCCTTTTATTTCTCCCTTTGCAGTAAGATTCAAGGCATAAAGTCAGGGGAGAGGAGTTTTTTGAGTGAGAGACAGGAACTGGGGCATAAAAAAACTCCAGGGTTTTCTTAGCACTACCTCCTGGTTTTGGGTCTGTGATGTTCATACTTCAAATTAGAAATCTGTGATTCCAAAGAGAAATGGGAAAAAATTTTTCCTCTGTCTTGCAATCAGCAGCCTTCAAAGCCAAGATTCAGATTTTAGCAGGAATAAGTTAACACATGCTGGTCTCCAACAGGCAGGGAGAAGAGACAGAATTGTGAAAAGTAGTAAGATTTGAGATATGCAAGGAGACAAACTTCCAGAGGATTCCAAACAGTATATTATTGGATTTTCTAGTTTAGACTTTCTTCTTTTAGTTTAAATCATGCTCTTGGAACATTAGTTTATACTGGGATCAAGTCTTTCACCAGTGGGACCAGGATTTTGAACATCACCGCACTACTGGCAGGAGAACTTGCACAATTTCCTTATACATAGTCATGTAAATCAGCAACATGAAAGTGATAACAGGACATTAGGAACAACCCTGGACTTAGCCATCCTAATTCTCTATTATCTTTTACTTATTTTGTTCTGGTTACATGCAGGATCAGGATCCTGCAAGTATGCAATGATCAAATCATCCTTAGTCCTATTTTGGATCAGTTTGAGGAGTCAGAGTAGGAATGTGTGCACAGAAAAATGGCCAATGCATGTGGCATAAGTGGACATTTTTCTGAACATATTGCAAGACTTCCCTTAATAAATTGTTAGATTATTATTTGCTCTGTCTTTTAGTGTCATGTTGTCAGTATTGCTGCAGTTTAACTGCTCATGGGCCAGGCCTGCTGCGTGGCAGCATGTCCACAACGAAGGGGCTACGTATTCTCCACAGCTACCATAAAACCAGAAACTATTATTGTTCTGTCCATGTCCAGCAGCTGGGATCAAGCCCTTTCTGACCAACACAAGGCTAAGGCCACATCTAGTCTAGGATGTAGACATGATTTTAATTTCTTCAGGCTAATTAACGTATTTCAGACTGCTAGACAAATCAAACTGCTTGGATGTGCAAAGTTTGGCTTAAGCAGACCACCTTGGAAGGACCAAGTGAATTCTTAGCTAGAGTTGTAGGAGGCTCTAATTCATCTGAACTACATTTGTACATTTTGAAGCCAAGGCCATGCATCCAATAGGATGGAAACAGTTTTTCTTTCTAACTTAATGGTGGGGAGAACACAGCAACAGTTAAATTCTGCTCTGTATGCATCTGACAACCACATTGGGAAAAACTGGAAAGCTGTGGAGAATCTGAAATGAAAGCAACAAAGTGCACATTGGATAGCTAGTAATTCACATGGGTGCTTTTCTCATCTGCAGCAAAGTGAATAATTTCTGTGTTGGCTCTGTGATACGCCTAGCACAGAGAGAAATTTACTGGGCAGGAATATTACTGTACTTCTCTTGCCTTGCACAGAACTGGACCACAGGGAAGTCCAGATGAATAAAGTCTTGCAGGTGCTGGTTCTTTTGCTGATGCAAGAATGATGTACTGTTGCCTTGATATGCCTGTGCTTGGATGCTGCTTGGCAGAGTTTTCTCCCAGTCTGTGCCCATCTGCTTCTCATACAGCTTGGCCCAATTCATCCCCTAGCCAACTCCCACTGCAGTCCAAGGCAACGAGCCTGCAGACCCCGCTTATATGTGGGAGCTGTACAGCAACATCCCGAAGGAGGATGGGGCAGGAAAACTCTGGCACAGTGTTGGCCAGCACTCCCCTGAAGTGAAAGAATACACCCACTGACGGACAGCAAGGCAGGGAAACTGCAGAAATTTCAGCATCTGTTCTAGAAGGATTTTTATATGTCTTTCTAAAGCTGAGCCACATTTTGGGGAAGGCACTGAAGGTTGGCTGAATGGCATTGAGGATAGAAAACACTCACAGGCAGGTGCTTGCAACAGCCCTGGTCCTCTTTATGCTCTCTAAGCACATCTCAAAGCAGTCCTGTGTACTGCTGTGACTCAGAGCAAGGTCTGGGACTGTAATGCACCAGCTGCACCTCTTTCCTAGGTATTCTCCACATTTGGGCTTTTCTACCATCAACTGCATCTTGCATGAGCCAGAATCAGAAGGACATTTCACAGCCCTATGATAGCTATGTGCTTACTGAACAGCACTGTGTTGGCAGTCTTTAAAAAAAAAAAAAGCATGTTATTTTTGATTCTGAGAAACTAGAAAAGTTTCTCAGAAACATGTCTTTTGGAATGCTATCAAATCATTTCTGTACCAAAGTTTATCAACTAACCTAAACTGGCAGAGCCATGTGTCTCATAGTGCTCCCTCAGTGAGATAGGACGTAACTCCTGCATTTGCAGCATGCTGTCTTTCACCACCCTCCACAGTCGGAGCAAACAGCAAATGCAGAATGATCAGCTGCAATTGCCATTACTGGTTTTAAAACACTCACAGTGGCAAACCAGGATGAGGCCTGGTGAACACGAAACACACACAGTAGAAACTAAAACAGAATTTCAGGAGCCAGTTTCATTCACAAAAACTTCTCTACAATGCCCATTATTCAGCGGTAATGCAGAAGACCAAGAAGATACCACCACTGAACTATGTAAGGAAGCATTAACTCATGGTGAACCCATGAGGTTAGTGGGCTGGTATGGCTTGTTTTCAGTGACACAGGTACATCAAGATATTATTGAAAAGTTTCTCCATTGTAATAAACTTTTTGTGTAGGGAAACTTTGTGTCATGAACTGGTGAAGTAGTGGAGAATTCTCTTGTATCTTTCACATGTCTGAAATGTCTCCTCCTTAAATGGAAGGCAAACAAGAAAGCCAGAAGAGCGTAAGATTGTAAAAGGTTCAGCTCTGGTGTACTGTGGTCACTCTAGACTTGCTCATCTACAATTTCACCAATATAATATCTTAGTACTCTGCAGGTAGCAATTAACCTTAACCTTTGTCTAGCAAGGTCATTTATCCCATTAGCTTTCCCAGGAAAGCAGCCAAGATGCAGAGGAATACATTCTGATGCCCACTATTGTCGCAGCCCTCTCCAAAGTAGCTGGCTGCAACAAGGTCTTTTACCATCTCATACCAACACACTCTTCAATGCCAGCCCCTCTGCTGCCTTCTCCTAGTCTCTCCTCATCCAGGGCACATGCTCCCCCCCCCCCCCCCCCCCCCCCCCTCTCTCTCTGCTTCCTCCTCCCTCTGCTTCTTCCTCGGCTGCTCCCTCTTCCAGAACAGGAAGTTCTGTTACTCCAGAAATATGTACTATCAGCAGGAAATAACAGTGGCAACAAGAATTTAATTTACTGAATTAATGTTTCTTTCTAGTTAGAGCTACTTTATGTCAGTTTCATCTCTACAAGTCCACTAGGTCCCTCTCCTTCTCTGCACCCAGAACTAGGTTGTTTCATGTGGCATGAGTCACTGTGTCTTACCTGTGGACTTTTGTCTAGTCCGGCCAAGATATCTGATTACTTTCTACTTGGCAGGGTACCTCCAGCCCACAGCTTATCCAAAAGACAGGTGGCTGAGTGGACTGTATTGGAGGTGCTTCTCTCAGCTGTGCAGGCTGTTTGGAGACATCACTCAGACTGTCTGATTTATATTTTGGTTGTTAATTGGAAGAGAGATCTCCCTGCCTTGGTGAGGCTCATCCTGCAGCACCTGTTTGTGCATTGTACTGCAGTAATATCAGAGGGTCCCTGCTAGAACTGGGATCCCGGTGTGGTACACGCCCTGCAAACAGACAGATCTGGACCTTTCCTAGAGAGACAAATGGCTTAATTGGGCAAGGCACAACAGCACAAAGAGGCAAAGTGACTCCCTGAGCTCCTACAGCAGGTAAGTGGCAAAGGGAGGAGGAAAGCACAGCATCTTTACCCTCAAGTGAATACCACCACCATCAAATGGCACACTGCTTCACATTAAGCTACTTGTGTTTATCCATCCTTTAGGTCAGAAAGGTCACTCTGGCTCTCTCCAGTGGGAATGTCAGCCAAGCAAATCAAAGTCAGGTTTGGCAAAATAAAATAGGAGGAAAAACATAATTCCGGCTTCTTGGGAGAAAAATAGTGTATGTACTAAATTCTTGCCAAAACTGTGGCTAATTCAGAGATTGGTCTGAAGACTGGTCAGTTAGAATGGAGTATGTTTTTGTGGACATCACAACCTTTGACTGAGTTATAACAAAAGGAGAGAGAAAAAATCACCAAGAAAGTGTGCAAGAGAATGGGAAGAGTATGTTTTCTATTAAATTATGCTAGCAGTGTCCTGGGCAACTGAATGGTTTCTTCGTAAAGTTAAGGACTGCAGAGAGGACTCTTTGGGCAGGTCATCCTTTTTCTTTGTTCTCATACTGGATGTTTTGGGCTGGACTTTACTTTAGAGTGACTCCTTGTTGCCTCCCTGTTTCTCACCTTCAGAAACATGGATTATTATTTTTTTAACATCCCAGCAGTACTCTAAACCTCTTAAATTATGTTCCCCAGTCTGAAAAGCATTGAAGAGAAGCCAAGGAAAAATGGTTGTGCATTAAAATGCCAGCTTTTGTCCTGCTGGAAGGGGGCTGGGTAATGCACTGTCACACAAAGCCTTTATCCTAATGATGTCAGCTGTGAAAATTCACTGCCCACATGCAAAAGCACTTCCTTTCCGTGGGGCTATACGAGTTCAAGCCTCAGCATTTCTGCCCTGGTGTGTGACCATCTCCCTGAAAGAAGAGACGATTGCTAGGCAAAGAGCCAAACCTCCCTACACGGCAAGATATCATGCATGGTCTTCCTACACGTCCTGGAGTTGAGGACTTGAGATCCTGCACCCGCGCAGCCCATGCCTCCTGCACTGAGACATCTTTGTGCTCTGCCCGTGCCTTGGCACAGTCTATCCTACAGAAAGCTCCATGCAGCTGGCAAAATTGTTGGCAAAATGGCTGTTATCCCACCTCTCCTCCACTGCCCAGCTTGGAGAGGGGAGAAAGAGCAAGGCTGGATCTCATATTCTCAGTTATTGCTCTACCACCCCCTGTTGTTGTACTGTGCCAGCAGTCTAGCTGAAGTACTAGGTATAAAGCAGGCAATGCTTGAACCAAGAAGACTGAAAATCTGCCAGCCATATAAGCAGAGCTGGTGCCAAGCACTGAAACCTCCCCACCACCTTCCTCTGAATTCTTCACAGTCACCAGCACCCATTTGGATTTGGAGGGCATAGTGCAAGCCATCCACCACAGCAGTGAAGAGCTGCTGCTGTATGTGGAGTTGTGTGACTGCTGGGGACTCAGACCCAGCAATGCTGGCTGTTCCCTGCCTCATCCTGGCAGCCTGACTTGCTGCAGTGCACAGCAAAGGAAATGCAAGGCAGTGCTCTGAGCAGGAGCAGCCTGCTGCCTCATCACAGACCTTTGATCTCAACATGCATTTCATTCACCTCAAAGCTGGTTCTGGGCAAGACGTGGGCACTGACATCTCACTTTTTAAATTAAGCTTTCCTTCTCTCTTTTAAAAGAGGAGAGATTTGATTTCTTATATTAATCTATCCAATAAAGCACACGGCACTTCTCATCTGATTATGTGCCGTGCCACTCTTTGGCAGACAGCACTGTTGTGTAATTCCAAAGTATTCACATTCCTCAACTCTCCTTCTGAAATGCCAAGATTTCCATTCCTTGCCAAATGACGAAAAGGCTCTGCTAGCTGAGAGGTAGTTTTAAAATAATTCTAAGTACTAAAATGGCAAGTAGAAGAGAACTTGGTCAGAAAAACCTGGTGACTTCTGATGGTAATTTGTGAAACAATGAAATCACCATGCTGTTTCAGCTCTAAGACTGCACAGAACATAGAGATTTTTGTAATGCTACTTGGCTAAGAGCAGGGTGATGGTGTTCTGGATGGTGCATGCCAAAGATCCAACCTGTAAGGCTCCACATTAGTGCAGCATCCCTCAAGGGAGCTAAGGTGGCATAGTACAGACAGCAGTCATGTCAAAGTCAAGGAATGACAGAGGTTTCCTGTGGGGTGCAAAGTCCCTGGCTGAAGGAAGAAAAAGCACCTCATTTGCCTTACCCTCACCTCCATGAGCTCAGTACTAGCTTTGTCTACATATTGTTAAACTTCATTGCTTCATCGCTTCCCAAAGCTACAAGGTTTTCTGTTGACCTTCCTGATTCAAGTAATCACGGAAATACATTAGAATAGCATCAGAGGCCAGGCAGAAAGGGTTATCTGTTTAGAAGCCTTCTCTGCAGCGTGAGTTGAACACGAAGAGATATGTCTGATACAGACAAAAAATAAAGGGTTGCTGTACAAAACCCACCTGGGACCTCTTGTTCAGCCCTACACAGAAGATGAGGAGTTTGGACAGTGGAAGAAGCCTACAGACCAGGACCGTGTGCAAGTGGAGACTGAATACCGGGTCAGCCAGTCCATGGCTTTAAGGAATACACCATGTGTGGTAGGTACTTGGACATCCACACCAGCGACATTCAGCCCAAATCCCTTCTCCTGCCTCAGCTTTCCAAAGGAAGGCAGAAAATGGGGGAACCTCATGCGAGTTCCCTTGCAGTGCAGACAGCACGGATATGGACTTTCTCTTCCAGAACAATAGTGAGAGGGTGCTCAGAGGAGAAAAAACAGATTCCCCAAAAATCTGAAGTAGGTATCATTACATTCCCATCCCCCTAAGGACCTGATGGCTTTCGACTCTCAGTGGGGGAGGCAGAGAAAGAAACCTGACCTTACTTATCAGTAGGAGCATGGCTCATCACCCACAGTATCAGTCCCGCACTTGATTTATCAGCACTACAGTGCATTCAGAACAGAACCTATCTGCATAAGGCTAGTGTAAGTAAGGGCATCTGGTAGGGTCCAAAGCTGCCTTTTAATTTCAAATATACCTTGCCTTTCTAACAGGCTTCAGTTTCTCAGAAAGACAATAATGTAACACCTTTTTTTTTATAAGCTGTTTTATTATAATCTCTATGGTTTCACACTCATTATTGTTCTTATGTACTTAATGATATTAACTTCAACGGCAGCCTCAGTCATTTGCTCCAAATCTGTTTACACACAAGTAAATTTCAAGCAACAGTGCCCCTATCAGCCAAAAGAAGGGAATATCCCTGCAGTCTGACACTTTTGCTTTCTATAGGAAAAAGAATGAGAAAACAAGAAAAAGGAAAATATTGGCAAGCTTGGAATGAGAGTCTAGAAGGAATGTCAAGAAGGTCCCAGTAGCCATAACAAAAAGATCCTAAGTGTTTTCTTTTTCTTCTTTTTTTTCCCGCAAAGGCTACAGTAAAATAGGCAATTTTTCTTTAGCAAAGCTTTGGGGTTTTCCAGCACACTGGGATCAATATTTCCTCTCCAAATGCTTGGGCAATGAGTCACTGATCAAATGTCAGCCACAATTTATTCATTGTGCGATGTTCTGATCTCAATGCAAGGCCTGCACTGCGAATATTCCTAGACTTACTAAGAGCCTATTCTGGTATTTCTCCCTCTCTAAATTGCTTTTGTTCTTGAATGTCACTCAAGCATCTTAGTGGACACATGCAGTCAAAGCAGTTTTCTTAAGACAGTCAGTTGCTTACTAAATAATTCATCAGCTGCACAAAAGCCAAAAAGGGGCAGAAAAGCTCCAGAAATCAAACAGCACTTCTATGCAAATTGCTGTTGCTTATACCCTTCAGCTTCTGGAGGCAACTGGTGCTTTGCGCTGAGCTTGCAGAGCATGCAGTGTGCTCAGCAGCTCACTCTGGGGATACATGGGGAGCCAGAAGGGCAGTTTGGTGTCTGCAGCTAAGTGAGTGACCTAGCTGGACGTGGGCAGGCTGCAGACCCCCTTGCCATGGCATATTGGTTGCTAAATCTTGATGTGTCTTCCACACCACTGCCAGCTCTCCACAGCATCCCTTTGCTTCTTGGGGATGCTGCCGCAGAGCTCCCACCCCACTGTCCCACCCCAACATGTAGCCACCACAATGCTGCACTTTGAGGCTGTGAGGGCAGGGAATAACTTTCTCTGGTGGGGACAGTAAAATGCAGGTTTTATGCAGCTGCCTGGTGCCTTGGTTCCTCATCCCCTGGCCAAGCCCTTTTTTTGCCAGGGTAGAAGAAGCAGTGAGATGTGCCAGGAAAAGAGCTGATGTCCTCCCAGGTAGAAGAGAAGCAGAGACTGACTGGAAACTACCACTGACAGACAATACTTCTGCATTCTCCCACAGCCTGGACAGATCTGGGGATGCCTGGTTGTCTGCTCCTGGAAAACCAAGCCATTCCTTGAGCAATGGAAATAACAAAGCACATTTTCTGGTATGTCTCCTGTGTGGGTTCAGTTACACATAGCACAAGCCCTCTCTTCAGCAGGAGAGTGAGCAGAAACTTCTCCATCTCTCTCCTAGGACAGGGGAACACAGTTATCGCTGAGATGTCTCCTCTATCAAACTGGGTTGGAACTGGCCAGCAGATTCGAAAGATGTTGGGACTGCTGGAGGAAACACACTGCTAATGCATAACCTTCATTTTCTGAGGAAATCAGTCTAAAAATATCTCTCTGCTCCTAAGCAAGCAGAATGGGTCCAACTCTTTTTCTTCACTGCTGTGGTCATGTCTGGCTGTGCAGTTTCTCTTTCAGTTTGTTTAGTTTACTACTCTGGATTTCATTTAAAGAATTAGTGCTACTAAAATTATACATAGTGGTATTTGCAGCTGTAATTGCATTAAAAGGAATGTACAATTTTCTGTCACAAGGGATGGGGGGTGGGAGTGGAGAGGAAGAGCAAGACCACTCCAAAGATTACTAGTAATAGAAGTAAACCTGGCTAGGATTTAGCCAGCATCAGCCTGATATATTTATAGATTTTCAATTACATATATCACAATTAGCCTGAAATGCATTGCTAATGCTGCTTTGGGATTTAAATCACTGCCTTACTCTTTTTTCCTATCTGTTTCAAGTCTGAGCACTTTAAAAAAAAAAATAATAAAAAAGGAGAAGAAGTAATGGTGTTAAAGTGGTCAGAAGAATCAGATATTAGTTTTCTGTGCTATTGAGTTGTAAAGGTAACAAAGAACTGCCATTCAGCACATTAAGAAATTAAATTTGGACTGGCAGTTTGGAATGGATTTTTCTGCAGCACTCAGCACTTTTCTACACCAGGATTTGATCTGGAACAGCTACTCCTGATGGTTCACTCCATGACAATGCTTGCTCCAGAGCAAATTAGATTAAATTAGTATACTTAGGCCAGCATGAGAATGGCTCGTGCACAGGGAGTGAACCACAAATCACAATTTTGCGTTATGTTAATCCCATCACATTAACCAAATTAATGTCCCTCTGCAGGCAAACATTTGTTCTTCGTCGTCACAGGAACAGTTGAGGAAATTAATTCAAAATAATTTTGAAAAGAGATCTGTAAAATTGCACTAAAGCCCTATGACCTCAGTTTAGTTTAACTGGCCATTAATTAGTTTAACTCAATTCTTGTCCTAAGTCAAGTAAACTTAGCAGAATTATGACCCTTTCAACTCTGAAAACAAATGCCCACACAGGGCTCTCAGCTGTTCAGTTACTGCAAGGGAAATGTACATCTTCAGTTTAATCTAGAACTTTCTCCTTCACTGTTCTGTGGTAACAAGTCCTCTGCCATGGCCCAACAAGACCAAAGTCCCACTGGTTTGCAAAGGTCATGAGGATTTGACACCAGACCCATAGCTCCCACCCTTGCTACATGCTACCCAGGGCTCCAGCTTTCCTCCCAGTCTGTGCCTAATACCAGGGACAACACTCAGAGATGGAGCCAGTGGTCCCTTCTATTTGTATAGGCATTAAACCTCTCTGAGCTTATATAGGACTACTCAGAATAAATCAGTAGTGTTATTTTTGCCCTAGGTACATAGCATAACCCATGTTATCAGCAGACCCTTTTTTTCAGTCAGTCTTTTCCACTGTTGAACAGCTAATTGGGTACTTTACATAGGGAAGGTCTTAGTGACTTCTTGATGCATCCTTCTCTGTGATAGCTGCAGACCAGAAGTTACTTTTTCTAGCAAACCTGTCCTAAGAAGCACGGCACTGAAAGCCACAGTGTTTATGTCATCTGAAAACTGGAGACACTTCCAACATGTGGCAGGTTGCAGAAGCACAATCTTGACTTAGAGAGCCTCTTTCTTTGTGGTATGGCAGAGGATGTTCCTACTCAGCTGAGTACTTTTAATAAAAAAATGTTCTTTCCTTCGCATGGTGTCTTCAGTTCAAATAAAGAGAAGATGGTCTTTGGAGAGCTAGCAGGAGTTTCTTCTTGTTTTTTGGCCAAAAAAAAAGGACTCTCTTTCACCTTGTCTGATCTTTCCTTTGCAAGTTTGGGATCTTTTTGTCCCAAAAGCAAGGAAGAAACAAACCATGGGCTCATGACTTAAGTCAAGAAAAGACATAAGTGAACGTGTCAATGTAGCAAACTAAAAGACTTGAGTGATGCGCAATAGCTGCACATGTAATCACTAGATCCTGGTAGTAAAGAGGTCTGAATTTCCGATCATTTTATCAGTGAACATGACAAAAGATCAGCTCTCCGTTGCCTGTAGGCATCTCAGTGAAAATGGGGTTGAGGAGATAGCTGAAGAACAGCTTCAACACAGGAGAAATAATCCACAAAACTACACAGGATCTAGAGGATGCATAAGATTGCCCAAGAGGCTCAACACATTTAACCTGTCAGAGAGAAGTTAAGAGGCAATCTCAGCCTATGCAATACAAAAGAATATATAAGAGATCAGATCAGGGCATATCAATGCAGCAGATAAGAGAACTGTGGGGGGTCTAAGAGTCAGGAACAGCTGTGAAAGAATGAAAATTAGCTAAGTAGCATCATGAAAGGGAGGTTAAGTAGCCATTGCTGTGGGATATGATAAAGTCTCTCTTTCTTAGGAATGCTCAAGAGAAGTTACTTTTTCTGCAAGGTACATTTCCACCCCTCAAAATGTCTGGGAATCAAGGACTCGAGAGAGAAGTGTCACAGCCTTGCTATACTTTGCCTTTGAGTCTTTTTTTGGTGTCCAGAAAGGCACATGCTTACCACAAAGCTGTACCTCTGTATTGGATTTGTGTGGCAAGGTTTTGGTAGCAAGAGGTCTACAGGGATGGCTTCTGTGAGAAGCTGCTAGAAGCTTCCCCTATGTCCAATGGAGCCAATGCCAGCTGGCTGCAAGACAGACCTGAGACTGAGCAAGGCCAAGCCCATCAGAGATAGTGGCAGTGCCTCTGTGACAGCATATTTAAGAAGGGGAGGGTGGGGGATACCTGCACAACAGCAGCTGAAGAGAAAGGAGTGGGAATACATGAGAGCAACAGCTCTGCAGACACCAAGGTCCTTCTGCACGAAGGAGGGGCAGGAGGTGCCCCAGGCACCAGAGCAGAGATTCCCCTGCAGCCCATGGTGAAGACTGCAGTGAGGCAAGCTGTGCCCCTGCAGCCCTTGGAGGTCCACAGTGAAGCAAGTATCTACCTGCAGCCCATGGAGGATCCTACAGCACAGCAGCTGGATGCCTAAGGGAAGCTGTGAGCCCATGAGAAGCCCACACTGGAACAGGATCCTGGCAGGACCTGTGGCCCCATGGAAAGAGGATTCCATGCTGGAGCAGGTTTTCTGGCAGAACTTGTGACCCCATGAGGGACCCATGCTGGAGCAGTCTGTTCCTGAAGGGCTGCACCCCATGGAAGGGACCCATGCTGGAGCAGTTCATGAAGAACTGCAGCCCATGGGAAGGACTCATGTTGAAGAAGTGTGTGGAGAACTGTCTCCCAAGGGAGGGACTCCATGCTGGAGCAGGGGAAGAGTGTGTGGAGCCCTCCCACTGAGAAGGAAGGAGCAGCACAGACATGTGATGAACTGATTGCAATCCCCATTCCTCATTCCCCTGCTCCACTGGAGGGAGGAGGGGGAGACACTTGGGAGTGAAGTTGAGCCCAGGAAGAAGGGAGGGGTGGAGGGAAGGTGTTTTAAGATTTGGTTTTACTTCTCATTCCCCTACCTTGATTTGATTGGTAATAATTAAACTAATTTCCCCAAGTCAAGTCTGTTTTTCCCATGATGGTAGTTGCTAAGTGATCTCCTTGTCTTTATCACGATCCACAAACGTTTTGTTACATTTTCTCTCGTCTGTGCAGTTAAGGAGAGGAGTGATAGAGTGGCTTTAGCGGGCACTTGGCATCCAGCCAAAGTCAACCCACCGCAACCCCACTGCAAAAATCAGTCTCAAAGGTGTGGAGAAGCACAAAGCACACAAGCTGCACAGAACAGCTGAGCTGTACAAGGTATGAAAAACAAAAATAACTCCTTTTCTATCTGCTCCCAATACACATTTTCCTCCAGCACCTTGTGGAAGTTTGCCAGCTCTGGAGTAGAACTAGGAAAAATAGAAGCTAAAAGCCAGCATAGGCATTCTACTAAGAGCTTCTTATAAAATTCTCATTAATCTTCCAGCAATTCTACATTCAAAACCTATCTGCCAAAATGTCTGCAATATTTTTGTCTCAAGAAGGCAGAGAATGGTAATACTATTTCCTCTTCCCAGAAAGGAAATGGGAGGAGGGCTGGCATAGATGTGTGTAAGAGAACAGTGGCTGCTGGAACTTGTCATAGCGTCCTCTGCAAGGATATTACCAAGTGAATGTAGAAAAAGGTAATTTTCTGGCTGGCTGTCAAAAAGATTAACCAAAGCCAGCGGCTTTATTAATGGGCATAGCTCAAAAGAGGGCAAGATCTTGCATTGACTGGTGACACTTTTTATTTTGCTTGCATTGCAGTTTCAAGGCTTGCTCATTTAAAGGGGAGAAAATTATATGCTAATGAATATACAGCAGTTATAACAGCATCCAGACTGTGCAAGACACTTTCTACCCAGACAAGACAGAGTTTTGCATAACCAGCTCCCACTTCAGGCTGTCCTGTAGTCTTGCCCCTTTGCCCTTTCCCTCCACACTTGCAGCTGTGCACGATCACCTTTCTCCAGCAACTTGGCCTTACATGGCTTTTCAACCTGATCAGCGTGTACACAGCAGCTGTGTCTGGCTCATAGATTTGCAGGGCCATGGGGAGGCAACTGAACTGGACGCATGGAAATCAATGGAGGACACCACCAGCAGGAGTATGGATATGAATCAGCCTGCCAGCCATGGATTTTAGGGAGATTAAAGGACTAAAACATGGGGTTGCTCTTAGGTACTTAAGAAGAGGCAATGTGTAGTTCTACAGACCCTTGACAGAGGTGAAATATCCCAGCTAAGGTTAGCTGTGAACTGCTTGTGTCTTCGGAAAGCTTTACCTGTGTCTCCTTGTGATACTGCGTGGTGTGTTGTGAGCTGGTAATGTCTGAGGCGGCACCTTGGGAGAAGTCATTCATTCATTACAGAGATCACTTGTCCTCTGTAGTCGTCCTGCTGGACTGACCTGCATTTTCAAGACTATCGTTCCCTCACTCCTTCCTCACCTCTGCTGCTTCTCTAGGATCTTGGCTGTTACTTGCTTTCCCTTTTACAATTCGTGGTTCTCATGCAAGGGTTTTCCTCCCACCATAAAAGGCACTTCCAGTTGCAGCACTGGGAATGTCTGAGGAGGGGTAAGGAGGCAATAAACAGAAGAGTGCAAAGGTGTGCTTTGCTTGAACTGACAGCTCAGAAATTTTAGCTGAAGCAAGTTTCTGCCAGGTTTACAGGTAGGGACATCAGCCCAAGAACAGTAATTGTTTTAGATAAATAACTCCAAAGAACAACAATCCCAAAGGAGGAATTATTCCCCACAGAGTGTAGGAGCCCAGTACTCTACTGTGTCAAGCCTATTGAGATTCAAGTTGTATTAAGCCTAGTTTTGCTGGTGTCCTGGTTTCCGCTGGGATGGAGTTAATTTTCTTCTTAGCAGCTAGTACAGTGCTGTGTTTTGGCTCTGATGTGAGAACAATGTTGATAACCACACTGGTAGGGGCATAAGAGACTGGGAAGGGACACAGCCAGGACAGCTGACCTGAACCAGCCAGAGTATTCCATACCATGAGACATTATGTTCAGTATATAAACTTGGAGTGTTACTGGGGGGGATCGCTGCTCGGGGACTGGCTGGGCATGGGTCAGCGGGTGGTGAGCAGTTGTACTGTGCATTGCTTGGTTTCCTTTTCCCTTCCTTTGGATTTTACCCTTTTTCCCCACCTTTCCATCCTAATTGTTTTTAAGATTATGATTATGATTATGATTTTTATTGTTATTACTGTTGATCTTATCTCTTTTTTCTATTTAAATTATTAAATTGTTCTTATCTCAACCCTCAAGTATTACATTCCATTCTGATTCTCCACACCCCCCCTCTGGGTTGGGGGGGAGTGAGCAAGTGGCTGTGTGGTGTTTGGCTGCTGGCTGGGGTTAAAACATGACAGTCTATTTTTTGGCACCCAATATCGAAGGCTTGAGATAATGACAGGTCTAATCAGGCTGTGTTAGATTAAATTGTTTGCAGTATTCATTGTATGGAATTGCTACAATGCTGGCTTATCTGATTTTGAATTTGCTGCCCATGATCTCAACGTTGAATTGTCTTGTTTATTTACAGTATGTGCTCCCTTTTGTGTTGTTTGTTTATATTGGGACCTGGGGTAAAGTTATTTTAGTGTTATACTATGTAGTATTAACCTATAATATGATTGGCTTATTGGTTATGCAGCTAATCTGGTCTGTGCACTGGTTTGTCACTTCTGTCTGTCTGGTGGCCCCTGTGGGGGAATGCCAGCAAGGGCACCTTTGGCTTTGTTTTTCCAGAGAGTCAGCCTGTGTCTACACCTCCCCCTTCCCCTCAGGGCTAATTAATGGCAGCTCCATAGTGACACTTCTGAGCCTAGTGATAGGAGTACTGAATTCGGTCTTCGTGTCCTGGATGTGGTGGAATTTTAAGCAACAAACTGTAGCTACTGCTCCAGCCCCTGCAGCAGCTGCTGCAGCCGCTCCACCCTCAGCGGCTGCTCCAGCTCCTACAGCCCCTGCTCCAGCCGCTGTGGCCCCTGCTCCAGCTCCTGCTCCAGCCCCTTCTCCAGCTCCTACAGCCCCTGCTCCAGCCGCTGTGGCCCCTGCTCCAGCTCCTGCTCCAGCCCCTTCTCCAGCTCCTACAGCCCCTGCTCCAGCCGCTGTGGCCCCTGCTCCAGCTCCTGCTCCAGCCCCTTCTCCAGCTCCTACAGCCCCTGCTCCAGCCGCTGCTTCAGTCCCCGCAGCCGGTGCTGCAGCTACTCTAGCCCCTGTGGCAGGCATTCCAGCGACTTTGACCTTTGAAAAGAGTGATGCACAAGTCCAACTGGTGTCGGTGTTAGCGGCCCCTGTAGATGAAAGGAAATGGAAATGGAAATGGAAATGGAAATGGAAATGGAAATGGAAATGGAAATGGAAACGGAAAGGGAAATGGAAATGGAAAAGGAAATGGAAAGCAAGTTTGGTAAAGGAGGATGAAGGAGCAGGCCCATCATGTGAACAAGATGAAGAAAGTGAACAAGAGGTAACCTCCCAATCCCAATCTTTGAGTAAACTGCCAGATATGTGGAATGATTATGCCCGTAAACAGGTGAACACATTATCATCTGGTTGCTTCAGTGCTGGGATACTGGGGCTAAGAGTACAGAGTTGGAGGGTAGGGAAGCCAGGCAGTTGGGATCACTTGCTAGAGAAAGGGTTGCTAGAGAAAGGGACATTGATAGGGCAATTGGAAAAGGAGCACAAATAATCAGTCTCTGGAAGCAACTTCTGTTAAGCATGAAGGAAAGGTATCCCTACAAGGAGGATATTACATGTTGTCCAACCAAGTGGACTGCAATAGAGAAGGGTATTCAGTACTTGAGAGAATTAGCTGTGAAAGAGATGATGATCTATTATAACCTGAATGATCCACAGTCACCCATAGATCCTGACCAAGTCCCATGCACATGACCGATGTGGCAGAAATTGATACAGACTGCACCATCAGCATATGCCAACTCATTGGCAGTAATAGGTTGGTCAGACACTGCATCACCAACAGTGGATGAAGCCGTTCATTGCCTCCGAGAATATGAAGATAGTATCTGTACCTACCTCATCTCGGCTGTAGAGAAATTGGTCCAACAGCTTAACAAGGATAGGTCCGACTCTCCACCAAAACAGATTCGCATCTCAGCTATCAACTGTAGACGTGTTTCTGTTTGGAGGAGAGAATATAGAAGATAGACACCACGAGGTACCCTGTGGTATTATCTGCAGGACCATGGAGAGGACATGAGGAGGTGGGATGGAAAAGCCACCTCAGTCCTGGAGGCACAAGTATGTGAACTACAAGGAAACACAATCACAAATAATGAGTCTTCCAGGGAGGTTGCTGCTCCAGTCTCCAGAGGACAATTTTCCAGACAGACTGATAGGGCTAACTTTACTCTTGATCCTGTGAAAAGGAATTCTAATCCATTCTCTCAAGATGTAAGTGAGCGAAACCACTCCACGCTACATCTGTTTCATCTAGCCGTCCATCTGCGGAGTCCCTAGACTAGGATTACAGCGACCCTGCCTGCAGCCAGGCGGAGGACACGGATAGCTGCGTTTACCAGACCATGTGGATCTGCCGGCCAGGCACATCAGACCCACAGGAACATAAAGCTTTAGTAGATACAGGTGCACAGTGTACTTTAACGCCATCAAGCTATGAAGGGGCCGAGCCAACCAGTATTTCTGGAGTGACAGGGGGATCTCAACAGCTAACTGTATTGGAGGCTGAACTGGGAAGGAGTGACAAAAACATCCCATCGGGACTGGCCCAGAAGCCTCTCGTATCCTTGGCATAGACTCTCTTAGGAGAGGGTGTTTCAAGGATCCGAAAGGGTATCAGTGGGCTTGTGGTATAGCTGCTCTGGAAACAGAGGAAATCGAGCAGCTTTCTACCTTGCCTGGTCTTTCAGAAGAACCTTCTGTGGTGGGGATTACCGAAAGCTGAGGAACAGCAGGCGCTGATCGCCTCTACCACGGTGCACCGGGGGCAATACCGCACCAACCGAGACTCACCGATTCCCACCCAGGAGCTGGTTCGCCAACCAGAGAACTAAGGAGCGATCTCAGCAGAACCCATTCACCCTTTAATAGCCCCCCATACGGCCACTGTGACAACCTAATGGAGAATGGAGACTAACAATGGACTATCGTGGCCTGAATGAAGTTAGTGCCGCCACTGAGTGCTGCCGTGCCAGACATGCTAGAACTTCAACATGAACTGGAATCAAAGGCAGCCAAGTTGTACGCCGCCACTGATACTGCAAATGCACTTTTCTCAATCCCTTTGGCTGCAGAGTGCAGGCCACAGTTTGCCTTCACTTGAAAGGTGTCCAATGCATCTGGAATCGACTGCCCCAGGGGCGGAAACTGGAAACACATCCCTACCATCTGCCATGGACTGATCCACGCTGCACTGGAACGGGGTGAAGGTCCAAAACACCTGCAAGACATTGATGACATCATCGTACGGGGCAATACAGCAGAAGAACTTTTCGAGAAAGGGGAGAAAATCACCCAAATCCATCTGAAAGCCGGTTTTGCCATAAAACAAAGTAAAGTCAAAGGACCTGCACAGGAGATCCAGTTTTTAGAGACGAAATGGCAGGATGTATGTTGTGAGATCCCAACAGGTGCGATCAACAAAACGGCAGGGATGTCTCCACCAACTAGTAAGAAAGAAACTCACGCTTTCTTAGGCGTTTTGGGCTTTTGGAGAATGAACATACCAAGTTACAGTACGATTGTAAACCCTCTTTATCGCGTGATGTGAAAGGAAAACTATTTTAAATGGGGCCCTGAGCAACAAGCCTCTGAATAAATTAAATGAGAGATAGTTCAAGCAAGGCCTTGTGCCAGTTTGGACTGCGCAAGACGTAAAGAATGTGCTCTACACCACAGCCGGGGAGAATGGCCCTGCCTGGAGCACCTAGCAGAAAGCACCAGGGGACACTCAAGGTCAGTCCTTGGGCTTTTGGCATCGGTGATAGAGAGGATCTGATGCCCACCAGACTCCAACTGAAAAAGAGATACTGGCAGCTTATGAAGGGGTTCAAGTTGCTTTGGAAATGATCAGTAGTGAAGCACAGCTCCTTCTGGCGCCCCGGTTACCAGTGCTGGGATGGAGGTTTCAAGGGAGGGCCTCCTCTACACATCATGCAACTGATGCTAGGTGGAGTAAGTGGGTCACGCTGATTACACAACGAGCTCAGACAGGCAATCCCAATCATCCAGGAATTTTGGAAATTATTATGGATTGGCCAGAATATGAAGATTTTGGGATGTCATCACAGGAAGAGGTGACACGTGCTGAAGAAGCCCCTTTGTATAATGAACTGCCAGAACATGAGAAGCAATATAATATGCCTTGTTTACTGATGGGTCCTGTCACATTATAGGAAAGCATCGGAGGTGGAAGGAAGCTGTATGGAGTCCCCTACAACAAGATGCAGAGACTGCTGAAGGAGACGGTGAATCGAGTCAGTTTGCAAAAGTGAAAGCTACCCAGCTGGCTTTAGATGTTGCTGAACAAGAAATGTGGCCAATACTTTACCTCTGTACTGATTCATGGATGGTGGCAATGCCCTGTGGGGGGGGGGTTACAGCAATGGAAGCAAAGCAATTGGCAACGTAGAGGTAAACCCATCTGGGCTGCTGCATTATTGCAAGATATTGCTGCTCAGTTGGAGAAATTGGTTGTAAAGGTACGTCATGTAGATGCTCATGTACCTAAGAGTCAGGCCACTGAAGAACATTTAAACAACCATCAGGTAGATCAGGCAGCCAAGATTGAAGTGGCTCAACTAGGTTCGGATTGGCAATATAAATATTTATAGCTCGGTGGGCTCACAACACTTCAGGTCATCCAGGTCGAGATGCAACATATAAATGGACCCAAGATCAAGGGGTGGACTTAACCATGGACACTATTGCACAGGTAATTCATGAATGTGAAATACGTGCTGCAATTAAGCAAGCCAAATGGTTAAAGCCTCTGTGGTATGGGGGACAATGGCTGAAATATAAATATGGTCAGGCTTGGCAAATTGACTATATCACACCCCCACAGGCCTGCCAAGGCAAGCGACATGTGCTTACAATGGTGGTAGCAACCACTGGATGGCTGGAAACATACCCTGTGCCCCGTGCCACAACCTGAAACGCTATCCTGGGCCTTGAAAGACAGGTCTTGTGATGTCATGGAATCCCAAAAAGAATTGAATCAGACAACGGAACTCATTTCCAAAACAGTCTTATAGACACTTGGGCCAAAGAACATGGTATTGAGTGGGTATATCACATTCTCTATCATGCACCAGCCTCTGGGAAAATTGAACAATGTAATGGACTGTTAAAAACTACACTGAAAGCAAAGGGTGGTGGAACTTTCAAACACTGGGATAATCATCTAGCAAAGGCTATTTGGTTAGTCAATACCAGAGAGTCTGCTACTCGAGCTGGTCCTGCCCACTCAAAGCTTTTGCGTACTGTAGAGGGGGATAAAGTTCCTGTAGTGCACCTTAAAAACTGGGAAAACAGTCTGGGTCATTCCTACCGTAGGCAAAGGCAAACCCATTCATGGGATTGTTTTTGCTCAAGGACCTGGGAGCACTTGGTGGGTAATGCGAGAAGATGGGGAAGTTTGATGTGTGCCACAAGGGGATTTGATTTTGGGTGAAAACAGTCAATAAATTAAGTGATGTTAATTGTTATATAATGCTGTATATTGTCTTTGGTGATGATGGTAGAATTTGAACCCACGCCCTGAAGACACTGGATAATCTTGTGGCATCCATTTCTGCCATCTTTAGACCTGAAGATCTGAACCTTATTTTTTTCTTCAACTGCCATACCAACAAAGATCGACTGGTGAAACCAGATCAGCGCAGCTGTAATAGGATTAGAACTGGCTTCAACATGGAAAAATTCAACACCACATACTGTCCTCCTTGCCCAGAAAGACTGTTACAACAGATGGAGCCTAACATTATGGACTAAATTAATTCAATGGATTTTAGAGGGATGGTCCATAGACTAAGGGAATGATATCTGTGTATTTATATAAAGTACAGGAGGAGCGATGATGATGATGTATTGGAAAATGTAGCATGACACAAATGGTGTGGAATAAGGGGTGGATACTGTCCTGGTTTCAGCTGGGATGGAGGTAATCTTCTTCTTAGTAGCTAGTAAAGTGTTGTGTTTTGGCTCTGATGTGAGAAAATGTTGATAGAACACTGATGGTTTTAGTTGTTGCTGGGTAATATTTATACTAAATCAAGGACTCCTCAGTTTCTTGGGCCCTGCCAGCCAGAGGGCTGAAGGGGCACAGGAGACTGGGAAGGGACACAGCCAGGACAGCTGACCTGAACCAGCCAAAGAGTATTCCATACCATGAGACATTATGTTCAGTATATAAACTTGGAGGGTTACTGGGGGGGATCGCTGCTCAGGGACTGGCTGGGCATGGGTCAGCGGGTGGTGAGCAGTTGTACTGTGCATTGCTTGGTTTCCTTTTCCCTTCCTTTGGATTTTACCCTTTTTCCCACCTTTCCATCCTAATTGCTATTATTATTGTTATTATTGTTATTAATATTACTGTTATTATTATTGCTGTTGTTCTTATCTCTTTATTCTGTTTAAATTATTAAATTGTTCTTATTTCAACCCTGGAGTTTTACATTCTTTTCTAATTCTTCTCCCCCTGCCCCCTGGAGGGGTCGGGGGGGGGGGGGGGGGGGGGGAGTGAGCAAGTGGCTGTGTGGTGTTTGGTTGCCACCAGTAGTGTCTGGCTGCCGGCCGGGGTTAAACCACGACACCTGGTTTGCCTTTCTTCCAGCATTTTGCTACTGCGGCAAAATTGTTTCTTCTCAATCAGGGTGACTTTCCCAAGAGCAGACCCAAGGCTTCATGGAAAGCCACAAACACATTTTGAATACCTAGCCCTGTATCAGGCTTATCCTACTAACACCTGCTCCCACAACTGCCTCTGATGAGGAGTCGAGCTGCTGGCGCTAACCCTGAAAATTCAGGTTGTATTTTCAGCAATGTCCTTCCTCCTCTCTCACTTCTCCAGCTTCTGGCCCCCAGTAATCAAGACCACATAACAGTAGCAGCTAAAGTCCTGGATGTGCTCAGATTTCTGAGCCAAATCCTTGCAACCTTTGGGCTTGAGAGGCTACAGTCACACATGTCTACGTGCCTCAGGGCATGCCCCAGGCTGTCTCATCTTGCAGCAGATCATATTGACTCTGGATGTGTGCGAGCCCATACAGTAAGAGGCTCCTTATTTGTTAGCACATCACACAAGAAGCTGAGGAATTGTGTTCAAATCCCCTGTTTGCCTGGAGACACATGAATCTGCAATCCACCTTGCCCAAGGAGCATATTTTCCCACCACATTTCAGAGCTATCTCACAACCTTACCTCTGCTGGCTGCTCAGCTTCACACAGTAAACTTAGATAGTGAGTGATGTAAGAAGTAGAAGGGAGTGTCCTAACCAGTAAGAAAGTGGATAGAAAAAGGCGTGCCATGCCCAGTCTCCCTCCTTCTTACTATGCTGTATCGTCCTTTCCTGAACCATGCCTTTCCTTCTGAAGGAAAGGGCTCACCTGGCTGCAGGGTGTAACATAAGGGTATTCATGACTCACTGGGAGCACTGTGCCTTCCCTGAAGACTTCATGGCATCTCTTACCAACCAGTTTCAGCACTCTACTCAAGTGTGCTGGACTTCGTTAGTACTAATCTTAATTACCTACTTTTCCTTATGTATAGGAAACAGCTTGAGTGCAGGGCACCCGAAGGTGAGCAAGTTCCCCCCATTCTCCTCTCCCTTCTACCACTGTGCAGTGGCTGTTATAATGGCCCATCTTTTGCTCTGTATAAATGGCAGCTTTTCATTCTTGTGAAATCATCTGTCCCAAGGAATTCTTGTGGCTAGAGGATTTCCCTGTGTCACCACATGTCCTTCGTAAAGGGCTGCCTTGTGTGCATTTTTAAACATTCACACCATATACTTGCAATGGACAGATACATTGTAGAGCATATGTATAATAGATATCATACATATATCTTTATCTATAGCTAATACATCGATATAGATATTTGTATTCTACATAAAAATTATGTACATAAATGTAAATTTTCCAGTACCTTGCCCTTGCACCAAAAGCTGATGGTTATTTTCTGGCAAAACCCCGATTATATTTTTTCCCATCTAAATTTTGTCCTTATGTTTGAAACCTGAACCAGTCTCTGAAGATTAATACAACAGAAAGGCACTACTGGAGGCTGCTGGAGGACATTTTTCTTTTAAATTCTGATAAACTTAAGTGCTGCTCATTAATTTTTGTGTCCCAGAGGAGTGCCTGGAGCCTGCAGAGTAATTTTCTTCCAACAACTTGCATAAAATTTTGCACTGCACTTTGGATCCAAGCCAGGTTGTCGGGGCTGTTATTTATTGCAACTAGTAAAAATGATTCTCAGCTGTCGTAAGTCAGAGACATTCGAATGACTTTGGTGGAGCTGCACTCGCTTGCATTGGCGACCTGATGAATACCCTGTAATAAGAACTAACAATGTTGACATATCAGCTACTGTTGCAGCTGTTATCAGTGGATTTTTAGTTACTCAAGGGAGGAAAGGCAAAAAGGAGAAAGAAACCTTACAAAGACACTGAGCTAGCTGCCTGGCTCAAGACTCCAACACTGTAAATCTCCATTTCCATGCACCTTCATGTTCACATACTCCCTTTTTTTTATTTTTTCATGTAATCCATTAAGCAACCTGTGGCCACCAGTACTGACTAAACCCATCTTCCGTCACTATAGGGACCTAAGTCCCCTCCTTGGGTCTTCACAAAGAAGAACTAAAGCAAAGCCATGAGGCAGTTACCCAAGAGAGAAGCTGCAGTCAATGAAGGGGAAAGGGACAGTGATGTTAACAAGCCTCAGCAAACAGTGACCACTGTTAAGAATTGTCAGTGGCTTGATGCACAGAAGGGGCAGTCTATCACGTCCTGCTGTACAAATGCTTCAGGCTACTGTAAAGGTGACTGTTATCTGACATGTGAATTCATGAAAATTCAGGCTTTTCAGCAAAAGGTATCTGTTCTACTATATGCACTGCCAAAGAGAAGCAGAAACCTCTGAAAAAGGTTGAAATCGTGGCCAGGTTCTTCCCAAACCAATCAGCTCTTCATCTCAAACATTGTCTGCTTGTAGCAGGAGTACATAATATTCACACTGTGCCTAGAGAAACATGAGCTAAGGGGTGACCTAAGCTGTGACCTTCAGCTCCTTTGCTGCATGGAGCATTTGTTCATAGGATGTCGGCTGGCTGGCAGACCCTGAGCCCTACTGCTCAACCTACACCTGAGGTGCACAAGCCTGGGAGATAGAACTTTCCTGCACGTGTGCTTCATTCCTGGTCTAAGCAAAGACAAGCTGGCACTGTGTCTTTCTTTCTAGCTGTTGTGGGGGAGGTGGCTGATTCCATGCCTTTGCTGCAATGATTTCTCTTCACATAAAACGTTTCTCACTGAAAGAGCTAGACAATGACGTCATTCTTCCCCTTAAATAACAGAGTTCCCAGCTCTTCAAATCAAAGGCAATCTTTTGTGATACTCCCCCTGGGGTAGATCCCAATGTCTTCTTAGGCTTCATGTTTGTGCCTGTTGTTATTTCTGATTGATTTTTAATGCATTGCATTTAATTTATGTTTCCACATTCATCCTGGCAACCTGATTAGCCTGTTAAATAATACAAAACTTGAGGTGACACACCCCAGCAGCAAGTCAGGCCTGTTAATACTACACAAATATTTTTGTGCTCTACATTTTCTGACCCCAAGACTCTGCAGTGGCTGTGAAGTTTGGCAGTTGATCAGGCCATTTATTGCTTTTGAGATCTCTGCAGCCCTTGTGGACCAAAGCTTGACTGGTGTAGTTCAGTGTGGCTCCATTGACTTCAGTTAGGCAGCACAGGTTTCTGCCTACTGAAAATCTGGTCCTGCATCTTCCTCTCTCTCTCTTCTGCCTTCTGCTCAGAATCTCTGTAATGATCAGGGAGGCCAAGCCTGTTGAAGGGCATTAATGGGAGTAAGACAGAAAAATGTCTGATCTGTTTTGTAGATTTCAACTTTAATGTTTAGCAAGTGAAGTGGATTAGTTCCTTCAGTGCAGCAACAAGGACTTACCCAAAACCATCTTAAGTCAGGACAGTTTTGCATTGATTGGGCAAGTTTCATAACCATTGTGACAAGCTCCTCCCAGTCCAATGACTTCTGCAGGTCTTTGTGCAGCACGCACAGAACTGCCGGGCCTCTATCTCTTTAGTATGGATCTGACATGCTGGGTGTTAATAGACCTGACTCAGCAGACATCAAGCATTTTACTGTCTTTCTTTTTTTAATGTTAAAAAAAATTTCAATTGATTGTAGCTCATATTTCCACCTTTTATTTCACTCCTTGTGGTTAATACCACTGTTATTGGAAGAGCACATTACAGAGCCTGGTGTTATTTTTATATACCACATTTGATCTCAGGAAACCTTTTTATCCTTGCTCCACTGGTGTTTAGTAAAAAAAATTATACTAAGGCTTCAGTGCCCATGATGCCAGTATAGCCTTATGCACAGGCTGTCCATATGAAAAGAGGGGAGTGAAGTAAGTGACAGTGGAGAGGCCATGCCTCAGAGATCAGGATCTGAGGTGGCCATCATCTGTGTAATGGCACAGCCTGCAAAATGGACAGAATCATAGGCAGGTGACAAGAAACAAGTAAAAACAGAGCATAAAGCCATCAGGTTTTCAGAAATTCATATGGATAACAAGTAAATTAACTTTCCTGCTGCTCCCATAGTCCCACTAGTTGAGGATCGCCTCTGCTGGCTGAAGAGATACTGTCAGAGTCATCCCAGAGAGTCCTATTACACCTTGTGCCTCTGATTGCCCCTGAGGTTACGGCCAAGGTGCTCTCTTGTTCCAGATGTTACTAAATTAATTCAGAATGATAGAATCTTTTAGGCTGCAAAAGACCTTTAATGTCATCAGTTCCAAGTCTAACCTAGCACTGCCAAGTCCACCACTAAACTATGTCCCTAAGTGCCACATATACGTGTCTTTTAAATACCTGCAGGGGTAGTGACTCAACCACTTCCCTGAGCAGCCTGTTCCAGCTCTTTTGATGATTTTTTTTTTCCTAATGTCCAATCTAAACCTTCCCTGGTGCAACTTGAGGCCACTTCCTCTTGTCCTGTTGCTTGCTACCTGGGAGAAGAGACCGACCCCCACCTGCATACAGCCTCCTCTCAGGCAGTTGTAGAGATTAAAGTCCCTCAGAGCCTCCTTTTCTCCAGGCTAAACAACCCCAGTTCCCTCAGCTGCTCCTCATAAGACTTGTGCTCCAGACCCTTCACCAGCTTCGTTGCCCTTCTCTGGACATGTTTCAGCACCTCAACAACTTTCTTGTAGTGAGAGACCCAAAAATGAACACTGTATTTGAGGTGCAGCCTTGCCAGTGCCGAGTACAGGGGGACAAGCATGCCAACAAAACAGATGACATTGCTCTTGGGCTCTGAAAGCAATGCATCACTTCCTGGGGCATCTCTGAGCAGCAAAATTGCCAGCAAGGTGGGCCTGCCAAACACAGGCATAAAATGTGCCACCTGTGGTTGGAGATGCTGGTTCAGTATGGTTGGATGTGCACCAGGGAGTGGGACAAAGGACCCTTTCTATTTCCACTCCAGCAGCCTCGGGGCTGAGAAGTGATTCCTTGTAGCCGATGATGGTAGGGGGACAAAAAATGCCGCGGTGACATGAGGCAGCCAGCTGGCTTGCTGAGGGGATGTTCATCTTGTTAACCCTGGCTCAGCCTTGAGCAGCAGGAAGAAACAGTGACACCATTTCCCAGAAGTTTAGCTGGCAACAGCAGTGATTGCAAATGCTTAGCTAAGTGCTTTTTGTCACATTTTGCTAACAAAGCAGGGGGTCAGGTCCCTTCTGTCTGTTGGGATATAAATATCTTAATTAGATCTTTGAAAAAGAGAGAGAAGAAAAAAATCTAGAATCCTGGGAGGTTTTTTTTTTTGTATTAAAAGTATAACTCAAGTAGTGCTGGCACCAGGATGCATAATCCACTTACCAGGATGGAGAGGGCTCTGGAGCTGCACCACAAATGTATCATTTGATAACAGTAATGAAAAAGACACAAATCTATATCTGCAAATAGCATTAGAGCAGACTTGGTTTGGGGGACCAAAGGAAGTTGATGCTGAATTTATAAGGCAGAGATCTCAAACATTTAAGGCCTGTGCTTTTTTTCCTCCTTCATTTTGTTTCATTCTCCCTTACTTTTTTACTTTTTAATAACTTGACCCTTGGTTTGATTCAGCTCTTAGCCCTACAATCAAAACAACTTAGTCAAGAAAAGTCGTAGAGTGAAGTGGGCCTGCCTGGCCTCATGGGCTGAGCTGAACCAGCCAGCTCCTGCTTGTTCACCCTGCCCTGCAGGCTTTGCACATGGTCTGAGACACACACATCACATCGTGGTGTCTGCCACTGAGCTGGGGCTGGAAAAGCTACAGGGCCGGACAGGAGAGACCACATCCAGCTAACCACCAGACAGGATCTTCTCCAACAGGGATGTCCCAACTTTCTCCATCCCATGTCACACTGTCTGTCACTTTTAGGAGCCTCCTAAAGAAGAAGCAAGCATGTTGGAGGAAACATGAGATCTGGAGGGAACAGACATGGATAAAAGAGCACAATAAATGCTCTTCTATTGATGCCCAGCAGACCTCTTGACCAGTGCCCTGTCTCCAGTTGTGGCCATAGGAAATGTTCCTTAGGGAAAGACATAAGCCCATCCACTTACATGAGTTTCTTCAGTTCCTTTGTGAGACAGTCTGCTGTCACAACCTCCCAGGTCAGTAAGTTCCAAAAATTCCTTTTCCCTCTGTAGAAACAGTCTCTTTCTTTTCTGTTTTAAACCAGTCCCCTTGGCTCCAATACTGCAGGACTTGATGAGCTACACATCCACTTTAAGCTTGTCCTCCACTTCACTGATTTTGCATGTGCCTGTCTCATACTCTTCAGCCCAGTCCCAGATAAAAAACTCTTAGCTTCTTTACTGTCCTTGAAAGCCGCTTCCCCTTCTCTACTGGATTTTTTTTTTTTATTTGCTCTTTTCTTTCCATTCCCTGCATCTAGCATGTCTTTCTTGGATTCAAGAGGGACAAGACCTGCACTCTTTGCTCACAATGTAGGTGCATCAAGATTTTCCTATTCACACCTTTTACCAGGTCTTTGATGGATATGCTGATACCCACCAAATCTGGTACCAGCACTGATCTCTGAAGGATCTTCCATTGAACCCAATCAGGCAAATGGGGCAGTATACAACTCTAAAACCATACTGGTTTTTACTCAGTATACTGTTTACCCATGTGCTCTGTGACCTTAGTCTTGACTGTAGATTTTTATCATCTTCTCAGGAGTATAAGTCACCCATAGATTGGTAGTTGCTGCAGCCATCTCACACCCTTGCTGTTTGCAATGACAGGTTCTGCACCTCTTGCAGCAGATATGGAGGCTCACACCTACGTTCCCACTCAGCCTTCTAGTTAATGCCACCTGGTCATAGGAACTTGTTAACATCTTATTAACTGTGGAGCCAGACTTTTTTTTTTTTTCAGGCTTTCAGACTCCTGGCATTAGTGCAGACTGGCACTTGTACATTTTGCCCTCACTCTGTCTCCTGGCACGTGTCAAGCAGCCAGAATTGCAAGTAACCGAATTTTCTGTGTGGCTGTGCTCTCTATTTCTTTACTGATCCTTTTTTAGACACACCAAATGTTAGTCAAATACACCCCATAGGCCATGCCAGTCTGAACAAGGTGCTTTTGCCAGCTCAGAGCTGACAACTCCTCTATGACCTTTTTCCTTTCCTGTACCAGCAGGCAAGCTCTGTTAGGAAGAGGGATAGCCAGTCCTTTCTGCGTGGGTTCCTCTTCTCCTGAAAGGTTTCCAAAATCCTTACTATCTACCTCTCCACACCCTCACCTACTTCATCCACAATTCAAGGCTCTAAATTCCTCCTCTGGCTCCTCGGCCTCACACGAGACAGGGAATTTCAGACAGTGCTACCATCAAGATCACAGCTCCAGTCTCCAGTTTCGGCATTGAGACAGTAAAGTTTACCTCCCAAGGTGAGAGTGGCTTAGAGAAACAACGGTTCAAAGGAAAGACCCACTGCAGTGCTGCAGAGGGGTCTCCCTCATGATGAATGGGTGTTAGTAATGGCCCAGGTACCCAGGGACCTCCTGATAGTTCTTGATCCAACCCTGCTGATGGAAGTCTGGCCTCACAGATACTCTTTGCATTCAGTGTTTTGCATCTCCTAGCAGATTTCCTTAATTTCTTCAAGCATGCCCCTGAGCCATGCTGTCTGAGATGTTTCTGATAGGAGCTGGATGGGCACCTTGAGCTTTTTTATGCTGTGTGAAATCTCCCAGAAGAACAGCTTCTGGCCTCTTCAGCTCTGTAGCTCTTAACATCATGGATCACTTTAACAGGCTTTCTGGCAAACCTTAGGAGGACAGCTGTGCTCTGAATGGGCTCAGACAGTGGAGCAGGGCTTAGCTCCATGTCCCTCTTTTAAGGAACACAGGGTGCTGGCAGGACCCTCAAGGCTCTTGAAAAGTACGGGAATTGGGAGGAGGTAATTTTTCGAAAAACACACCTAAATGCCAAGCCTGTCACTTGCATTTATTTCTGTGATTCTTCCTCAGACTCCCATAATAAGCTATAGGAGGAAACTGCATCTCCAGGAAGCTGTCTGAGCTGTGCATGCTGCACAGTGCAACTAAGGAACCCCAGGGGTTACAGAGAATGAATTCCAACAGCAGGGTAGTGACATGGGGATACAGGAGAGCTTGCAGGGACAGAAGATGGGGCAATCCTGAAGAAACAAGGAAAAATACTGCCTCCAGGACAGCAAGGCAACTGCAGCAGCAGAAGTAACTTACCAGCCTTACGCTCCTACCTTGCTAAGGTACTGGCACAGGAAAGGAGTACAGACTTTCATGTTTAAAATAATCTAAAGCTGTGGGTTTGGGTTTTTTTTATTTCTGGTGTGTTTTATTTTTTCTGTTTTATTGATGGAAAGCTTATTTGATACTCTTGCTGAACTGAAACCAATTTTTTCTGCTAAGCAGCTGCAGTCTCTTGCACACAGGAGGGCTGCCTGTGGTCTTGCAGGAGGCACAAGCTGATCCAACTGTGGAGCTACAGAGCTACAAGCCAGAAACCATCAGAGAGGAAGAGGAGAGCTGGAGCACCTAGCAGGAACAGCTGAAGAAGTGCAAGTCAGCTAGAGCAAGCAGCAGCATTTACTTGCCTGGGAAGACAGTAAGCCAGTCCTAAGCTGTTACTGTTGAGAAAGAAGCAATCTGGTGGTTTATTGGCTGTGCTAAAAATATATATCCATACACACTGGTAAAGGAGTGACTGGTCTCTACAGTACCTCATTTTCTCTGTGCTGTCTTCCTTTTTTCTGCCTTTGATAAACTCATGTTTGTTAATCCATGCCCTTAAAGGGGAAAAGTTAGGTCATTAAGCACCAAACAGTTCAACACTTTTTTGTGTTTCAGTCTCACATTCTTTTATTGTGACCACTAACATCTAAAACCAGACATTGCTGCTGCAGTGAAGTCCTAGTGAAAAGACTCCATATGCTCTACACAGGAAGCTCAGCTGAAGTAAAGCTACGTGTTTCTGTTAAAGGAAATGGAAAAAATATTTTTCACATCCTCAGCTGCTGAAAAAAACTCATTACATTTTTCAAATTGCAGTACGTGTGTTCTCCCTCTGCCTGGGAGAAGGAAAGACTGTACCACAGGGGAGGTCAGGTTTTCTCTCCAACCTGATGTTCTCAAAACTTGTGCTTAAAAAAAAATATAAATGAAAGAAAACCTGGTGTTCTCCCATCATCCTGTGACTCCAGGGGCTGGAACACTGGCTCACATCTTGTGGCAGTACTGAGACAGATCATGAACTCCCCACCTATCAGCCCAGAAACAGGCCATGGTAGACAGTCTTTATCACCTCACATTTCAGTAAGGTTTGGGCCAGGAAGGTGTGATCTCTGTCACAAAAGCATATTACTTGTGGCCAGCACATCAAATGCCCAGGCTTTACAGCAATGTTGCTGCTGTCCTTGCCACACTGCTACTATGCCTTCCTCAAGCATCACTCCCACTGCACCAGCTCTCACAAGTGCAGTGAACATGGCCACGGGATTTTGATGACTTGGAGCATATCTTCAGCTTTGCCATTTATTGGGCTTGCTTCACCCAAAGCATCTCCAGGGTGATCAGGCCTGAAGATGGCTCAATGCCACATGCCACTGTCACCATCTCAGGATGCTTTGCTTGCTGCCTTGAGGGCAGCAGAGCTGTCTGCAGGCATCAGCTGTGTGTATTGCTCAGGTCCCTCAGTGGCTCAAAGGAAAAACATACCTGCCTTTCTGGGAGAGCACAGTTAGAGGGAACACCATCTTTCCTTCTTTTTTACCAGCAAGTAGAAAATAAATCAACTGCTTACCTTTTTTCATTTATGTACATGAAAACATAAGTAATTTTTCTTTATAATTCAAAATGGCTTAAAATCAAATCAGGTGAGCCAAGTTTAAAAATCTAGAGCTGCCTTTTGAAGGGAAAAGGAAACACTCAACCTGTGGAAATCCTTACTTGAGCCGTGGGAAAGAGGGTATTTTTGAAAAAGTGAAGTCAGATTGGGAGAACAGTCACTTCCAAAAGAGCAGAAAGAATATTTTCCTCATTCTGGAGCACTTACTTGGCTGTTCAGAGCTGAGAACTGGAAGGTAAAAGGAAGGGCAGAGAAGTTTAATTTTCCTTTTCTAATCTATGAATATAAACAAGATGTAATATGAGATTTATTACTGTTAAAATCTTGAAGGTAATTATGACCACGAGCTAAATTCAAATCACTGGCTAAGGATCGTATTACTTTTGTTTAATAAATCACTTAGTTTAAAATGTTGTATATGTTTTGATAAACCTTCTCTTTTGCAGTATGCAAAATATATAATTCTATATAATTACAAAGGAAAAAAGTAGAAATGTGATACCTCTATCCACACATACAAAACCCTAGCTGAAATGCTGTTTTGCAGCTAACTGAATCCCAGTTCTCTTCCAGAAGCTGTTTAACCGAGATCACTAGAACCACTAAGTAGAAAAGCAAATGGGTCTTCATCAGCCTCCAGCATCATAAAGAAAGTAAAAATTATTAATCTGAAGGAACATGTTAAACCTTCTGACCGAGCGAAGAATAGCTGTGGGTCCTGACTGTACCCCCAGCTCAGCCAAAAGATATGTTGCATTTTATCAGCAAATGAGAATCAGACTTTCTTGGAGAAGAAAAAAACCTGAAAGCCACCACATAGCAAAATGTAAGCAATAATTTAAATTGAAGCTTCCTGGGTTTTTTACTTAAATCATGATTAAACATGATGTTTTAAATCATTGTGATAAATTAATTTCCCCTCCTGTCAGGACTCTCCTTATTAAACTGACACATCTAAATTCTCAGTCAGAAAGGCTCAGCTATTAGTCAACACAGGTCTTCTGGAGGGATTTAAAAAAAAAACGCTTTAATCCTGCTTCCCCATCCCCCTTTTTCTCATCTAATTCAATTTTCTTCTATTGATTCTGGTTTTATGACATATACCCAGCTTCTATGTCATAAGGAATGTCATCTGTACTTAAAATCATGGTAATGAAAACCGAGATTACCCAGAGCACATGCTAAAGATGTATATTAAGAAAACGCAGATGAAGGCCATACTTCGCCTCAGTTTTTTAGGATCTGTGTCCATATGCAGTCTCCCTCCCACCAGGCCTCACTTTTCTGGTTGCTGTTTTGTGGTGCTCAGCGCAAACAAGCCTTGATATACCTGCCCAAGCCAACCATGAGACTTGTGGCAGAAAGTTCCCCTACAGCCTCCTTCCTCCCAGTGCCACCAGCAGGTCCCCGGTGTGGCAGCAGAGGATGGGTCCTTCCTGACTCATCTCATCATTGCCTGCACGCCCATATCTTTGAGCAGATGCTCTGCCAATTCCTTGTGTGTCAGGGGGGCAAGCAGATTTACTTTCTCCAGCAGTGACCTCAGAAGTCAAGCTTGTCTCAACCCTTTGTGCCTGATTTTGGGCACCACAGTGCCTGGGCACAGAGAGCCAGCTTACAGCACAGCACAACACACCAGCCCACCTGGAGACCCAGGTCCAGCTGCACAGCAGCAACAAAACCTGACTTCCCATGAAAGGGGGGACAGCTGCAGAGACGTTCCAATGCCCACTAGCTGTTAATGTCTGTAGGTGGGTTGCCAAACCTATAGGAATTTTTACCTTCATGCAATATCAGCCCAGTCCATGAGGGGCCATTGCAGAAAGCTCTTCTTCACCCCTGACTCCGGTTTATTCTAATACAATGCACTTCTAACAAGGTGCTTGTAAACACTGTTAAGTGTGCTTTAGTCATCTTTGTATCTTTTGAATGATTTTATACATGTCTGTCAGCAACCACACAAGGAGGTAATTCTCTAAGTTTTTTCTAAAACACCTTTTCCTTTAGTAACCTCTAATTGTCCATTTCTTAGAGGCTTTTTGTCATGCAGCTTCTGGCATGTTCCTTTTTTAGCTGAGGGTCCAGTACACTGTGTTGTTAATGCTTTTAAGTAACAAATAAGAAAACCCAAATTAGGAAACCCTGGTACAGAGCAGGCATCTTTGTTGCACATGGAGTGTTGATACAGTGGGGAGGAAGAAGAGTGATTGCTGGGGAGAACTGTGCAGATGACAATGACAGGCAAACGACTCCGGCAGCTGATGACTGAATTGATTATATGAAGGCAAAACTGGGGGTTTTGTCATTAACGAAGGCATGACCAGAAATGGGAGTGTTCTTCCCTGTGTAGATCAGGAAAGATGGGCCAGATCTTACTGCTTTAACTGCACAGTCCTATCTGCTGCCATAGGAAGTACTTTACTGCAAATCAAACTTCAGAAATGTAGAACAAGGATCAATCACGTTTCAGTTTGATCCTGGGTGGGATACCAATACAAATATCATAACATTAATAATGAGCTGTGGACTCCTGTTATAAAAAGGGAAGAAAAGTTACATAACATTAAATGTTTGCAAAGCAACATTTACCCATTTTCTTAATTTGTTTAAATAAACTGTAGTGTTAATATACTATTCATTTAGTAGTATAGTACTACTGACGTAGTATTATTAAACTGATCAATAAGCTGCAGATAACCGCTGCTGGGGAGTAAGCCTAGATGTTTGCAAATACAGCCTCTCACAATGGGGTGCATTAATAACATTGTACAAATTCGACATATCCCTTCTCCCCCTTTTTGTGTTTTCCTGCTGTCACTGACACTGTCATTTCGCAGTTAGTTTACTATGTAGTCAACCCAAAGAACCTGCAGTGGACTGAAAGTGAATATTACCATTAGTTGCTATTTCTTGGAGCATAATGCTTTTTAGGATGGTAAGAGAAGGGCCACATTCATAGGATCTTGGGTGCCAACAGCGCTGTTGAATTCAGTCCCCTGTTGTGTCAAGCAGTGCAGAGCAGATGTGTATCACAGACAGGACAGCAGGCTGCCTATGCACATACCCTCTACATGCTCCAAAAAGCTTCCAGACACAGCCTAAAGGACATGCAGGCTGAGGCACAAGCCAGAGCCCTGGGACAAGAGAAACAGTAGCTTCAGGTGATCCTAAAAGCAGATCACGCTCCACTGTACAGAGCAGAGCAGAAAGAACACCAACTTTGCACCACAAATCTGTCCTGAAGGGAAAACTGTCTTCTCAGCCCACTCTGAAGATCGGTGTTCTGTCTGGTTGTGTTGCAGGGATGCACTAGAAGCAACCCCCGCAACAAAAGGCTCATGCCTCACAGCACGAGGGCTCATGCTCATACCTGTCTCGACTGGTCAGCTCCAGGAGCAGTGTTGGGGAATGGTAACATTCTTCTTCCGTAATAATAATATTAAATAACACACAGTTTGTTGTGAGTTTGTAAGTAAACTATAAAATTGTTCAGGCGCTAACAATTCAAGATTCCTTGAACCTAACACAATGGCCATTTTCTCCTTCGCTGTACAAAGACCTCGAAGAGAGAGAAAGCCATCCACAAATGAAGTACACTAAAAGCCGTTCACTCATGCCCGCATTTGCCTGGGCTGCTTGCCAGTGGGGTACCAGTGAAGTTCAGTTCCTTCAGTCCAGAAGTCTGAACACTTGATTGACTTCTCATCCTCATAAGTATTTGGGCATATCATTCCCATGACTACATGTCACAGAAAATTAAACAGAGCTTTGAGTACCTCCTTTAAAGCATACTGGAGAATGCTTGTGCTTCATGCAAGGAAGCATGAAGGACTCCCTGGGCTGACAGGGCAGGAAATACAAGTGGCCGTGCCATAAGCTTTCTCACATGAAGGATCACGCTATTTTCGTTTTCCTGCCCAAGCACTCAGCCGAGATAGCCCCCTCAGCAAGGGCCAGCCCCTCTCTCTTCGCAGCCGAACGAGATGCAGAGCTCGAACCCCGCCGTGTGGGATGTCCACCCTTTTCCACAGGGGTGCGAGATCCCAGAGCGACCGACACCTCGAGGGAAAAGCTCCCCGGGGGCGGAGCGGCGGCGGTGCCCTGCCTTGCAGTGGCACCTGGTGGCCCCGCGGGACACGGCAGCCCGGCGCGGGCGCTGCCGCCCCCCGCCCCCGCACGGGCAGCGCCGGGGGCACCGCGGGGCTTTTGCCGGAACAGTGGGTTTTGCTCCTCGGGGAGGGGTGGGGGATGTTAAATATTGATATGGGTTCTGAGGATGCGGTTGGCTGAGGCATCATGGATGTGAATCCAGGCTAATCGACACAGGATGTATTGACCATGAAATGCATCCGCAGGGCTGAGTCAGTCCCGTCATCTCTCAAGGTTATGTTGCCCCATCTGTTAACAAGTATCTGGGACAACTTCACAGCCAGTCTCGCTGCTGCCTGGGGCACTGGGATGCTGATGCACAGAACAGTATTTTGGGTACCCACAGTCACCCTCACTACCTGTGGCAGACCAAAGGACAGACCTCAAATCTCCCAAAATTAGGCTACATCCACCCACCCACCATGGCTCATGAACTACAGCTGCCATCCAGCCCACACTGGGGCAGACCTCAGGGCCTCCTCTGAGCACAGCAGGTCTGTCACATACCGGGGGACACATCTGTCCCTGCCTGGCAGCAGGGAGGGGAGCCAGCTGCGGGTGTGTGGCCCTGCTCCATCCTGCTCCATCACATCCACTGGTTGCAGCATGGTGCCTGAATCTCTCCAGCACTCAGGAGCTGGGGTGCCAGAGAGCAAATCGAAGTTTTCACCAAGCAGTGTTCCCACCTACAGCAAGAAAGAGCTCAAGTGGGCTGCAACCATTTGAGGCATCCCTGACTCAAACGGTTTGAGGTGGGAGCTAAGTGGGTCAGGTCTTCCAGTCCCCCAGCAGCAAGTGGTGCCTGAGAAAAGAGGGAGCATTGCTCATGGTCCTGGGCTCAGCATTCAGTGCCTTTTTTGGGAAGACACAGTTCTGCCTCTACTTTCCTCTCCACTAGCAGCCTGGCACTTGCTCCTGATCCCTCTGCTCAGCCCTCAAAGACGCAATGTTTACGTTCCATGGGGAAATGCTGCAAAATCCCATGTTGCACTGTGACAGTCTGAGTCACTTCTGTGCAGAGCCACAGGTGACAGAGGGAAAGAAGGCATCGTCAGAGGACTGAGATTTGACCTCACACTGCCAACAGCTCCCTCTGAGGAAATAGTGTAACACCTTTGACCCTGCAAACCTGCATATCTGGGCCAAGCAAAAAAACCCAACCAACCAATGAATTAAACAAACAAAACAACAAAAAAACCCACCAAAATAACAACAATCACATGCAAGAAATGTACTGTTTGGTCCCCTTACAGAGAAACTCAGGGTCTCAGAAGTGGACTTCCAAAGTAGCAAAGTATTCAGAAGTTTCCATTGCAGGTGTGGAATTGCGCAGCCTCCTTTCCAAAGAAGATGTCCTTAGCAAGGGCTACTCCAGCAGGACATCTGCTTGAGTCTACAAAGAGCCTGAAAAGAAGCTACCAAAGATAATATTCTCTGGCTCCTTAGGATCTGGCCACAGACAGAGGAAATGTCCTCAGGAAGCTGAGCCCCTCCACTCAAATGAGAAATGCCTTTCTGGTGGCCTTTCCGTGAGTACAGGTATGAGTACCTTTACACAGCAGCTCATGACAAGGTATAAAACAGGTGCAGTACAGCCTCTGGATGCTCTCCACTGATTCTAGAGTGGACTTCAAAGGCAAAATACTGCCCTCAAGAGTGAAGAGGCAAGGAGTCATCTCTCTAGCCTGACTTCACAGCCGTATCTACTTCTCCATAAGAGTAAAAATTTCTATAGCCCTGCAGCTTTCCATAGTGCCTAAATCACTGTTGCTGCTCCTATAGGAAAAACTCCGGATATCTCCCCTGTGACCTTACCAGCAGCTGCAGAGCTGTTTTCCTGACCAGCTAGGAATTTTTCACTCTAGAGCAGAGCCCTGGTGTCAGGTAGCAGGCATGCATTTTGGACAAGTGGGAGACAGGATGCTGGAACAGCTGTAGCATAGGGCACAGATATACCCCCAGTAACCCTGCCTAACAAAAGTGGTTGGCTCTGCAGCCACCACCATCCTCCCACCATGCCACCCAGCATAACAATTATTTACAGTCTTCTGTGTCCTGGTACTCCCACCAGCTCCCACACTATGGGCCAGTGTTCCAAGCATTAAAGAGCCCTTACCCTGAATTTACATTTATACTATTCTGATGATATACAGCAACTTCTGAGTAGGATTAAATGCCCTAGCAGTATGCACAGGGGTTTAGGATCCAGTGACTCATGATTCCTTCACGCTTTATTTTCTGTTACCAGGTTACTGGACAAATTTCCCTGTGCTGCTGGATGTAGCTTTAATTAGGTTTGATTAGCAGATCTACCACAGATGGCACAACCTGGGTCACAGCTGCACAAGTGAGTTTTGGTATTTGTGTGAACAAAGTAACATCGCTACATACAGAGGTGGCGACAATGTGTATGTATGTAGCCTCCTACCCAGTGCAGGGCTGGTGTGGCAGCAGTTTGCACCACACCTGGTGAGTTTCAACAGCCTTTCCTGTGGCAGTGGGAAAAGACTGATCATTTCATTAAAAAAGGATTCTTAAATATCCAGTAATAATAGCAAAGTGTGTGGACATCACTGTCCATCATCTCTGAGCTGGGCACACTCCAAAAAGGTGAGTTCTTCTTCAGGAGCATCTGCATCTATTTGTTTCCTTGATTCTCTAAACCTAGGTTTAGGTGATGTATTTAACAGCATTTCCTACCTTAATAACTACCACTGACCTCCTTGTGTAGGATGCAAGAGGTCTGTTTTTCCACATGCCAGCCACAAGCCGTATGGCAAAGTGTGTGACAGGGGTAACCCTGACTGCAACTGAACTACACACACTCTAGTCACAACAGCTCCTTGCCTTCACTTGCATGTTTCCAGCTCTGTGGTAATCTCAGTTTTCAACCTCTATGGTAGTGCAATATCCCTCATAACAGGAGTTGGCACTCCAGACAGACCATGTCACAGGGGTTGCAGACATGGCCACAGCTGACTCCTAAGCAGGATTACTTCCTTCTGATGCCATAGGCACCTGAGCAGCAACCCCGCCGCAGACAGGTTCACGTCAGCATGTCCAACCCAACTTGGCCTACCTGAAGAACAGCTCAAAGCTGTCTTCCAGAAGTTTTCAGGTGTGTTATCAGCAAGTTTAGCTCAGCCTTCACACCTCTTGGTCACTAACTTCTCTGCCTGTACCAAACAAACCCCAAAAAGCAATACCGATTTACTTCCAAGCCACCACTGACAGTCACAGCAATGAGGCTGTCCCTGGGGAGCATCTTTGCCTAGTAGGAGCCAGCACACAAAGTTGCTCTGCCTCTCCTGGGGGACTTCTCCCCTTCTTGGGCAAGCTGACCCTGCCAAAACAAGAGCAAGTCTTAATGCTGCATGCCATGGGGCATCTTAAAAACAGCTCTGTGGTGACAACCAGTGTCCTTTAGGGCATGGGGCTAGCTCCTCTGCCATACAGGCTATACCTCTCCAACCTCACCTCTTTCAATCCTCCCTTCATCTTCTTTCCCACTTTCTTCAGTGACCATCTCATCCCACCAGAAGAAGCACCCTGTCAGACAGGCTGACCTCCTGCAGGAGTCTGAGGAGCAGGGAAGGAGGTCTATCAATGAAAGGGGGCAGAACTTCCCTTTCCTTTGGACCTGCCCTGACTGTCACAGGTGGTGTTTCAAGCCTTTGCTTCCTATTTTTAAAGAGTGGAGCCCAGTGAGCAAGAAGCACTACTGAGCACAGAGAGGGACCCTCCCTCAGTGACAACGATCCCCACAAAGCTGTCTTGCACACCTGTCCCCATGCCTCGAGAGCCCAAAGGTCTGGGACCAGTTTCTCTGTGGGGGCCACTCATTTGAAGCAGAGCAAGGCTTTTCAGCAAGCCAGAAGTGCCGTCGCTCTGTCACACCACCCTCTGAGTGACCCACAACTTGCAGTGAGAGTCAAGATGTCCCTGTGGCTGCTGCCTGCTGCCTGGATTCCTGGTCAGGCTTTGGCTGTGGGCTTTGACTCTAGTCATTAGGTCAGACAGCCTAATTCTGACCTCTCAGACAGAAGAAGAATGGGTTTCCTTTAATTCTACGATGAAGCTTTTTTAGGCAATGAAGGGGCCTTTTCTGATGAGAGTTTGAATCTACTTCCATTATTACAGGGGAGTTTGTGTCTACTGCTCCCATCCCTGGAATGGATCTTTTTGGGTTTCTGTGGTCTTTCCACAAAATACACAGCATGGGGGAGAAAGGATGTGTTTTTGCTGACTCCGGGAAAATGGCAAACAACCAAATGCATCAGTCAGGAACAGTGAGTAATAGCTTTAAATGCACACAACTGTTAGCAGCACATTTTAGTGCATTAATAATTTACACTCCACGGAAAGTTTAATTTATGCAAAGTGAGAGTTTTGTGGCATAGTTACAAAAGGCACACATGATCCTGGAGATAACAGATCTATAGTGAGTCTATGATTCCTCCTGGGGAGCTATACCTTGACTGCAAAGTCTCTTGGGTTTGTCACAGGTCTTGCTGGACGGTTTGTACAGTGCCTTTCTCAACACGCCAACAGCTGGGACAGGAGTGCAGTACAAAAGCATTTCTTCATCCATAAAGAAGAAAGGTATTCTTGAGGCCTACCCATGCTAAAGAAACACCTGGAACTGCAAAACATGCACACCAAAACATTCAGAAAGATTGCCAGCAAAGGGGAAAAGAATACAATTATCTTCCAAGTCTCATGACCCTGGAAGGCTTGCTGGATTGTTGCTGATGCACTGTCACTTCCACCTCCAGGCTGTAGCTGCTGCACCTCTAACTGCCTCCTGGGACCCTGCCCTGCCCTGAGGATTGCAGCAGCCAGTGTCCACCAGAGGTCCAAGGAGACACCCCCCCCCCATCCAAAAGACACTTGCTGTTTGGCCAGAAGGAGCCAGGCAGCACACAGCACTGAAAGGGAGATTGACAAAGCTGCCAAGCAGCCCTGAAGCCTGCAGCAAAGCCCACCAAACAGCAATGGCTTTGCTTAATCTTCCCCAGACCTGCTGCACCTAGCATGTTTTAGTCTTCTGAGCCTACTGCCCCACTTACTCCTCCTAGCCTGGGGAGCGTGGGACCACAGGCCTGCATACACAGGTGACCCAGAGCCCAAGAAAGGTGGCACTCAGAGCCCAGGAAGGTTGCTCTGTCTGAAGCCATCAAAAAGCAACATACAGCCTCCTGCTGTTTAATGGGGGGGGTTGCGTAGAGAAGACTAACAGAGTGGCAAGTCAAATGCCCCACAGGTTAGAGATGCCAGGTGTTTCCCCTGTGCCTGGGCAGAAGGATACTGCTTCTGGCTACATCTCTTTCAATGGTCCTTTTCCAGGTTCTCACCTCACTCCAGGTTCAGGATGGACAGCAAGTGAAAGGAAGCAGGAGGAGAAGGTAAGTAATTTGTGTGTGTGTGTGTCTGTGTCTGTGGTTTTGGGATGGGACTGAGAATCCAAAGTGGACTTGGTTTCATTGGCTTGGTGGTGCCCCAACTTCCCATAATATTTCAGCACAAACCCCCAGTTTTTAAAAAGACCAGTTACACAACTGTTCTGCACTCTGCTTTATTTTGCAACCTTAGCAATCTTCAGGGACTTTTTTCCCTGCAGAATATATGTACATATATTAAACAAGAATGCTTTCAAGACATTTGATTGATTAGATGCAAAATAGCTGTCTCCATGACCTATCTTTTTCCAAAGCCAGGGAGTTAAGAGATCAGCAAATGGCTGCAGGTTTTTAATAATTAATTCATTAACCCTGAATTTAAAAGACACACTAAAAACAAGGTCTGCACATGAGGGTTCTGTAACAATAGTTTAAAAAGACTTAGGGGGGAATATCAGACAAGCAAGACACAGCAGCACACCACTCCACACTACCTGGCCTTCCATCCTTGCTGCTGCTGGAGAAAGTGCTCCTGTGAAAAGCAATTCAGACAAGCTTTCCTTTTCCGTTAATTACACAAAAAGCGCCTGGCTTTAACCTCTCTTAACTGCCTGAGCAGTCTCCACAGAGCTGTGCAGTGCGTGGTTCTACTCTGCTGGCCATATGAAACCTCCCCACCCCTCATCTCATGCATACACAGCAGTGACATGCTTTTCTACAGAAGCACACAGCCACCCTCACTGTATTTCATGTCAGCCTACAGCCGTGCTGCTGACAAAGCAGAACATCACGTGCTTTGCAAATGTTTGTTACCAGCGTTGAGATCTTCAGCTTTCCTTAATGCCTTCCACAAGCAAGTGTTTGGCTTTGTTTCTCTGTAAAATGCTGAAAGCGGTAGGAAACCTAGGATCTGACCTCTGAAGCCCACAACGCACAGTTGTGCACCCACAGCATAGGATCGAGGCTTGTCTTGCATTGAAGTGAACACAGTCAAAGTCCTCCTTACATTTCTTTTCTTTAACCACTTCCCCAGTCATTGGCTTGCTGTTCATTTTCTGGGGTAAATACTGCATTGTGACACTAATGTATGCCGAGCACAGCAACCTCATATGATCTGCTTCCACCTGTGCTAACACCCCCACCCCACCAGGCCCTCCTAAAGAAAATGAAGCAAGACAAGTGTGTTTTGAAGCAAACAAATATGCAAAAATGAAACAGTCTGGGATAAATGGATCAAGTGGCCAGAGGAGGAATGAAATTTTGAACCTGAAGTCTGTGCACACTGGGGAACAAAGTGATGTACCAGGAGAGCTGCCATCACTGGAGTGATGCAGGAAGGCAAGGAGGAGGCAGGGCATGGCAGGTGCAGGACAGCCCAACTGCACAGCACTCTGCCATGACACAGGGGATGTGGCTGTCGAGGGTTTGCGGGTACAGTCAGGGAATGGGCCAACACCAGGGGTCGGGTGGGGGCATCTGCTGTGGACCAGCTCACCAAGAGATGAAGCAACTCTTAGACAGTTGGAGGAAGCCTCGTGATGGCAGGGCCAGATATTGCCAGGGGACTTTTCCCATCAGCAAAACCTTCTGGAAGGGCCCCTGACTGGCACAAAAAGTCCGCTGGGAGTGGAGCCAATTGTGCAGCATCCCCACAGGGGTGGAGAGGATGTTGCACCACAGGCTAGGCATGCAGGCAGGGCAGGCGTGGTGACAGACAGCAGGGCCAGCCACAGTTCAGCAATTGCCCAGCAGGTTCACAGGGACGAAGAAGGTCAGGATTGAGACAGAAGTCCAGAACATTGGTCAGAGTCAGCACCGTGGCCAGTCAGAACATGGCACAGCACAGCACAGACAAGGATCAAGACCTCAAAAGTAGCCCTGGTGTGACAGGGGAGGCCCCAGGTGAGGCTTCTGCCAGCTCCTTCTCACACTCACCTTAGTGGCTTCCCTGCAGCCTGATCCCAGGTATCACTGCACTGGTTAAGAGATGGCCTCAGGGACAGGCAGCCAGAACCCAAGGAGGACAGGAGGAGGATCAGGCCTCTGACACAGCAAAAATAAAGTGGAGAAGTGTGAGCAGACATTTGCAGTGAAAAAACAACCCCCTTGTGTTTTGTTTCCCTACACAACCAGATGCCATGGAGGATGGGAGGCACAAGGGCACAGGTATGTCAGGGGGAGCTGGTGGAAGGTAGTGAAAATAGAGAGGCCAGGGGATTGTAGTAAGAAGGATAAAAGCAACTCCTGTTCTCCTTTTTCCATGCCCCAGTCCTGATTTTCCTCGAGGAAAAATCAGGGAGAGGAAGAAGGAGGACTATGTCCATGGCTGGCCTCCAGAGCCTATTTCCCCAGGCTCTTCCAGCCCCATCAGCACTGCTGCAAATTCCCAGAGACACCTCCAAGCTGAACACAGGCATCTTCTGAAGGGGCAGACTGATCCTAAGGTTTTGTATTTCAGATGCAAATGCCATTGCAGGCTCAGAGGCCACTAATACGTATGAATTCCAGCAGAGCTGATAGATATGGGTTCAGAGGAATAAATGCAAGCCCTGTATGAGCTGTCTACGTTATAACCCACAACAGAGGAAATCAGAACAGCTTGTTACCACTATGCAAGAGGTTAGGAAGCATGCATTTACTCATCCAGAATCAGCTCTTGTTGCTGGAAATACAGAAATTTTCTCAACTGTTTTGCTATTGTCTTTCTAAGGCAAAAAGAAAACAAAAAAGAAAGGGCTGTGCCATCCAGGATATACATAAGCCTGCCAAACAAACTGGATTCCTCTCTTGGCTAGAATTACAAACCTGTACACGGCAGGAAGGCTAGTACATCAACTAACAACAACAACAAGAGAGGCTCGTCAACTGCTTCTGCTTATTCCTTTCCGGAGCAGTAGGGGGAGAAGAGAGATCAACTTAAAAGTTCACGACGGTCAGTCTTTCTTACACTTTATTAGACTGCACAAAATCTTGCCATAAGTCTCCCAGAGTATTGTTCACTAAGACTTCCTCCACCCAAAACAGGAGAAAAGGCTCTAGAGGGTGATTAAATACCAAGAGGCCAAATTTAGGTTGCTCTGGACTCTAGCCTGTGGGAGCCAGGAGCTTAATGTTCTAGAAAGGATGCATTGTGAGAAGATCTTGTAAGGCTGAGTGACAACTAGAGCACTTCAGCCAGCTGCTTTGGGGACTCATCTTTCTACTGTGTATAGCAGTGGATGAAGATGTTACTTCTGAAACGCCTGCTGCTGACCACTTGAAATTTCAGAATGTGGGTTGTAAACCAGTTACTTCAATCTTCCTTTCCCTCCTGCTCCACCAAAGTAAAATGAAGGATAATAACATGCCATAAACTGAGATAAATATGCCTCATCCCTTTGGATATCACTCTACCAGATTGCTCAGGAAGCTCAGGATCTGACAGATTCCACCCTGGAATCAAAATAAAAAAAAAATCTTCAGTTGTGCAGCTCCTGAGGTCTTCAAACAACACGGCTTGAGATTTTTGCCAAAGGAGGCAGCAGAATATCACCAAGAAAAAGAGGCAGTCTTCCATGCTGCAGTTATTAAGTGCCATCCTGGGGCAACAGGTGGGGATTCAGCAGTTCCCTTTGCAAATGTTGGGTTTATGTCCAGCTCTCAATTCCGTTTTGGTAAAGCCTGTAAGTCTAGTGTTAATGCCACTTTCTGGAAGGGTTTCATTTGTGGAGCTTAGTTATCATTTGCACTGTAGACCACTGGGGAAATAGCTTAAGACATGTCCAAGAGATGCTGTGTGCCACACTGGCGAAACACTAGTGGTGAGATATTTCAGTGGGACTGTTTTGCTTAATCAAAACTAAGTATGTGCTCATAGAGGCAATGACCAATACTACGTGGTTTATGGCCACAAAACTGCTCTTTCTCTTGCTAAACTTAAAAGTAATAAAAAAATTCACCATCTATTTGGTGAGAAAATTACTGGTGAGAAAACTTTTCCAAGGTAAGTAAATTTTGCAGCTGAATTTCGTCGTGTAAATGCTATTCACATCCTTCCCCATGGCTACTAATTCATAAAACAGCCAGATGGTTGACAGCAGTCTTAAAATAGCCTACTACAAGGAACAATTGCATGGAAATTATCAGACAGGTGAAAATCTGCCTTTCCAGCCATGTGAAGAACTCCATATTAGTAGTTATAACTGCCTGTGTATCTGCACATACATGGGCATGTGTATGAATGACAGTCTCTCGTCCTAATAGTTCCACCCAAATAATGCCATTTGGTGGACCCTGTGGAAGTTGACTCCTCCATAGACTGAGGATGCAAGATTTTGGGATGAGAACTGCAACAATCTGCAAGCCAGGCAAAGGTTGTGCCCTTTGGCAAGTGATGACCAGGATCACCAAGTTTTTTCTTTGTCAGTCAAAGTAAATTAGGGTTTTCTGTGTTGAAATAGGAAGGGTGCTTGCCTACCGCTCCTTGTGCCTATTGAAGACTCTTCAGCATCAGTGGACCCTCCATTTTATCCCTGCCCTTTCAAGCATGTAATTCCCTGTTCACACATGGTCCATCCATAACACTAGTCCACCATCAGAAAGGCAAGAAGGTAAATCAGATTAAGGCCAGTCCCACTTCTGGGGAGTGGAGATATTCATGTGCTATGCTTATTTTTAGCAAAAGATGGTGGGTAAGTCTGAGCCAGCACGTTTTTCATTCAATCTGTCCCTGGACACTAACAGATGGTGCTTTCTTGTGCCAAGCACTAATGCACTTTACATTGGCACTCGTGTCAGGACACAAAGCCTGCCAAGTCCCTGCTAAATCTGCTGATGCCAGGAAAATTGATAATAAACAGCTAGCCAGGGACACAGTCCCAAGGTTTTCCACTACCTCCAAAGCAGTACAGAAGCTGTACCAGTGCAATGGTGTCAGCTGCTCTCCAGCTCATGACTATCAATGCAGCAAAGGAGGGTCGTCGAGCACTGGGGAAAAAAGGGTCCTGAGGCTATCGACATAGCTGCATACTTAAAGATGGAGGGAGATCCATCTGTTTCATGGGAATTAGCTGTGCGCTTAAAACAGGGCTTTGAGAACCTTGACTTGTGCGTTAATGCTCAAACATCTGAGCTAATGACAATTAATATAAATGTACATATTACTGAACATATATATATATACACACACTCACACATATATATACACACATATCACCTGATAGGGTGATTCTATTGTTTAGCCTTCCTTAGTACCCCTTGAGTACTGAACAGACTACATTCAGTCTTACAGGTCTACTTCCTGTGGCTACCAATCCCACATATGATAAGGTGACCTACAAAAGAAAATTCTACAGACTCCTCTGAGGAGCTCACACTGTTGTGCAGGTGATTGTGTTCATTCTTTGAATACAAGCATCCAAAATTCTTGAGCTGTAAAATTCCTGTTCCTTTCCACCAGATGCCTCAGCGCCCAGGCTTCTTTCTTAGATTGCTCAAAGCTTGGTATCCACATCTCTTGGAGAGAAGTCCAACCAGGGTCTGAAGATGAGAACCTGAAAGCCTCTGGTTTGGGGCAGCTCAGATGGTTAATCTGAGCATTCCATCTCTGGGGCAGCCATCCCTGGCAATGGAGAGAAAATAAAAGGGGTTATTCAGGGATGCTGGCAGACAGAGAAGAAAGCTGCTATGCCATTAGTAAACTATCAAAGCATGTCAATGGCATTTTCCTTCCCGCTACAGGCTCTAGCCATGTCCCTGTGGGTGTCAGAAGGGAAGCTCCCTCCAGTGTCTGGGATGAGGCCAGTTACGCTGACAAAAGCCTGAATCTCAGATCAGGTTTGGCTGCGAATGAGCAGCACCAGCCCACCCAAAATGAAATGCTAATGCAAGGAGTTCTATTTCCATCATATTATTCTGTTTTCATCTTAAATACGCACACACTTAATGAGATAATTTTTTTAGGAGAAAAAACAAGGGATGCATAGACCAGGAGACCAAACTCGTCTTCATAATCTTCTTGACTAGAGAGCCACAAAAGCATGTGGAAGGGGTATCTGTATCTAACCTACTCTACACCTTTCCATGGTTGTATTCCTAACTCAAAGAGAGGACATCTGTCCAGATTTGCACCAGACTCAAACAGAAAAGCCTAGTTAAATGTATTAGCAGTTTGCTTTCCCCAGCACTTCAGCTCACCTTAGCAACTTCAAATGCTTTCTTCATCTCCCTGCTACTGGCTGACCATATGGTGTATTGCTCAGACTCTGACCAGCTGAAAGATGGCCTAATGGATATAGGACAGCTGTAGGATACTAGAGCCACTGACCAGTTTCATTACTGGAAAGGTGTTTTTTTTATTCATGCTGATAACTGAGCTCATGGAGAGTTTAAAAAATGGCTACTGACTCTTGGTATGTAAACCTGGAAACCTTATAGGAACGTAGCAATTAAAATGAGTATCCACCAGTTCAGAAATGTATGTGGTGAGAGCTTTTAGCTTCAGTTTAATTCCAAGTAATGCTCTGTTTATACCAGCCAAATCACAGAATCACAGAATGGTCAGGGTTGGAAGGGACCTCTGGAGACCATCTAGTCCAAACCCCTGCTAAAGCAGGTTCACCTAGGGCAGGTTGCACAGAACTGTGTCCAGGTTGTTTTTTAGTATCTCCACAACAAGCAGGCTCCACAACCTCTCTGGGCAGCCTGTTCCAGTGCCCTGTCACACTCAAAGTACTGAATTTTTTCCTCATATTCAGAAGGAACTTCTTGTGTTTCAGTTTGTCCCTGCTGCCCCTTGTCCTGTCACTGGTCACCACTGAAAAGAGCCTGGCCCTGTCCTCTTGACATTCACCCTTAAGATATCTGTAGACATTGATAAGATCCCCCCTCAGTCTTCCCTTCTCCAGGCTAAACAGGCCCAGCTCTCTCAGCCTTTCCTCACAAGGGAGATGCTCCAGTCCCCTCATCATCTTCACAGCCCTCTGCTGGACCCTCTCCAGCAGTTCCCTGTCTCTCTCGAACTGGGGAGCCCAGCACTGGACACAGCACTCCCGATGTGACCTCACCAGGGCAGAGCAGAGGGGGAGGATCACCTCCCTATACCTGCCGGCTACACTCTTCCTAATGTACCCTAGGGTCCCATGGGCCTTGGCCACCAGGGCACACCGCTGGCTCTTGGACAACTTGCTGTCCACCAGCACTCCCAGGTCCTTCCCCGCAGAGCTGCCTTCCAGCAGGTCATCCCCAGCCTGTGCTGGTGCCTGGGGCTGTCCCTTCCCAGGTGCAGGGCCTTACACTTGCCTTTGCTGGACTTCATGAGGTCCCTCTCCACCCAGCTCTCTGGCCTGTCCAGGTCTCGCTGAATGGCAGCGCAGCTTTCTGGTGTGTCAGCCACTGCTCCCAGTTTGTGTCACCAGCAAACTTGCTGAGGGTACACTCGGTCCCTTCATCCAGGTCACTGATGAGTCAGGTGAGCCAAACCAGACCCAGCACTGACCCCTGGGGAACACCGCAAGCTACGAGGCTCCAGCTGGACTCTGCACCACGGATCCCAACCCTCTGAGCTCTGCCATTCAGCCAGTTCTCAATCCACCTCACTGTCCACCACCCAACCCACACTGCCTGAGCTCACCTATGAGGATGTTGTGGGAGACAGTGTCAAAAGCCTTGCTGAGGTCAAGGTAGACAACATCCACTGCATTCCTCTCATCTACCCAGCTGGTCATTCCACCACAGAAGGCTGGTCAGGCATGATTTCCCCTTAGTGAATCCATGTTGACTACTGATAACCTTCTTTTCCTTTACATGCTTAGAGATGACATCCAGGATGAGCTGTTCCGTCACCTTTCGACAGGTGGAGGTGAGGCTGACTGCCCTGTAGTTTCCTGGGTCCTCCTTCTTGCCCTTTTTGAAGCCTGGAGTGACATCAGCTTTCCTCCACAGTTAGTAGCCTCAGGAGACTGAACAGCTCATGGTGCCTTTGAAATGGCCTTCTGGTGTCATGTCTGGCATCCTTGCAAGACTGCTGGGATCTCAGTGCTGGGCTTCCTGGTAAGACAGCCATTTCTAGCTAGTCTCTATCAGCATAATTTCAAGAGAATTAGACTGGGAGGAACAGGTCCAGTTCTGCTCACAAATGCACAACCTCAATGTTGTGCAAAAAAGGTGCAAACATCAATGTTTCAATGTTTAGTCACCAAGTGTGGCCACAGGCACTGGCATGTTGTCACTACAGGTTTGAATGTACCCAAACACATATGTAGACCCAGACAGTCATAGAGTATTTAAGTCAGGAGGGACCTCCAGGGATCATCTAGTCGAGTTGCCTCTTCCAAACAGGTCTAATCATATCTAATTGCCTAGGGCAGCACTGAGTTGAGTCTTAAGACATCTCCAAGGACAGAGATCCCACAACCCCTCTGGGCAACCTGTTGCCAACTGTTCCAGGTCATCTAAAGCATGTCAGCAAGTTAGGCTACTTTCTGTAGCCTGATAAAAACCTTCTCCCTGAATAAATCAAGCGTTCTGCTGAAATGACTACCAGCTCAACAGTCAATGTGTATGAGCTCAAGCACTGCAGCAGCATGAGGAACATGCTCTGGCTGAGCAGCTGTATCTTCTGCCAACACCTTTTGACAGGGAATGCACAACCCAGTGGCACCAATACCAGTGGTTGTAGGCTGCCCAGAAATCTGGTAACCAAACCTCCTGGGACAAATCTGAGCCTAGTGCCATTTTAAAGCCTCTCTGAGACACAAGGACAAAGACACACGTACCTTTTCTTCCCTTCTGATATTTTCCCACACTCTGTTACACACCATGCACTCAAAGGCATCTATGTAATTGTCCTGGGTGACATCTTGCACTCCCCACTTGCGTTCCTTCATTGCTGTAAGCAGTCTTGGGTTGGAAATGTCCCCTTTCAGCTTCCATTGTAGGTAGGACTCATATTCTTGATCGTTTGTATCCAGTGTTTTGATATAGTGGGCCAGATCCCGAGGGTGTGAAAAACTGGATACCAGGATTGCGCTCCTGTTACTAGGAAGCCAGTCTACAATGCTGGGAGACCCAAAGTATACTGGTACCACTCCCAACTTCAGCGGCCGCCAGAGTTTTTCAGTGATGTAATCTTCACAGATAGCATTTTCAAAAGCAAGAATGAACTTGTACTGTGCCAGTATTTTAGAGAAATTCCCATCATCCATGGCAGTTGGACTTCTGAGATGCTGGGGAAGGTCTCTGTTATGCAGACATTCCCCGTAAGAGTCTACTTCAATGTGGCACATTAGCTCACGCACATAGCTGTCCCGATCAGAAGGAGGGTTGCAGTCAGACTGCACATATACAAGTGGTGCAAGCCTCTTCCTCAGGCTGTTCTTCATCTGCACTGGGATCATGTACCTCAATGACTTCAGAACCTCTACACCCTCAAGGTACTGAGTGGTCAGCGGTAGGTGGGAATGGCGGCTAAAGGTTGCAGTGTGGTTGAACAAGGTGATGGTCGGTTCATGGAAGAGTTTGTAGTTGTTTTTTGGTGACTCTTCATGGAAAAGGGCCCAATCATGATAGTCTTTACGAGGGAGGGGTAGACTGTCTATACTCAAGTCAGTACCTAGACAAAAGCAGATTGTGTTTAGCCTACGCCTATCTATCATGCAACACTAACTACAATAACACAGAAGTCTAGTTTTAATTTAGTACCAACCCTACAACCATTGCATTTATGACATTATAAGGCATTATTGCAAAGAGAGCAATTCATGCAAAGACAGAGGAGTGTTACAACAGATAAAACTGAATTTTGGCAGCACAAGAATCTAGAGAATAGGGATCAGGAGTTAATATGAGAAATGGTTTACTTTCAGGTTGCATCAGTTTAAAGGCCTCTCATTCCAAAGGCTCACCAGGAATTCTAAATTTTAATGTACTGCAATGAGACTAATAAGATGCTTAATAATCCCCTGGTTCTGTAAATAGGGGAACAGATGGTATTGTCTCTATCTGTGATGTGAGGGAAATGGCTACTGCAGGGTTCAATTTCACTCTAGTAGCAAAACAACAAAAAGGATGCTAAAATATTGGATAGGGTTAAGGAGAAAAATTACAAGAATGACTTCAAGTCTTGGGAAGACATCGGACTATAGAGACTTTGGAAGGCCATCTATTTAGTTTATCAAAGAGAGAATTAAGAGGTAAAGTATCACAGCTGCCTACCAGATACACAAAGAAGTAGCTTCTGTCAGAAGAACGAATGCCAATAGTAGAAAAATGATCATGTCTGAACTCTAAAAACAGACACTACAGCTGCTTGCACCTCCCTGCAAGGAAAGGGAGCCTCCAGAACCACTTAGGAAAGCTGTGGTGGAAGCTTTAGTACAAATCTAGAAGCCTTTTCTCAAAGGCTGGTCTGTGCAAAACTGAATTCAAAATATGAGCTCATGAACCTGACCCTTGCTCACCTTTTATTACTGCTGAGCTACGCTCACAAGACTAGCCTTATTGCAGATTAAACGAAAAGCTGGTGAATCTCTGTCAAGATGCTTCCTCACTGTCTTATAATTGTATCTGGTTTTTACTTAAGTACAAGCACTGAATATACAAAACTTTTAACTGGTATTGTCAAGCAAAGGAGGTTCATAAACTGAAACAGTGATCAGCTGGTTTAGAAAACATCACAGATCCCTTCATTTTGGACAACATATTCTACCGTCCCAGTCACACTCATAAGTTTTCACTTTCTGCTCTACCCTTGACCTCAAACTACTGACAGGAAAAAAGAGGCGCTAGCAGAAGTCTAACACAGAATTTTGATATAAAACTAATATATAAAGAAAGGGGGGAAAAATGTCCAGTCTTTGTGGCTGCACAAGCTTGCCAAGGTGACTCCAAGGGTGACCTTATAACTGCTGCAGTGAATACAGGTGTTAGCTCTCAGTAACATAAAAACCTCCTATAGAGCAAGACCCTTCAAGAGTACCAGGTGGGTTTTTTAAAGGCTGCTAGGTATGTGACCTTCCATTTTCCACTGAAGGGTGGTCCCAAGCCCTCAACACTAAAAGGATGAAGGGCTGTGCCACCCACTGAAAAATGCTATTTGCTGCCTCTGTTTTTGATGTGTTTGTTATAGGGATACAAGAAGGTGAGGAAAACTGAAAGTCAATCAAATTCTCACAGGGAAGCTTATAAGGTCCATCTGGTTTTGAAAACACTTTGTTCTAAGTGATGCCCAGAAGAGAAGCAGCAGTGCGTACAGACAATAATGAAACACTTTTAATTGAAACCATAGCATAGCTCTGCCACTCACAAGGGTGCTCTCTCTTCAAAGTAGTATTGCAGGGAAGAGGGAAGGGCAGTGCAGGAAAGAATGAGACAAGGAAAGGGATAAGAGAGAGACAAAAATCTAACCTGTAAAACTTACTAAACAAGGACAGAATTAGGCAAACAGAAACAAAGAAAAATGTACTATAGATCACAGCACATCAGAATGACTGATTCTAATATCGCACTTAATCAATCTCAGTCCAGCAAGAAGACAAAAAGCTTTTAAGGAATAAAGGGGAGGTAACATCAGCATGTTCCCCACACCATAAGATGAAGGAAACAAAAGAGGTTTATGAGGGGATAAAGCACAACATGACTAAAATTATGAGCAATTTCAACTTCCAAACTATTAATTAGGAAATCTTAGATATGTGGCAAAGTGCAGAAGGGAAAGACAGATGCTGTCAGGAGAAGTTCTGCAGCTTAGGAGACATCTTTCATTCAGGATTCATACTCCAAGGACTCAACACTCCAGCACAGAAAAGTTGGACATCCTCCTCCCTTAGGAACAACATCCCTGAGGCTCTGACAACATAGCATCAGATCCAACTCATGCTGACTCAGTTGCATTGATAGCTCAGGCTACACACAAAACTCTGTGAAGTATGTGACACTGGAAAGGTGGAGCTGAGAACCCCTCCCAAAAGCAGAGACAAAATCTAGCAAAGTGGATGCCACATCTCACTTCCAGACAGGAGATGGTGGCACTTGACAAAGTAATCACCTACAGCTAAGGGCTTCCCAGGCCAGCCAGGACAGTAAGTCAGGACAAGCCACAGAAAAGAATATGTTCCTAGCAAAGCAGTTCTGCTAGAAACCATCTGTATCCCATATTTTTGCATAATATCTTTCCTAAGCTTTGGATTGTTCTTCTCTTGACTAGCTCACTGACCAAAGTTTCAGGGAAAATTAATGCAGTTTCTCTGGAAGGTAAAACGGTGCCCTGATCCAACCTTAGCAAGGAAATGCAGATGTTCAAATTTTCACTCAGCACTGTTTAGGGGAAATACTGGAACACCAAAATCTGCCTTTTTACAGGCCCGCAACTCAGTTCATCAAGGCCAGTGCATGTCTGTATGAAGCTTTTTCTGTGCTGATGCAGCATTTTTCCTCACCTTCCACATCATGTACCACCTTTGTCTTTGCAGGTTTTAGCATTGTGGGATCACTTATTGTGGTTTAAAAATAAGTAACATTTTTGCATATTTTGACACTTGTCTTTACACAGTCATAGCCAGCATCACCAGAAAAAGAAAAAAAAAACTACAGGAAGAGTCTTTTGCCTAATATAAATATTGCTTTAAAAACAAGTAAGTATACCACGTCCACAAACCTGCTAAAAAAGATCAATAATAGTCCTTCTAATCCTGAAACAAATACAATTACTATCAGAGACCAAAACCACCACACTTTACAGCTTTCATGTGATGCAAACCCAGCTTTCCTTGTCTTTAATTGGGTCAGCTTCTCATTCATTTGCTGTTATTCCTTCTCTTTCATGCTTGACCACTATATTATCAACTGAGAAAGCTGACCTACTTGGAGCTCTGAAAAGATTAGCCGCTACAAGTTTTTGGTTCACTGTTAACAACCAAGCTAAAGGCCCTTCTTTCCTATATTTCCAGTTCACACGTATCCGGACTGAGTGAATGAGATTCAGGATTCTTTTACTTTGTTTTCAGACAAAGCAGCTGAACCCACCAGTCACAGAAAAGCATTTGGCTTTATTTTTCCACCTAATATTCCACACATTTTTTTCTCTGAAAAGCAACCATGTGGGGGAAAAGAATAAAATTAACAAAATAAGGCCTACTTTTAAAAGTTGCATCTTTTGTTTTGTAGACTCACTTTACAGTACATGTAGCGGGAAGTTTCTGAGGCGGCAAAGCCAGAGCAGCTCAAAAGGTTGCACTAGCTGCTGCTCTCTGTGCAGAATCAATAGGTTTCTTTCACCACTTTCCATTTACAGTCTGCTAGCAATCTCTCAGCGCATGAGGAAAGGGAGCTGCACAGTTACCAGTGAGGGCATTATTTTAAGACAAAAGACTTGCACAGTGCAACAAAGGCCTTGCAGAACCTCTGCTATGGGTGACAAGCCAGAAGACTGTAAAAAGCTGGCTTGATCTCAGGCTGTCTTTTCATAACTTGGCAACTGTGGGAAATTATCTTTTTTTCCCATAAACTGGGAGCACTTGTGATTGGAAAGCAGCATGAGACAAGGCAACAGTCATACCACAGATGTGAACAGTCACTTTTCAGAGTACTTGTACAGAGTGTGCATCTCTGGATCTCTACTGATTGTATTCAGCACCAGGTTAAGTTTAGCACAATTTTTTGCACAAGTTTCCTGCTCTCAGTGATTGCCACCTAGAATACTTAACTTCTAAAGGAAAGTAACTGGGCAGGAGAGAAAGTTACTCCTTTAAAAAGAAACAGATTCTTACCATAGAACAGAAATGCTCTTGTCATCTGATTGTGCTGGTAGGTCTTGTTGATGGTAAAGAAGCAAACATCCTCTCCGCACTGACCCAATCTCCCTGTCTCACCAGTCAGGGGAGACCACCAGAGCAGGACAGGATAGTGATTTACATCAGACTGTGTCTTGAAGCTGCTGTGAAGTTCCTGCTTCTTAAACTGAAAACTGTGTCTCTCCACAGGTTTTAATGGGCCACTGCGTAAACTGGAGATTACTGCCACCTTATTCTCTGAACTGCCCAGTTCAGTGATAACCTTCAGGGAAATAAACATACATATCACAGTGCATCACTGTCATTAGCCGGGACATCTGCTTGACAAATCAGAGTTTAAGCATCAAGCACTAAGTCTGCATATGAAGTTTCTGTCAATCCAAGTGGATGCATTTCACTGACTGCAGCCACATCCGGGTGATCTTATGTCAGAACAGCAAAAATTTTAATGTGAATTTGTAAGGACATGGTGAGAAACACATTTCTATACTGAGATATGGCCACATCACATATGATTAACAACACAACTTCTGCTTTCTTCCTGGAAAAAGCACAAAACTGAGGATAGCCTGTCTGTAGCCAGGTTTCTTCTAGAAATCAGCTGTAAAAAAAACGCCACAAAGTTTTCAGTGTGGCCATCTGTCCTCACTCCTACTAATTTTTAAACCACTGACCAAATAAATTAGGTGCAGACAGGTCTTACAGACAATGTAACTACAACTTCATGGCTAGCTAGAGGAAAAAAATCCCATCTGTATGCAGAGAAGTAAAAGACCTACCAGTATGAACCATCATTTACAGATCTGAAACTCTATGAGGAACCTTAAAAACTCGCCCCTAACACTGCTCTCCATCTGCCATGAGACAGAAGTTCCCAGAAAACCTAGGGTATTTCTGGTGCCCGTGAAGCCACCACTCATCTACAGCTAGTACCTGCCATAAGTGTCCTGGGACAGAGCAGTCTGTTGAGTGAAGTGACAAGAGATGGTGCCAGCAGGTACTGCCACAGGATACATAGATCCTGCTCTTCGCTTTAGTGGAGCAAAGACCTTTCTGCTACAATGCACATGGGGGTTTTGTGTGCATCTTCACAGGCAGTGTATAATGCCAGGAACAGCTGCAAGAATGACAGGGGAACTCAAACTCACCAGACAGCTTTGACCATAGCACTTCCCCTTGTCAGGTGGCTCTGAAGGAGGATGTTGGAAAGTGGGAAAGCATTGTTTATATCAAGTTGTTTGAAAATATTTATCTTTCCCGATAACTTTACTGTACGCATCCATTTTGCTGATTTCTGTGTCATTCCCTCTCACTGTGTAGCAAAATACATTGATTGTAGCTGGACTAAATAGGCTGTGTGCAGCATGGGACACTGGGACAGCACACACAGGAGGCTGTGCAAAGTGCAGCTGTACAGAAAAGTGCAGAAAACACTCCTGTGTTGGCAAGTGGATAAGATACTAGCTGGGGAAAAGATGCATATGTCTAATACTATATAACTGCAGCAATGTAACTGAAATAAGTCTACAACTACCTCATAGTCAGGTTTCTCCAGGAACATGTTCTTTCTTACCCTGGCAGAATTTAAGGAGCCTCTATATTTGCACAGAATTTCTAGTAGCTCTTGTTGAATTCCTGGGGGTTGGTACACCCCAACTATACTGACAGCTCATGTGCTAAAGCAGTCCCAGCACCATTAAGTGTCACTATTCAGTGAATACTCCGAGATAAGAACCCCAGCTAGGCACAGGGAACCTCTAATCAACTCCAAACCTGCTAAGCTGTGGAGGTGCAGCAAACTCACGAACTCTCCCAATAAAGGTCCTAAAAGACTTGCTAGCAATGCTCCTGTGCAAGGGCAGCCATATCACCTTTGTTTGCCTTGTTCGGGGGAACAGAACTGAAAGTGACCATCCAGTGTCAGTGACCGCCCCCAAGAAACCACACCAATTTGGAGCAGGAAGCTTGCATGGGAGAGCTTCACAGGGTCTCCTCCTCCTGCTGGCTCCATGGTAGTGATCTGAGGTACCAGTCTGAACCAGAGCCTCAGTTCAGAGCACAGGCCAAGAAGAAAGACAACTCTAGGGCAGATCCTGGCCCTCTCACAGCTGAAGTCTCCTAAAGGCTCATGACTGCCAACCAAGGCTGATTTGATTTGTCTAAAAGTTGTTCTAACAAAAATCTAGGGTAATCAGCCACAAATTAATATGCCTCCACATTGATTTTTCTCTCATGCATTTTTTTAATGACCAGTTACCGGATTTCCTAAGAATAGCCTTTGAGCCAGCACTGATGGACAGATTTCCATCACAGCTGCTGATGTGTTCAGATTTCCCTGGTCCATCTGCCACTTTAGAACGAAATGGGTCCAACCTTGCCTCCCTGCCTGATGAATTCAAACACATGAACAGAGGAGGCAATGCTGGATGGAGGCAACACAACATGACATGGTATTATACACTACTCCTGAGAAACAACTCCAGGAGCTGAGGAGCCACGCAAGAAAGGTGTTCACTGTATAATGTCGCTTCAGGAGACAGCTATTACCACCAGGCCAATGCTGCTGATAGTTTCTTTAACTCCTCTTACAGCACTTACTTCTACAGAAAATGTCTGTTGCCTCCAATGCTCTCTCTCACCTGCCAGAATTACATCATTCTTTGAAAGTGATCTCATGCATACCCCACACCCTTGCCCCTGTACCTGGAGTGTCACCATAAGGAAAAAGGCAGCTGCAAAGCAGAAGCAAGACGCCCACAGTTTCTTCTTCATCTTAATCATGCTGCACTGCTAGGCCTGCCAGAGCGGTCAGCTCTAGGCATCAGGAAGGCCAGCTTGGCTAAAGTCTTCAGCCTTTGCTGCAGGACTTCCCCACTCTATTCTTACTCCTCTTCATGGTGACTGCTGCTGAAAAAGGGCACAGCATCAATACAGAACACTCCTCTGTATTTACTCAAGCTCTGTGTTATTTAGGCTCTGTATTTAGTTTGATGTCTACCTGTAGCTTTCTGTAGGTGCCAGAGCCACATTTTGAGCCAGGTATCCAGAGAGCAGCCTGCACAGAACAGCAGGCTCATGCACAGCCCCAGGCATCTACTCTCTTTCTGGTCATCCTGGGCTTGGGCATCCTCTCTAAGCAGGGTCACACATCCTCTCATCCTTGTAGTCAGCATAGAGAGACGCTGATTGGCCTGGCTCCGTCCTGTGTGGGAAGGGGAAGACGTTTTCCTGAGTTTCAAATGGAAAACTGTGCTGCTTTTCAGCAGACTTACAAATAGGTGACCAGTAAAGGACTGTCCTTCTCTGGGCAGCCCTGAAAATGCTCATGGGGGAGGCACACAACTATCTGCTCTTGGGACTTAATATATTGCAGTCTTCTGGGACTTCTGTTCACCAGTGTATCTAGCCCAATGCATAGAGAAAGTAACATAATATAGCACAAAAACACAGCACAAACACAAACTCTCTCCACACCTTAAAACATTTAAATCTACCAAGTTCCCCTTCCCCTGTAATGTGTATCAGCGTTGGTCTGCCTCTCCTCAAATAACACTTCCCCATCCCTGATGGTTTTTTTTTTTAGCTTTCACGGTGTTTTGCTACATGCTGGATGTTGCTGTGTGAAAATCCTAACTCCTGGCAACAGGAGTAGGTGCAAATTCCAGCTTTGTCATAAAAAAAAAAAAAAAAAGTTGGGAGAAAGATAAGACTTTATTTCTCAATGTAGAGGAGTAAAGGTTGAAAATGTGGGTATTCTGAAAGCTCAGAAAGCAGAAAGACACACACAAAAAATGCTTAATAAACTGTTATTTTATAACTCATCTCTTTCAGAGACATGCCTCATGTAGTTCAGGCTGGGTTTCTATGAAAATCAGTTGGATATCATTGTATTGTCCCCATGTGTGTGCACCTGCCAGCTTTCCCCCCATCCTAATCCCACTCACAAATTTCCAAAAACCTGACAAAATGGGACAGGTCCCAAAACTACTGCCTGCCAAGGTACTACCTCTGTGGTGCTGGCAGCCAGAGGGAAAAAAAAAAGATCCTCTTTCTGTCTCCACCACAATGTGAGTTCATATCTTCCCATCAACCGCCAGAAAAGCCTTTTAGTAAAACCTCACACAAAACTATGCTGGGAGAGTTCTGCTCTGCACAGGACAGAGTTTTTGAAGGTTTTGTGTGGGCATGAAAGTGCGCAGCTGCCAGCTGAGCGCTTTTCACGTCAGGTGGGATCTTTTATAAACCCCTTGTATCTTCTGTGCCTCCTGCATTATAGCTAAAATGGGGCACCAGGAGGGGAAGGGGCTGAATTCTGTGCACAACTGTGTTGGCAAGATCTACTCAAGGCACACCCTGGAGCAGAACAGTATCTCTAATACCACATGTCCTACCCTGCACACGGCAAAAAGTAAGACTCCGATGACCCACTGAACGCTCCCCTACAGCCTACCCTGTGGAAAAAAGTTGTAGCGATCATTCCATTTTCAGGTATTCCTCCAGAAGGGGAACTGCCCACGCCATGGGTATGCTGTACCAGCCGCCCCAGGGTATTGCGCTGTGTCACGGCTTCATTCTTGCACTTGCGGTGCCCAACACTCGGTACTTTTAACCAGCGGGCCGATGCGCTCCGTGCTTGGGATGGGCCACACAAGGCTCCGTCCTGTCCCAGCTCTGCTGGCAAAGGTGAGTTCACAGCGCTCTCCCACCTCGGCCAGGCCGAGCGGACGCCTTGTGGGCTGGAGGGAAGAAGCATAAATCACCGCTCCCGCCTGTCCTGCGGAAGCAGCAGCTCCCCTCAAGTCCTGCCGAACTTCCCACCAGCTCTCCCCGCCGCCTCTCCTGCCAGCCCCGCTCGCTGCATCCCTGCGGGCTCAGCATCCCAGCCGGGGCTGCGCCTGCCCCCCACGCCGCCCCTCCCGCCCCGCCGGCCCCGGCCGGGCACCCCGCTGTACTCACCCCGCCGAACTCCTCCCGCCTCGCCGCCGTCCCGCCCCGGCTGGGTTTGAGGGGCTTTGGGGTAGTTCTTGGCTTGTTTTTTTACTTTCGGTTGGTGCACCCACCCGGTGCGGGGCGGGCGGCGGGGCGGGGGCTGGGCGAGCGCGAAGCGGGGCCCCGCGGCGGGGCGGCGCGGACCTGCGGCTCCCTCCGCCCACCGCGCTGCCAGCCGGGGGCGGGGGGAGCGGCTCTTTCGGGGGCCCTCAGGGCCCTGAACACGGAACGCAGAGGGCTAATCGGCCTGGGAGCGCCATCGCCTCCACCCCGCCCGACTGCTCCTGCTGCGCGTCTCGCGCTGCATGACCCCTCTGTCACACACACACACACGAAATAAACCCGGCATTCTCTGGGGCCTGTCGCTGTCAGCGTAACTGTTCTTCCTGCGGTTTTATGGTTTTCGCATCGGTGCCGTTATCTTAGCTGGTGCTACCCTGACAAGGGCTTCCACTGCATCGAGCCAGGGGGCTGTCAAAAAAAGAAATGAGTCATGGCAGCCAGGAAGACCCCCTAGCGCCTGGAGAGCCGGCTCCGGCTGCCGGGAGGAAGCGCATCCTTCATCCCTCGGGCGCGGAGCTGCGGCGGGCATCCCGTCCGAGACCAGAGACCATGCCTCGCTCCCTGCCTTGCCGAGGCATCTCCGCAGGGCAGTACGCAGCGATCAGGAAACAGTCCTGTCAGCCAGCCCGGCGCTTCCAGAGGTTGGGCCCTCTTTATGCAGGTTTTGACGTTTGCTATCAGTGGTGAAGGGTACTGACTCTGAAAGGGTGGTGCTGCTGGCTGACAGCAGAGCCAATATTCTTCCACCCAGTACAGACGCAAGAACCAAAGGTTTGTATTTATAACGCGCGTATGTCATTCAGAGACAACTGTATCAACACAGAGATATTTGATACCTCCACGGTTCTTCACATGTACTTGTATTTACACACAATCACTGGAAAGCACCAGATCTGCTGCTTCTAACCCAGATGCGGTGGGCAGGGGGGTGCAAGGTGGTGCTCACCCGGGGGAGCGGAGGGAGGAAGAATCCCAGAGGAGGCAGAGGGAACACCCGATGTGCCTCAGTTGAAACGCATGAGTGATAGAAATCACGAAGACGTTGTGCACACAACTCATCTCCTTACTCTACAGCAGGTCATGCCTGCAGCCTTCCTGAGAGGCTCAGCAGGGTACCCACTAGACAGCCTGAATCCAGTCCTCTGCGGCAGTTTAAGTGACCCCTGCCATGCTGGCTCTGTGCCCTTTCCTCCATAGCTACGCTTGCCTGCAGCCCATTTGGAGCAGTGCCCACCTATTGCTGCACATACTGCACCACAGAGCTCCGATTTCTCCCTGAGCTATCAGGCTCCTCCCAAGGCACAAACTAGTAACTGACACTGCAGTGCTGGGACATGACGGATTTATTTATCCTCCGCTCTTTGTGCTTCATCACAGGTCTCATCCGATTTGTTGCCTCTTCTCAAAGGTCCCAGCTGCTGGAGACGGTTTTAAGTAGAAGCTTGGTGTGGGGTGTTAATATTCTCTGTGAAGTGTCGTCACAGATACTAGACCTGTAACATGAACACTTTCCACTGATTACGAACCAGCCGTATGTTGTCAAGCAGATCCGGGCTAAGGCAAGAATCCTGCCTTTGCAGGCCTGACTAAGGCTTTCAGTGTGCCTTGAGGCTGAGAGGACTGACGCTGGCATGCCACAACGAGAGTGTAGTTCAGTAAATTGAATGGAGTGGTTGGAGGCAGATCAGAAGCCTGGTACAGCTTATGGGAGGATATGCTGTGATCCCAAATGGGTTTTTTGGTCTGGTCCGTCATTTTAAAACTCAGTTACACTCATGGGTTTCAAGCTTCCCGAGTTGGCAGACTCCCAAGTTGCTCTCATTAATGACACGACTTGTTTGGAATATGCTTCAGCTTCCTCAGATAGCTTGCTTTTTCTCAGTTACCATTCCTCAAGCCTTTAGAAGGAGTCCACAGACCCAACAACACACAGGTTCAGACAGAATGCAGAACCTAGTCCCGAGGGCAGAGGGATAGCTTTCCTATCTGCTGCACTACCCATGCCGTCAGCAAGCTATTCTTGGACCAGCTCCATCCAGTGGTGGGCATCGCAGAAGCCCACTGCTGTTTCTTGTCCTGCTATGCCACTCTGAGGAAATAAGCCGATACCGCAGGGTCTGGCTTGCCTGTAACGCATGTTAAATAGCTGGTAAAGATGATAAGCAACGGCGATGGCAGGTCATTCGTTACATGTTAGTTCTGGGCAAAACTTGACCAAAAAGTCCAAATCGTTGCTCAAACAGCAGAGCTGATAAACCAGATTTCTTCAAGACCTGTGTCTCAAGTGCCCTTTGCCCCTGGAGAGCTTTCGGTATCTAATGAACTCGCAATGCAACCTTTGACTCTGCAGGTCAGCAACAGTGACTTTCTCATCTGCTCTGCCTCTTACAAAACAGTATTTACTCTTTTGAGGTTTCTGTCATTCGTATGTGCACATTTTTAATACACCTTGTTTCTTATTAGGCCCATCTTGGTTCTTTCTCTTTTTTTTTTTAGAATGTTCTGCATTTTCTAACTTTTTTCTTTCACCTAGGTACTGCTGGATATCCTCTCTGCCTCTAGGTACGTCTTTCTCCATTTCGTTTCTGTTCTATTCATAGTCTTACAGCCCAAAGCAACCTTCCACTAGGTTGTTCTGGGTTTTCCCCTCCATTATGATGTTACTGTAGTCTCTATTACTGTAATACCCAGAGGCACCAACCAAACTAGGCACTCCAGTTACTGGATGAACATCCTGGCAGAAACAAATGAAGTCTCCAACTGCGCCATTAAAACAGAAAGGGCAGGAAAAAAGGCAGAGAGGCGAGGAAAGCGCAGAGGCCAAGCAACTTCCCAAAGGAAACAACACCGCTCAAGTGACAGAATAACCACCCGCGGGCCCAACTCTTCCTCGCCCCGCACCTTGCCTTTCAACTTGCAGCCATGCCTCCGCACTCCCTCACTGCTGCTCTGGCACCAGTCTTCTTTCCACAGAGTCACTGCAATGCGTGGACACACCTACCGCCCTTTCAATTTAAGCACCCCAAAATTAAAGACTTTAACCCTTCCCACCACACACGGAACAGTTTCCCACCTCCCTGAACATACAGCACTGATGCAGATGTGCACATGGCCCTTACTACACATGTGCTCTGGCTGTCGTTAACCCTCCCCTCTCTAAAGCGTCTCAGCAGGCCCTGGATTATGAACCTGCAACACTGGGTCAGCTGCTTTTCCTAACCAGTAGCTTCAGTTCGGCTACTTTGCCCTGGGGACCAACAGCACTTTAGGAGATCTCCTGCCTTACCCCATCTCACGCGCCAGTTACAACTGGCTGTTTCAAAGCCTCCTCTTACTGCCACCTGTTACGGAGACCAGATCCCCCGGTTCAACTCTGAAACGGTGCTGCTGTGTGCGTTTCCACGGGGCGGGGAGGAAACACCGATCACTATGCCCGCAGCACCTGCGCAGCAGCAGTGCCGGGGACGTGCTGTTCGCGGCTCCAAGTCCCCACCTCAGCAACTGCAGCAGCGTCACCCCGAGCTCCCACCGCGCCCGCCCGGCGCCGCTGGCCCCAGGGCCTAGTCTGGGCCTTGCGCCGGCAGGCCCCGGTGCTGCGGTGGGGTGGGGTCTCACAGGAAATACGCTGCTGCGGGCAGGGGGAACGCCTCCACTGCTGGCGTCGCAGGTTCTAGCTTACAGCAGCGACTGCCAAGCACGCAGCGCCGTAGCACAGCCAGCCGCCACCCGAACAACCGGTCAGCGTTACCCCGCGCTGGGGCGCCGCCAGCGCTGGCCCCGCCGGTCCCTCACGTTTCCGCCAGGGGACGGTGGAAGGGGAGGAGCAAACTGGAGCACGCCAGACCCGGGCGCCGGCTCGCCTCCCGCCGCCTCCTCCGGTACGTTCCCGGCGATTAATGAGCAGAGCCGCGAATTAATACTCTCGGCGCGGCCCCCGGGCGCTGCCGGTACCGGTTACTGGTCGGGGGGCAGCCGTCCCGCCCGCCCGGCGCGCCGCGGTCCCGGCCGCGCAGCCCCCTGCCCTCCATCCCAGGCGGGGGCGATGGAGAGCCACGCGGCCGCTCTGCCCTCCGCCGCGGCGCCCGCCTCTCTGGTTTCACCAGGCCCCGGAAGCGGCAGCGGGGCGATGGCGGCAGCGGGCCCGGCGGCAAGGCCGGCGGCGGCGGAGCTGCAGCCGGAGAAGAACGGCGGGGAGCCGGAGGGCGGCTTCGGGCAGCTGCTGGAGGAAGCGGATGCGAGGGAGGACGCCGGCTACGTGCCCTACAGGTACGGCCGCGACAGCGCAGCCCTCGACCGGCCGGGATGGGGCTGCGGCGGCGCGGAGCCTCGCTCTCGCCACGGCCGTGGCAGCCGCCCCCGCTGCTGGGGCGGCGGGAGGAGAGGGCCGGCTACTGTCCGTGCAGGGCCGGCCCCGCGGGCGGAGGAGGGGGAGGAGAGGCTGAGCGGGACGGCGGCGGGCAGGGCAGGGCCGGGCCGGGCCGGGCCGGGGCGGCGGGCAGGGCAGGGCAGGGCAGGGCAGGGCAGGGCTGGATGGTGATTTGAAGAATCGGTCCCCAATATTCGAGCGAGCGAGGTGATCTTTATTCGGCAGCGCTGGGTGCGTGGGGGATCGCTCCACCAAAGGCATGCACACCGAGGGAACCTTTCAGCCCCCTCTTTATGCAAGTCACTCGTGTCTATTCATTAACTTTCCGGGAACACCTTAACATCTCTCACACCTGGACGATTGGCACATTCCATTCAAGGGCCTAGTATATCTTCACGTTAACAACGTGAACATATCTCGTGCCTGCGCGATGGCCTGGAGGAGTTGTCTCTACGCAGACTCTGTTCCTTAGCGGCCATGTTCGAAGCCTCCATCTTCGCCGCGTTGCATGTACAACAGGAATCTAAGACTTAGCAGTCTGTGCATCCGTCATGTGGCAGTAAGGGTCCTTGGACATCTCCCGACTTTAACTAAACATAGTTGCGTCATCCTTGAGATAAGCGGTACAGCATGCACTGTTCAGGCGGCGGTGCCGGCGGCTGGAGCGGGAAGCCTCGGCCGCCGCTCGGCGCTGCGAGCGCCGCGATCCGCTCCTACCCGAGGCACCGCGGGGCAGCTGGGGCCGTCCTCCGCCAGGCGACCTTGTGACTGAATTTTCATGTGGTCGCCTGTGTCGGTGCCTCCTTTCCTCGAGTTCGCGCTGGTCTGTGCTACAGGCAATAATACAGTGGCAATAATGGGGACCGGTGGGAACAGGGGTGTGTTACTGGACGTAGATCTCTGCATGTAGCTTTGCATTTTTTGCTTCTTGGAAGCACTGAAAAGACAAAAACATGTGTTTACAGGGTCAGGAAGGAATGGGCGGATATTGAACCTATCCCTCAGAACGACGGGCCAAATCCTGTTGTTCAGATCATCTACAGTAAAAAATGTAAGTTTTAAATACATTCCGCTTTGAAAACCAAAGGCGGTTGAATTGATATCGGTCCTTGGTGGTGTGAAAGCGAAACTTCATGTTTTGGGTAATATGTTTTCTAGAGGAGTACACTGGAAAAATCAATATTCATCCTGTTACGGTGGTTGTGTGTGCTGTTTTCACCAAGCATCTCTAAAGCTGAATCTTCATCTGAGATGTGAATAGCCAAGGTTTTATTTTAAAATCATATGGCTTAAGAGGCAATACAGCAGATTGGCTGGTTCACATAATAAGGCATTTCTAGCCCACAAGTGGAAGACAGACAGACATATGAAGGTCCTGCATCTGGGGAAGTAATGTGAGTAAGCAGCAAGGCGTTTTTCTGATGGCTTTGCATATGGTTTGGATGGTGTATTTTTAAGAAATTTTGGTAGGCTTTGGGTATGCTGGTATCGTTTAGAACTTTCCACCCATAGTGCTGTCAGACCAATCTGTAGCTGTCATTTTAACATTTATAAAGTCCACAAAATAGGAAGTAGTATCAAAGGATTATTAACCTTACACGCTAATCAGGCAGTTGTCTTATGGCCTTCAATAAGATGCTGTTATCTATTTAGTTCAAGACGTCTATGATTACTTCCGGGCGGTTCTGCAGCGGGATGAGAGAAGCGAAAGAGCTTTCAAGTTAACAGCAGATGCCATTGAGTTAAATGCTGCAAACTACACAGCATGGTAACTGACAATCTTGGGATTATTTCTGTTGTCGTTTGATTGCTGACCTCTTACGTGTTTTATAATTTTGTTAGTCTGATCAGCGTATGACTAGTTGAGTTTATGCAGAGGACTAGTGTAGACTTCCAGTGAGCTTCTGAAGAAAGTCTTTGTTCAGTATTTTCCATGTCTTATTTTGATTTAGTGGTTTTCTTTCATTTGGCTTAGAGGATATTATCGATCAAGGTCACGATTAGGCACAAAAAGAACTTTGATGTTTAACATTAGGTTGCTTACCTGATGACGCAGCCTTGGCAAAATGCTGAAGATGGCCTCTGTTGACTCCAAGAAGAGGCATAAAAGCATGATAGCTGCCGTTTCCTGCGAAATAACTGCATACTTACTAAATGGTGCATTTTAGGTTAGTGTTCATTTAGATAATGAATAAACAGTGAATTTCTGATGTTCAGAGCAGGGCCCTGTAACATGTTTATGCCAACAACTACCTCTTTGTATGTCTTTATTTGACTAACTTGCATGGGGTCAGAAAGTTTACATTTCTTTAGCGCATAATTCATGGTTTCCGTGATGATAAGTACTCCTGTGGCTTGGCAGAGGTTCATTTGAAACAGGATCGCTGTGAACTTAGATAACATGCTGGTTTAACCAGCTGTATTCCAGTTCTCCCCTGTTTGATAATTGAATGGCCTTCAGCAGACCTGGATATGTGGTTTAGTTTTTTGCAGTCTTTTTAACTCATTATTTGTTAGAAAAACCGTGAACAAAGGTTATTCTGTGTTCCTCTCTGTGAATTTTAGGAGAGCCCTGTTGCAGTGTCTGAATGCTTGACTTTTGCACAGGCATTTCCGGAGAGTCCTCCTGCGGTCTTTGGGAAAGGATCTTCATGAGGAACTGAAGTACATTACAGCTATCATTGAAGATCAGCCAAAGAACTACCAAGTCTGGTAAAATCATGTTTTACTCTCAGTTCTTAACACTTTTGCGGGTAACTTTTGCTTTGTAAATTGGCTAGAGTAATTTGTGATCATTGATGCTAAAAGTTATTGAAAGTTGCTGCCTGCATCTACTGCAGTGGCGGTAGCGGAGGAGTTACATGGAGTTGCATCAGCATCACTGCCAAAGGCCTCTTTAGCAGTTTGTTCTAAAAGTGATTATGACATGCAAAAAAGGCCTTGTTTTCATTTCGATTTTTAAGCTGTCAAAATAAGCCTGACAGACCAAAAAAATGACTGATGAAAAGGCAAACAAAAAGACAAATAGAAAAAACTATTTTTTTCTTTTATTGGCTCTTGGGGTTTGCTTACCTGTTGTTTTTTGGGGGGAATAGGAAAAGCAGCAGGGTTGTTATTGCTAGAGAAATAACATAGTAGTAGAAAATTTTACTCTGCTGAAGGCTTTGGCCAGGAGTGTTAAAAGTGGGAATGTTACTTCAAGTAAACATCACTTGTCTAAAAGGAGGTGATTGGCCAATGTGTATGCGTAGTTAGAATTTGTTATAGGATAGGTATGCGTCAAATATATCTCAGGCACAAGTGAAATGTTTCGGTATGTTTGATTTGAAGTGTTTAACTAGTGTTTTGTTCCTGAGTAGTACGGTTGTTGCGTGCTGTTTGAATACAGACCACACATCATAAAAATTTTTATAGACTATTCTAAAAATAGTTTTCTCCTCTTGTCCTTAGGCATCACAGACGGATGTTGGTGGAGTGGCTGCAGGATCCATCCGAAGAGCTTGAGTTCGTAGCTGACATTCTTAAGCAAGATGCCAAAAATTACCATGCATGGCAACACAGACAGTGGGTTATTCGGGTATCGTATCCAACATTGTATTCAGAATTACTGAGACTCACTAAAGAACCTGCTCAGGCTGTAGAGTTTGGTTTCTTAAATACAATCGGAATTCCATTTGGCACTTTGTTTCTTAAGGCTGAGGGGGGAAAACCAGTTGTATTTTAACGTGTGGTAGAGGTTAGCTATAAACTTGCCTTTTAAGAAGCAAGTTCAAAAAGGTCTTTTCTTGTTTGCTTGCTGTTCCGTGTGTGAATTTAATGAAGAGCTAATACCCTTGTGTGCAGCTGAATAGCGTATCGTGTTCCTCGTTCACCCATCCTTAATTTATTTCTTTTAAAAAGTCTCTGTATCTAACGTTCAGAGACCTCAGGAGCAAGGAGAATATATAAAACTTTGCATTGTGACATTGTCTCTTCCTTCCCTTGCCACAGGAGTTCAAATTATGGGACAATGAACTAGAATATGTAGACCAGCTTTTGAGGGAAGATGTGAGAAACAACTCGGTTTGGAACCAACGACACTTCGTAATTTTCAGCACCATCGGCTATGATGACCCAGTAGTCCTAGACACAGAAGTCCAGTTAGTAATGCTTTTCATGCTCGCATTCAGCATTCTCCATTATATGGAAGCAAAGGAATATTTTGACAGTCCCTGTGGGCTTGTCTTTCCTGGTTTTATTGCGGTTTCTGGGCTCACTCTCGTGGATGGCAGATCAAGTGTTGGTGCATATATAGCTTGCTTCAGTACTACTGACTTGTTGAGCAGTACAGAAGCAATAGCTTACCTGCTTACCCTGGGCAAGGCGTTCTCGTGAGTCTGTGTTCCGACCCAGTTTATTGTGCAAACAAAACTTTTGGCTTTTTGTAGTCAGCTAGCTGTAGTGGAACAACCTGCAGATGTGTGGCACTGGAAACGTCGTGAGCGGTGCTGTTCAGTAGTGTCTTACGTCCTACCCCTAGAAAGCTTGGAAGGAGAGGCACTCTGTGTTGTGATAAACTGCTGTTTCAGTACTACAGTAGCCACAATGATTTAAAGATAAGATGGGCGTGGCTTGTAGGAAGAGGAATTGCCTTTTGTGAGGAGTTTGATACAGCTGGAAAAAGAAAGGAGCTTTCAGGGGTTTGTGGTCAGTGCAACAACAAATGTCTCTGTGAGTTGGCCAGTTTGGAGGACAGTGAGCTTTGGAAACTGTTTCAGAGCTGCACGTTTGTAACTGAAGACAAACTGGGCTTCTAGACATTTATTTTAGAGCTGATGGTGGTAAAGGAATCTTCCTGGTATGGTTTTCTTATCTCAGACCGCTGGCCAGGATTGATGGTTAGGAGAAGCTGTTTGTCTAAAGCGAAGGAGCAATGAGGAGAAGTTCCTGCAATTATTTGGAGTTACTCTTCAGAAGAAATACTGGGTCTCTGAATAGGTCCATTGGTACGTTGTTCGTAGAGGATCCCAACCCTCATCGCCTTCTGTGGTTGTCTTTGCAAACTGCTCTAAGTTGTACTTCTCTTCCAGTCTATAACTTCTCTGCAGATTAATAAATCTGAGCTATTTCTATGACTTAGGCTCGGATATTTACAGCTTTTTCTCTCCAGAGGTTGCATCTAAACATCCTCCCTTGATCTGTTTATACATGGTGCTGTGTTCAAGTTAATTAGATACCATCTAAAGAATCAGACTGTCTAAGGTTAAGACTTCAGGGATGTCATTATAGAACTGTAGCTGGGCTGCTTGTTGCTTGATAAACTCGGTCTTGGCCATAGTGACTGCAGAAAGTTAAAAAAGGTTGAGAGTTGTGGGTTTGTGGGGGTTTTTTTCTTCAGTATTGCTTATAGAACTTTTTGTCAGTATTTGTTGTCTCTGAAAATCAGGTGAATGATTACGCTGGTGAAGGGCAGAAGGTAAAGTCTGTTTTGTGAAGATGAAATGTGGCTTTGCAAAAGTATGGCAGATGTCTCTTGTTGCTTTGCTTTCAGAGGAGTTGCCTAATTGTTACTTTCAAAGAGCTGCTGCAGAAGGCTGTGTGAGCTGAAAGCTCAAGCTTTGCCTTTCTGCAGTTTGCTCAAATACAGCCTCGTGAAAAAGGTTTTGCAAATAGGTACAGAACATTTTGAATAGGTACATAGTTGAGATGATCTGGCACTCATATGAACATAGCTCAACCTGGGCTTCAGTTACTCTAGCCCTTTTCAGCCCCTTGCCATTTCTGAGCATTAAGGCACAAGTTATTCCTTTAGCATACCAGGACAGTGTATCGTGTTTTTTCTTAGTGCAGTTGCTCATAATTTCAAGAACTGTTTCATTATTGTATAAAATGCAGCAAATGGAAGACTTCAGAGTCTAAAACAGTTCTGTCAGTGTCTGTTGGTCTGGGACTGGCGGTGATTGTATTGCAAGGCATTTTTGATCTGTGACCCAGATGAGATGATCTGCAAAAAGTCTCTGAATCAGAGTAGAGGATGTGTTTGGGAGTGTCTGAGCACATGCCAGTAATTTCTGACTGCATTGTTAGTGGCTGCGTTCCTGACCTATTGTCTTTTTCTCACAGATACACTCTTGAGATGATCACGGCAGTGCCACATAATGAGAGCGCTTGGAACTATTTAAAAGGGTGAGGTATTCTTCTCTGTGGGGCAAAGAGAGTATCTGTAGAAAGTGTCTTACGCCTAGCTCTTAACTAGAAGGAGCTCGTTGCTGTTCATTCTAGTGTTGTGGGCTTAAGCAGGGAGGCGAAAGCTTGCTCAAAGGCTTAATACATCAACCTAATTTCTCTGTAACTGTCCGCTAAGTTTCTGGCCCTGTAGTTCTTGTGGGAGATTGCAAGTGCTTCGCATGCTTTTAAAAACTTGGCCTGTGATGTTACTGGGTTCAAGAGCCTAGAGTAGGAAGCAGTGAGCATGCTTTCAGTCTTAGTTTCTGCTCAGTTGAGCATGCCTGTATTTAGCCTACTGCCACATTAAGCTGTATTACTGCTGCATGCTGCTTACTTTCTGCCTTACTTGAGTTTGCACCCTTGTTTCAAAACCGATCTCTAAATAAAGGAGTCATAACCAAAATTGAATTTTTCACACCGTATTTCCCAGCATTACGTTTCAAGCCTATTAACCTCTGTTCTAGGATTCTACAGGATCGTGGTCTTTCTGAGTATCCAAATCTGTTAGAGCAGCTGTTGAATTTGCAGCCTAGCCACAGTTCACCCTATCTGATTGCCTTTCTTGTGGACATATATGAAGATATGCTTGAGAACCAGTGTGATAACAAGGAAGAAACACTAAACAAGGCATTGGAGGTACGTTTTGAGAGGTTGGGTTTGCTTCTCAGGAATGCTATCTGTTGCTCTCTTGGTTTATATCCCGACAAAATGAGATTGATTTTCATAACTAGAGCAGGTTATTTGTCAATCTCAGGAGCTCTGTGGGGAGTTGAACTTGAAAGCCAGATAACCCCAAGAGTCTCATGAACTTTTCTGTAAATAGTAATTTGCCAGTTACAAAATCACTGTAAGTTTTCTTCACCTGGTGGCGAAGGAAGGTTCCTAACACTGCCTGCGGAAGAAAGGAGATACTTGAACAATCAAGGAGGTTCTGATGCTAACTTTGTAGTCCAAAATCACTTACCTGCAGGCTAGTGAATCTTGCCTCAAGTATCTGTATCTAAACTCCCTTTGCACTTCTTAGGTCTTTCCAAGAAAGCTGGCAGAATTAGCTTAAAGGCTAGTAGGCACTGGGGACATTGTGAGGAATGTCAGGCACCATTTCCTACAGAGAATAAATGACTCGCAGCAATGTTGTGTATTCCCTGACCTGCACATTTGGGGAGATCCGTGTGGTTTGCAGTGTAGTTTTTACATTACTTTTTTACTTTTTTACTTTTACTTTTCATTCACTGTGGAACAGACTGGAACACAGTGTAAGTAGAGCTGCCGTTCTCACATGGAGTCTGTATTCCAAAGTTTGTCAACACTTTTCCTTTGTTGTGTTCTACAACCAGAGTATAAATAAGTGCAGTTGTACCTCACAGCTTGGTGTCCCTTTATACTGTCTCTCTGAGTTTGACTTCTTCATCTATTTAGGCATGGAATCTCCTGTTTCGCAACTCTCATTCACTGACCAGGGCAATGCCCTCTGCATTATCAAAGGGAATTGACTAGAAGACTTGCACAGTGTTCATAGCATATACCTTTTACACAGCACATCCTGTGAGTGGGGTTGACTTCTGTGCCTCGCTGCTTACCCAAGTCGAAATAAAACAAATCAGAATGTGTAGAAATAGCGTGCGGCACCAGCTTTAACATGTCGTGAGAGAAGGTTACTGACTTGCATGGAGAATCCTTTTGGGACAGTATGCTGAGGGAAAAACCATAAACAAAATACCTCCTGTCAGTCCACTGGCAGTACTGGAGATTTAAGAGCAGGATGTTCCCCCGCTGTTTTGAATGAAGTGGTTTACAGCTACTGGACCACTGAAAGACAGTCAGGTTTGTCAGGAAGTCCCAAGTACGCTGTAGTGTACTGCAGGCTGAATAGCCTGGGATAGATGACAAGTGGTGGGCACAGAAAGGAGTCATGGGGAAGCAGTTGCAACTGAAGTAGGACTGGGGAGGTTTGTGCAGTGTCAGACTGGTTGACTATCAATTGGAATTGATACCGGTTTGAGGTCACTGGACAGTTGCAACTGGTGAATAAAACAAGTGTTGCTAAGAAAGGTGTTTTAATACTAGCTTAATCCTATATTGCCTGTGTTTTTATAAAGATAATTAAGAATTCCATCAGCTTTTGGTGTAACACTCCAATGTCTCAATTGTCTTTCGTAGTTGTGTGAAATTCTAGCTAAAGAAAAAGACACCATCCGGAAGGAATACTGGAGATATATTGGAAGGTCCCTTAAGGACAAGCACGGCTCAGGCACTGAACAGAGCATGCTGACAGACAAACGGCAGTAACTGAACTTGGAAGAAAACTGCTCACCACCTGCTGACTGATGCCTGGCCAGCCCCCAAGGAATGATCAGCAGGTGCCGGCCAACCCCCAGTCCCCAGTTTGTATACTGAGCGTGACATCCCATGGTATGGAATACCTCTTTGGCTAGCTCAGGTCAGCTGTCCTAGCTGTGCCCCCTCCCAGTTTCTTGTGTCCCTCCAGCCCTCTGGCTGGCAAGGCCTGAGAAACTGTGAAGTCCTGGAATTAACATAAACATTACCCAGCAACAATTAAAAACCATCAGTGTTCTGTCGACATTGTTCTCGCATCGTAGCCAAAACACAACACTTTACTACTTACTAAGAAGAAAATTAACCTTATCCCAGCCAAAACCAGGACAGTATCCACCCCTTATTCTATACCATTTATGTCATGCAGCATTTTCCAATACGTAACCACATCTCCTGTCTTTTAATATAAATACACGGATATCATTCCCTTAGTCTGTGGACCATCCTTCTGAAGTCCGCTGCGTTCATTCAGTCCGTGACATTGGGCTTCATCTGTTACAACAGTCTGTCCAGGTGGGAAAGATGGTGTGAGTTGTTGGATTGTTGTGTCTTGGAGGCAGTTCTAATTCTATTAGAGCTGCCCTGATCTGGTTTCACCAAAGTCATTCTTCATTGGTGTGGCAGTTGAAAAGGACTCGGGTTCAAATCCAAAGTGGTAGAGATGGCACCACAAGGCACTCAGTGTACTAATAGGCATATAGAAATGACAATATACAATACTGTGTAACAATTAACATCACACAACTTAATTAATTGGCTGTTTTCACCCAAAATCAAATCCCCTTGAGGCACACATCAAACTTCCCCATCCTTCCGTATTACCTAGTAAGTGCTCCCGGGTCCATTAGCAAAAGCGGTCCCACAAGTGTGTTTGCCTTTGCCTGAGGCAGGAATGACCCAGACTGTGTTCCCAGACATAATGTTAAGGTGGACTACTGGAACTGTGTCCCTTTCTACAGCATGTAGAAGCTTTGGTTGGGCGGGTCCAGCTTGTCTGATAGGTCCTGTGGTGTTGACTAACCAGGTGGCCTTTGCTGAGTGTGTATGCCAGTGTTTGAAAGCTCCACCACCCTTTGCTTTCAGTGTAGTCTTTTAACAGTCCGTTACATCACTCAGTTTTCCCAGAGGCTGGTGCATGGTAGGGAATGTGATGCACACGCTCGATGCCATGCTCTTTGGCCCAGGTGTTTACGAGACTGTTTCAGAACAGTCTCTGTTGTCTGATTCTGTTCTGTTCTGCTCTTTCTGGGGTGCCGTGTCATCACAAGACCTGCCTTTCAAGGCCCAGGATAGCGCCTTTTCAACCTGTGGCATGGGGCACAGGGTATGTTTCCAGCCATCTGGTGGTTGCTTCCACCATTGTAAACACAGGGCGTTTGTCTGGGTGAGTCTGGGGGAGTGCAATATAGTCAGTCTGCCAGGCCTCCCCGTACTGTTATTTCAGCCATCATCCTCCATACCACAGAGGCTTTTAACTGCTTGGCTTGCTTAATTGCAGCACATGTGTCACATTTGTGGATTACCTGTGCAGTAGCGTCCGTGGTTAAGTCCACCCCTCGATCCTGGGCCCACCTATATTTTGCATCTCTTCTTTGATGGCCTGAGGTGTCATGGGTCCACCGAGCTATAAGTAACTCACCCTTACGTTGCCAATCCATATCCACCTGAGCCACTTCAGTCTCAGCTTCTTGATCTACCTGCTGGTTGTTTCGGTGTTCTTCAGTGGCCTAGCTCTTGGGTACGCGAGCATTTACGTGACGTACTTTTACAACCAGGTTCTACCCCCCTCCCCGAGCAGCAATATCTTGCTGCAGTGTGGCAGCCCAGATGGGTTCACCTCTCTGTTGCCAATTACTTCGCTTCCATTGCTGCAGCCGCCCCCACAGGGCATTTGCCACCATCCATGAGTCAGGATAGAGTTAAAGCATCAGCCACCTTCCTCATTCAGCAACCTCTAAAGCCAGCTGGGTAGCTTTCACCTCTGCAAACTGACTTGATTCCCCTTCAGCAGATTCTGCATCATGTCACAGGGGTCTCCATACAGCCGCCTTCCACCTCTGTTGCTTTCCTACCAATACCACAGGACCCATCGGTAAATAAGGCATACTTCTTTGCGGTCAGGCAGTTCATGGTACGATGGGGCTTCTTCAGCACGTGTCACCTTTTCTTCTGGTGACATCCTGAAGTCTTTGCCTTTTGGCCAGTCCGTAAGAATTTCCAAGATTCCTGGATGATTGGGATTGCCTATCTGAGCTCGTTGTGTAATCAGCGTGACCCACGTACTCCACCTAGCAGCAGTTGCATGATGTGTAGAGGAGGCCCTCCCTTGAAACCTCCATCCCAGCACTGGTAACCGGGGCGCCAGAAGGAGCTGTGCTTCACTACTGATCATTTCCAAGGCAACTCGAACCCCTTCATAAGCTGCCAGTATCTCTTTTTCAGTTGGAGTCTGGTGGGCATCAGATCCTCTCTATCACCGACGCCAGAAGCCCAAGGACTGACCTTGAGTGTCCCCTGGTGCTTTCTGCTAGGTGCTCCAGGCAGGGCCATTCTCCCCGGCTGTGGTGTAGAGCACATTCTTTACGTCTTGCGCAGTCCAAACTGGCATAAGGCCTTGCTCGAACTATCTCTCGTTTAATTTATTCAGAGGCTTGTTGCTCAGGGCCCCATTTAAAATAGTTTTCCTTTCACATCACGCGATAAAGAGGGTTTACAATCGTACTGTAACTTGGTATGTTCATTCTCCAAAAGCCCAAAACGCCTAAGAAAGCGTGAGTTTCTTTCTTACTAGTTGGTGGAGACATCCCTGCTGTTTTGTTGATCGCATCTGTTGGGATCTCACAACATACATCCTGCCATTTCGTCTCTAAAAACTGGATCTCCTGTGCAGGTCCTTTGACTTTACTTTGTTTTATGGCAAAACCGGCTTTCAGATGGATTTGGGTGATTTTCTCCCCTTTCTCGAAAAGTTCTTCTGCTGTATTGCCCCGTACGATGATGTCATCAATGTCTTGCAGGTGTTTTGGACCTTCACCCCGTTCCAGTGCAGCGTGGATCAGTCCATGGCAGATGGTAGGGATGTGTTTCCAGTTTCCGCCCCTGGGGCAGTCGATTCCAGATGCATTGGACACCTTTCAAGTGAAGGCAAACTGTGGCCTGCACTCTGCAGCCAAAGGGATTGAGAAAAGTGCATTTGCAGTATCAGTGGCGGCGTACAACTTGGCTGCCTTTGATTCCAGTTCATGTTGAAGTTCTAGCATGTCTGGCACGGCAGCACTCAGTGGCGGCACTAACTTCATTCAGGCCACGATAGTCCATTGTTAGTCTCCATTCTCCATTAGGTTGTCACAGTGGCCGTATGGGGGGCTATTAAAGGGTGAATGGGTTCTGCTGAGATCGCTCCTTAGTTCTCTGGTTGGCGAACCAGCTCCTGGGTGGGAATCGGTGAGTCTCGGTTGGTGCGGTATTGCCCCCGGTGCACCGTGGTAGAGGTGATCAGCGCCTGCTGTTCCTCAGCTTTCGGTAATCCCCACCACAGAAGGTTCTTCTGAAAGACCAGGCAAGGTAGAAAGCTGCTCGATTTCCTCTGTTTCCAGAGCAGCTATACCACAAGCCCACTGATACCCTTTCGGATCCTTGAAACACCCTCTCCTAAGAGAGTCTATGCCAAGGATACGAGAGGCTTCTGGGCCAGTCCCGATGGGATGTTTTTGTCACTCCTTCCCAGTTCAGCCTCCAATACAGTTAGCTGTTGAGATTCCCCCTGTCACTCCAGAAATACTGGTTGGCTCGGCCCCTTCATAGCTTGATGGCGTTAAAGTACACTGTGCACCTCTATCTACTAAAGCTTTATGTTCCTGTGGGTCTGATGTGCCTGGCCGGCAGATCCACATGGTCTGGTAAACGCAGCTATCCGTGTCCTCCGCCTGGCTGCAGGCAGGGTCGCTGTAATCCTGCTTGTAGGATTCTCCACCAGGGTGGCAAGTGGTGCGAAGCGGATGTAGCGTGGAGTAGTTCTGGTCACTTATGTCTTGGCAGAATGGATTAGAATTCCTTTTCACAGGATTGTGGGTAAAGCCAGCTGTATCAGTCTGTCTGGAAAGCTGCCCTCTGGAGACTGGAGCAGCAACCTTCTTGGAAGACTCTTTATTTGTGATTATTTTTCCTTGTAATTAATGCGCCTGTGCCTCCAGGACTGAGGTGGCTTTTCCATCCCACCTCCTCATGTTCTCTCCGTGGTCCCACAGGTAAAACCACAGGGTACCCTGTGGTATCTCCTGTGTTCTCCCTCCCAAACAGAAGGGCATCTCTGGTTGATGGCTGAGATGCAGGTCCATACAGGTGAGGAACAGGATATCCTCATCAAGTTGCTGGACCGGTCTCTCCACAGCTGAGGTGATGGAGGTAGAGCCGCTATCTTCATAACTTCATCCACCGTTGGTGCATCGTCTTTTCAACTCATTGTTGCCAGTGAGTTGGCACATGATGATGGTCTGCTCTGTACCAGTTTCTGTCACATGGGCTGTGTGCATAAGGACTTTGCCAGGATCCATGGGTGACCATGGATCATCCTGGTTATAAGAAGTCATGTCTTTCACAGCTAATTCCCTTGAGTGTCCGGTTCTCTGTTGCGGTCCGCTTGCCTGCGTGACGTGTGGTACCCTCCTTGTAGGGGTACCTTAACATTTGACAGGAGTCCCTTCCAGAGGCTGAGGGCTTGCATTCCTTTTGCATGCCCTGTCAACGTCTCCTTCTTTAGAAAGTGATCCCAGCTGCTTGGCTTCCCTACCCTCCAATTCTATAGTATTAGCCCTGTTATTCTAGCATCGAAGTAACCAGGCGATAAGGTGTTCACCTGATTGACAGGCATAATCTTTCTGCATTATCCCACTGTTCATTCAGAAACAGAAATCGGGAGGTTAACTGTTGTTCTGTTCGCTGCGTTCATCCTGATCCTGTGATGGCCCTGCTTCATCCTCCCCCTTTACAAAATGAGCTGCTTTCCGTTTCCATTTCTTCTTCATATATAGAATCTATACTTCTCCTTCAGTATAGGCGCCACTGATACTGACACTGCCGCGGGAGCCAGAGCAACCACGCGGGAGCTGGAGTAGCCATGAGGTTAGTAGTTAGAATTAGTTGCTTAAATCTCCACCAGGTCCAGGAGGTGCAAACCCCGTTCAGTGTTCCTAGCCAGCAGGGTCACGACCCGCGCTGTGGTGCATCCGACGGACCAAAGATACTCAGAATTGCCAGAAACCCTAAATTTTTCAGTAATTGGCCCCGGGGGGGAAGGAGGAGGCTGGGATCCCGCCCACAGGCCGGCTCCCAGGAAAAGGGAAGCCAGAGGTGCAGTTGCTGGCATTTGCCGCCAGGGGCCGCCCGACCCACAGGGGCGACACCACCGCCGAGTGCGCAGGGCACGGTGTTACGGCCCACGAGTCCATCGCATGTAAACCAACGCTGCATAGTACTACACTGGGATGACTTTAGCCCAAGTCTCAAGGAGGACAAACAGCACAACACGTACTGCACGTAAATGAAAGCAGCACTAAGTAGGGCCATCAACTAGTTTAAAATCCGGTGTAGTATTCCCCTAGTAAAGAGGTATTGCAATGAAAGAGTGCAGTGGTAATAGTCTCGGGTCACTGCTGCTGCTGCTGGTAGCCAGGTGCAGTCAAGACATGCATTAAGGCTTAATTACAGAAATGCACCAGTAAAGGGTTAATTTCCTGAAATAAATACATAAAGCTATACCTGCAATTTATAAGGCACAAAACCAATTTCTCATGCCTCGGTTTACCCACTTGTGGTTCCTAACACGGTCACATCAGATGCAGCAGTAATGACTGCAGGTAACTTAGCTACTAAAGTAACCTACTTCTGGTTAGTGCAGGCAGGTGCTGCAGTTGTTGCTTTATGTGGGAGCAGCTACACAGCACTGACAGCACATACTATTATTGTATGCAACTATCACCAAGTGTAATTTTGTAATAAAACCAACTTAAAGCATTTGAAATTTTTTAGTGTGTTTCTTTGGGTCTTTAATGTGCATAGTCTGTTCTTCTCAGATGCTAATTGAGATAAAATGCCCCTTTTTAGGGACAATAGATTCTGTCGCATTGAGGTGTCTTGCACTGGAATATTCTCATCCCAGAAACTTTCCGGGCACTTGATGAATTTAGGAGCCTTGAATTCCTATCTGCACAGTTAGGAAAAATGCTTTGAGGACCCTAGAAGATCCGCTTATTTTTTTCTTGGAGTTCTGTTTCCGACAGCTGAAAATCTGAATTATTTTTTTTTTCTTCACCCTTTGTAACCAGACCAAACTGAAGTCATAGGACAGAACAGATTATAGCTAACTGGTAATGTTACGTATCTTCATTGAACTGGAAGGGAAGGAATGGGTTTACTGGGGACCTTTTTGCGTTAAATGTCTTAACCCTGTGGCTCCTGTAGGGTTTTTGTATCTTTTTCCATGCATATATTCAGCCAAAAAGTATTTTTGCTCCCCTTTGTGAAAGAGAGAAGACATCTTCAGTACAGAACTGCAAAGGGTGCGTGTGCCTGTACAAGAAAACTGCTGCATCTGCCCTGATTTCAGTCGATGGCTATTGTAAACTGGGTTCTTAGCATAGAGTGCTTGTGTGATAGGAAATATTTTCTTGGAGATAATCATAAAGGGAATAAATACTAGTATTTATGTCATAATATGAACAGTCTGATACTAAACATTAAAATCTGCTGCTGTAATTAAACTGTAGTGGAGATTATTTTAGACACTTGAAATACATTAATGCAATGCATTCTTTAAATCTAGAACAACTCATGGGGAATGGAATTAATAAATGAAAGCTGCGTAATTTTTCCATGTTTTTTCCACTTCCCCAGCAGTAGAGAAAACACGTGACCACGACCACTTAAAATGGACATGAAGTTCAGACTCTTGGAGATTTGTTATCTGCTTTTTTTTTAAACCACATTTGACGCTCCAGCATAGAACAAAAAGTATACATTCCTACCCCCACGAATTGTTCCTGTTTGAAACTACACTAAATACGGGGTACTGGATGTTCAAGGTCTTCAGGACAAAGTAATATATTTGCCGCAGCCAGTCAAGAAAGCTCAGAGAGAGAAAACAGACAAATGCAATCCTTAAAATAAATGTCACCAATGAAGAGGGAAGAGAGTTGCGCCTCTGCATATAGTGTTATTGAGTTCCTGTATCTTTCGTAAACAAAATTGAGACGGTACGTGGAATAAGGCTGAGTATTCTTTATAGACACTGGCATGAATTTCAGTGAAAATAACTCATCCCAAGGTGAGATGATGAACAGTGTCCACTGGGACAGCGTATTTTGGGACGTGATCTTAGTCACTTGTGGTCTGAGGAAATACCAAGATTTACCCCTGTTGTGGTTCTGTGTCAAGAACGGTGGGCTCTTCTGACAAGACTCAGACTATTTTCTCATGATGTGGCCAGCTTGCAGCCTTCTCGTTCTTGAAAATGTCTAGATGTAGAGAGTCATCTACTGACAAGGTTAATAGCGCTTTATACTGGTTATACAAGCACAGTGATACTTGCAAAGGTATTGGCACTTCTGAGTTTACCAGTGAAGTAATAACCAGATACGTACTCTAGCAGAAAAATATCTTCTGTAAAACAGATGTCTGACCAAACAAATCATGCAAATCCTAAGAAAACATGCTGGAGACTAAAGTTCGGGGGGGGGGGGGGGGGGCGGGGGTTGGGGGGAGGGAAACAAGATGGTCATTATGTTTTAACAGAAATTTTCAGGTTTTCTTTCAAATGTGTATGCTTGCTGTCATCTGGATAGCAAAGAAGCTCTAAGCTCTACAGTTCTCTTCAAAAGGCACCTCAGTTCTGTGATAGTCAGCCACACTCAGCAATACGGTGCTGTCAGAGCTGGGAAGACAGGCTGCCCCGCTAGTTTGCAACTGCGGCTACCAAGATTTTCATTTTAAAATGTGTCTGAGACAGAATCTTTCTCATGGAGGTGGGAGCCTGACAAAATGTATGAGCTACAGAGAGAGGAATCTTACAGTAAGTGTTAGATGACTTTAAGCTGTAAACACTACCTACCTATTACCAGTGGAAACACCTGACAATTTGTCATAAGGGCTCATCTCTACAAGGAAACTTACTGTTGTTACTGATTGTGTGTTAGCAATGTGACTCGTGTACAATTTTATTACTGAAGAGCTGTGCCTAAAGGGGAAAATGTGCTGGCACAACTGTCCCTTGTAAATCAGTATAATTGAAACATTCAGTGGAGTACGGAGCATGGGAAATAATTTCCTATGACTGCTTTCGTCAGAGGCTGATGTACTTGCTTTGGTATAGCTGTGTCTGTGTCTGCCTAAGCTGTTACTGACTTCTATCTTACTGTCTCCGCAACTCAGCTGACAAACAGCATGCAAGTCCTTCCTAATCTACGCAGTGCAAAACCACCTCGGCGAGCACAGAATGCTTCTGTCTGTTGCTGTCTGTGCTGAGGCAGATTAGGAGCATGCTGCTTAGCTGGACCTTCTGTGGGAGCAGTATCCTCCAGCAGGGAAGCAGCAAGGTTTTTAATCACTCACACCACACAAAACATTTCTGTTCGAGTGCTAGCAGGCAATTCATGCAGTCCAGTGGTGACAAGGAGCTTAAGGAGATACGGGCCCCTACAAGAGCACAAAATGCCTTAAAGCCAGCAAAGGGGTAAGGGAACAACATTAAGTGATGGTGTGGAGTCGTCCCTCGTGGGGTCAAACAAAGGCTTTGCAAGTGCTGGTGGACTTGCCTATATGCAAGTTCAAAATAGGCAGGGGAGACACTGCAGCTGTGGTTTTCTTGCCCTGTGCACGTGAATAGGGAGAGAATTTCTTTATGAACACCTTGAGACACGTCTCAGATGTTACCCCAGATATGGCATGGTGGATGCAATAATATCAACAATGCTCCTGAGTCTAGCTCATGCCCTTTTCTGAACACCAGTGCCTTATGCGTGTTCCTGACATTGTGGGATAAGGTGTGTGCTTTGCACTTTCTATTCCAAGTCTGGGTTTAGTCAGTGATTACCCCTGTGTCTTTTGGGTTGGCAGCATGTTTCCCTAGTGTATCTTCTGCTTAAGGCAGATTGAGTTGGAAAACTTGGGTAAGATGATGTTTGGCTGAGTTCTGGCAAGCCTGTTAATTTGGCAGTACAGCATTTTACTTCTGGTTCATAGAAGTCAAATATCCTTCAGTATTTAGTTTTTCCTTTAAATAACCATCTCTATTAAATATCTCCAAGTGAAAACACTTTCTCTCCCTTTAAGGCTGTAAGGTCAAGCTTTTGGCACAATATATTCTAACAGCAAAGGATAAAAAAATTACACTTGAATGTAAAAACTACATTATTTTTGTCCCATAACAGGTCCTTTCCAGAATCCTTGGCAGTCTGACTGTTCTGTGCAATTCTGGACATGAATAACACTGCCATTTTAAAGTACTCTGTGTATGTTTACATGAGTACACTCGGTATGGGTGCCTACTCAACACAGGTGCAAAGTGCATGAAGTCTGATGCAGAGACTAGAAATCTCTGAAGTAGGCAATAATGTGTTTTTCTCCACAATATCTTACCTAATGCTTAAGTGCTCAACTCACAGTATAAAACTGCCAGTTATTTTGTCTGTTCTTCCTTTCTCTGCTCTTAGCATCCTTTCATCTTAATGCACCATTTGGTTTAAAAACATACACTCTTCGGACACAAGATAATGAAAATTAGGATCCTGTTCCTGGATGAGAAGCGATGCTGTTGGCACTGCTGAGAGAAGGACATGTACAAGTTCCGGGCCTCCCTGTGCCCACTCTGAAAATAATACCTTAACTCTGCAGCCAGGGCAGGCCCTGAATTTGCTTAAAAGGAAAAACAAATATGTGTTTTTTTTAAAAAATGTAGCATGTAAAGAGGCTCACAAGTGTGTGCATGTGAAGGGTCAGGACAAAGCTACCAAAATCAAGGGCGTATGCAGTTATTTAGGTTTCTGTAAGTACTTTGCATGAAGAGCTAATAATAGAAGCCTCACCAAATTCAGCTAGGAAACCCACCTCAGGATGTCTAGATGTCCTTGGGGCTAGGACTCTGTGCTCCATTACATGTGTCACCCATCGCTGTTCCTCAAGAAGCCATGGGATGTTAAGTCTACCTAAAATTTCAGCCTTGGGGAATTAAAATCGCTGTGTCATTTTCCTGCTGCTGTGCAGCAGGGGAAGTGGATGTGGATCACTAGATGTGCAAAATTCACCCCAAGCTCCCTGACACTGGCTACCTGGGCAAGCAGAGTTGTCATTAGGACAACTCTTTCTCCATGCAACATCACTAATTTCACACCTGCTGATTAAGCATGGAAGAGCAGCTGCTTGGTAAGTCAATACATAGCACCACAGAGGGTTCAAACACAAGTATCCCGGGAGGGGTTAAATTGTCATGTTCATTAACAGCTGTTGGTGTTAACGGGAAAGCAATTGTTCATTAACTAAAATGATGTCTCCTCTGACCCTGTTGAGTCCTGGTGTTCTAAAATAACTGTGTGACTACACCCCTCTCCTTGGAAGCACGGGTTTTGAGGCCAGTTTACACCTTTTGGAGACATGTCTCCAATCAGAGTACTACACTCATGCACCTTCACAAGTTGGGCAGTTTCGGTCCCCTAAAGCCAGGCGTGTTACGGTAAGTTTCTCTGGTCCCTCTGTAATGAAGTGCCAGCCATTGCAGACTATTTCTGTAAAGATGGGTTGAAGGACTCCTGCTTCTTGGAAGTTAGGGGAGGACTAAGGCCTAACTGGGGAAATCCAGCGTGCTGTTGCAGGTCCAAAAGAGGTTGCATTGCTCATCAGGAAGCAGGACTGAGGACTTCAGTGAAGAAGGGGAAAGATGGAACTCTTCCTTATCCACTGGTTTGTTGAAACTGGGTCTTGCACGTTGTCACCATAGTTTGGGGATTTTAAGTGAAGAGATGCCATGTGTGACTTTAGCCAAGGCAGCCTGAGCAGCCATGGCTACTCAGGTGCAGCTGCTTCCTGTGTGTGTGGTGTATGCACAGAGCTGCCAGGATGTGATACCATTATCCTCTCCTACGGGTATAACACTAGCTCTGGCACCTCTGCCCCTATCTGAAATGGTTGGATGACAGGTCTAATGATGCTGTATAAGTACTGCTCATGAGCAGTGATCTTGCCACTGCAGAAGATGTCTTGCTGTGCTTGGGCTTCTCATTCTTTTGGGTTTGGGTTGCTTTGTATAGGTATATTTGGTTAATTACTTCAGTGGTTTCCTGATGTGTCCTGTCTGTTGTCCAAATCATCTTTCCAACAGACCCAAGAACAGCTAAACAAATGCTGGTGCTGCTACCAAGAAGCTCTGGAAGGAGGAAAAGGAACAGGGAGCTGTGTCTATATTGTTGATATACATCCCCTGTCCTTACCCTTCTGCCAAAACTTGTCACCAGGGGACAGGGTGGCGGATAGACAACCTTCCCCTTTCAGAGCCAAGTTCCTTTTGCACATCCATTCTTGCTCTAGCTTTCAGCTACACCATGAATGTGCGTTTTGTTCCTGGTTTTCCTAATCTTCTAGGAAAGTGAGAGCTTTCTGACTCTAGAGAGTCAGAAGTGAGAGAGTGAGAACACACTCTCCCTGTACATCATAGCATAAGGTGCTTGATGGCTCTGCTGGATGCTTCTTGCACTGACAGTTCCTCTGCTGAAAAATGAGCCACAATGACCATTTGCAGGTACCCACAGCCCGGGTGCATAGCTGGTGTGTGCAGCTCCCAAGCATATAACCCTTTGCAGCACCATGCCAGCACTCTGCTACCAGTTGAGTGGTAGCGCAAATCATCTTGCTAAATTGTTTTAAAGGTCTAAGCCTGCAAAGACCCTGAGCTCAGCTCATGGCTACAATAAAATGAGATAGTGTTCTGTATTTTAAATGGGCAAATGAAAACTAGAAACATCTGTTTTTAAAAACAAATTTTCAAATGTCGATGTTGATCATTCTTTAACTGAAAAATAAAAATCTTGCAAATTGAGAACAGAAAACTGATTGGCTTCTAACATTCAGAAGGAAGATGTATGAGAGAGATTTGTTTTAGGTGAGATCTAATTTTTTGTTAGAAGACAAAACCCCCAAAGCTGAATGAGTTCTGCTTACCTTTAGCAGATCATCCCAGGGGTAGCTGCTAGGTCCCTTTCAGAGCTGAAATTTTCTCATGTGTCATTGCAGAAGAAAGGGGAAGATGAGGGATGCCTGGTCTGGGGTCATCCAAAATCACTACTCATGCATTACTAACAACAGCTAAAAATGTTACAACAAATGCTTTCAGGAGGGGTGCCTGCTGCTGAACCAGACAGAGCCACCCGGCACACCCAGCAGTTCTCTGCATTTGCAGTAAGGGTAGTGCTTTCCCTCCAGGTTACCCTGTACTGACTTTCTCATCTCTTTTTTTAATTGCTAATACATTGGTGGCTCTGCGCTTCTCTGAGCTATGTGGGCTAAAACTTATAGGCAGAGAAGAGGAAGGTAAAGATGAGATATAACCCATCTTAACTCAGCTGCCATGGCCAGGACATGACCCTCATCCCCCAGGCTTTATATCCCATGCTGCCAGCTTTCAGCTGTCACTTCATAGTACAGGCTTTTTACAGCATAAAACACATGTCCTCATATGTTTGAAAATGCCTGGTGTACACAGACATGCTCCCTGACTCCAACAAATGGTAGCAGTCTCTTTGTCACTATAGGAGTTTTCTGTTCCTGAGGTCCACACTCGCATAGCAGATACAAGCAGTGCAGTCCAAGCGCAGTGCTTTCCCATGCTTTCCCAGGCTGCACTTAGCCTGGGTAATGCTGGCGTTCAGATTTTGCAGTGACTTCCAGAGGGCCCCTTTGCTCACAAGCGTCCTTGTGAAAAATGACCCCTGCAACACTCTTCCTGTACTCTTCACCCTGCCCCGCACCAATTCTTGGGCCAGTTATGGAGGCTGGGGTATATGACTCCATTGTAACACCTCATCATAGCATCCCACCCATCACGTCCTCCCAGCAGATGAGTTGAGAGATCTAGGCATAAGGCAGCATTTTGCTTAGATTTTACTGAAATAGAGATGTATAGATCCAAAGATTAACCACTATGCCTTGTAAAGAGCAGCTTGTCTCCTGTATCAGATGGCAGCATCCACTGTAAGAATAAGCACAAAGCAGCACTCAAAAAGGTCAGATAGGGTCATCCAGTGATTTGAATTCATAGGGAACCTGCCTAAGTGCGGATATTGTTTTGAAAGAGGGTGGGGATAGCACAGAAGAAAAGGGCAGAAGAAACCCAATGGTAATAAAAAAACCTAGCTCACAGCCTGAACAAGTATTGTAGCATAAGATAGAGCTGCACAGCAGAGGCAAGAATGTTTACAGTGATGAGCAGATACTGGGTTTATGTGTTTTCTCCTGTTCACAGAAACAGGGCTTTGTAAGCAAACTGCATACATCCCTGATATCTCCTCCTTGCTGGAACAGTGCTTGGGACACTGTGTTTCTGATGCATTCAAGCAGAATGGAGTAAAACCAGCAACACTTGTGGTTATTAAGCAGAAGAGTATCAGTTGGTTCAGCAGTAACCTCCAAAGGAACTGTAATAATAATTTCAAGAAAGAATAAATTCTTTTTTCTTTGTCCTCTTCTGACAGAGAGCAGAGCTGGAATTCGGAGAATTTTTGAAAGCTCTATTTCCTAGTACACTCTGACTTTAGGTCCTGTAAGAACAGTGTGCCTAATGGAACCACGCCACTACAAGGGTATGTGGTCAGTTTGGAATATTTTTGTAAGAGGACAGAATGATTTGATGGATTTTCAGTGTTTGCTTTAGCTCAAATTCTTCATAAAGGTTTGGCCAGAAAAGTAGGAGAGAAAGAGTTAGCTGGGGAACTTTTAGCTTTATATCAACATCTGGTATCTTAACCAGCATCAAAACCTGACTGCTGAGAAGGTTGAAAGTTCTCAGTAGTAAAGGGTAGATCTGAGATAACGTCTGAATGCTCTGACTCCCCTCTGTCTCCAAAGTGGAGTGGTCTGGAAAGGTGAAGAGATTAACAAGACAGTTCCTGGTTTTGCTGAAGTCCAGATACATTTGCTGATAGAAGGAACAGAGCAATGATATATTAGAATTCTGTGCAGTGCCTGCATGCATATGTCTGCCTGTGTACAAGTACCGATCAGCTTAACCTCTTCATGGTACCTATCTGGCTTTCAAAAAGATTTTGGGAATGTGCAAAATCTGTTACAGAGGGCCTGGGGAGAAGGTAATAGTTTCGGGTATGTGCAGGTGAATATGGGGATACCACTGTTCAGGGAAGATGGTAGACATGAGGTCTAAAACTGGACTGCACATCTGAAAAATGGAACAGTTTCTGCAACTGCTGGTTGCGAGTAAAGTATGAGGACAGTAGTGTAGCATTTGCATTGCACATCCTAGTGGTGTCCAGCATTCAAAAGGAGGAATTCTAATAAAAGTTTAAACTGATGATGAGCATTTTATAGCATATTTAGTTGTACTTCGCTCAGTTTAGCTCCAAGGCCAAACAGTTCCCACAAGAGGGATGTCTCTGCTAAAAATTCAAGCCTCACCATCTTCAGTGGGATGCTTGTCCTCCATTGTAAAAGCCCTAAATGAGATCCACTAAGCAAAGCCATCTGATGTTTCTGGTGATTCAAGTTTGCTTGTGCTGTACCTCAGTGCTTTGGACACTTTAAGCTGGATTGTGAGACACCATCAGTAGGCCTGGTAATGTGGAAGGATTCAGTTCACCAGAAGTATTTATGTGGAAATACCATTTCCCATCTAGCACAGGAGTCTGAGAGCCTTTGTGTTTTCTGGTCTATTATGACGGCAGAACACTTGTCCTTGGCACAGACACCAAAATAAAACAGAAAAAGATAAATATATACAGTTCTTTCAGGTCTTTCCTTATAAATTAGAAAGCAGGAACACTGTCTTTCTCTGATTTAAAAGCTTTCTTTACAGATTTCTTTACAGTTGAACACAGCCAGTAAGCAGCCCTGGATCACGTTGAATGACTACTGAGCAAGAAGAGCCAGAAAAGGAGCAATTAGAAAAAAAAGTGTGGAGGCCTTGATGTGTACCAGTGTACAAACGTATTATTTGAGCATGTATGCAATCACAGTTCCCTATTCATCATATGATGACCAGACTGATCCAAGCAACTGATTTATGTAAGTTTTACACCACTGCAGTGACAGCGTATCTCCCATGTTTGAAGCTGAACCATAAAACCAACAAAGAGCTAGTGTGGCATGTAGTGCCCATCCTTGGTACCAAGCAAAGTGCAGCAGAAATCACTTCCTCAAATGGATGAAGCCTGGCAGGGGTAGCACTAGGACAAGTAAGAAGCCTGTTTCCAGGGGCTTCAGTAGCCCACAAAAGGGTGAAAGATTTCAAGGAGATTAATGGACTAAGTGGCTCCTAACATAACAGTTCTATTGCTCAGGAGTGCTGCTGTAGGATATTGCTATTCAGTTTAGTATCCAAACTTGTCCTGCTCCGCTCCAGACACTGAATTCTTTTACAGTGGCAAGGAGAGAAACCACATGATGCCACACAAGCATCTCTTCCCTATTTCAGGGGACTTTATTACTTCAAGGCACAAACTTTATCATATTATTTCATGTTGGGAAAATTCATGAATTTTTGTTTCTTACTGTGGCTTACATAATAGCCTAATTAGCTATGAGATCTGGGTCTCTAATCATTTGCCTGGTTCTGATCTTGAATGACCTTGAGTGGGCAAATTTTCATTTCTCAGCTCATGTTTACCCATCAGGAAAATAATGATGTTGAATTTTTTTTTTCTCATAGAAAGTCTCACCTATGGATTTTTCTGCTGCACAGGAGAAAAAGAACGAGAAAACCAGTCATGGCAGGCTCTTCCCTTAGGGACAGAAGGATCCATCCACACTAGAACTTTATAAACCTCATTAAAATCTTTTTCATTCTGTCTGTGGAATAATAGCATGTGGGTTTGAGAAACAATATTGTGCAACACAAGGACAGTACAGGTTATTAATTATCAGGTTAATGCTAAGAAGGTAATAATGTTTTCTACTGGTGGCCATGACCTTGTAAAGGGCCTTCAAAATATGTTATGCAACTCTTCCCACACTCAGCTGGAGTTGCTACATGCTCATCTCTGGGAACCTGGGCATCTTACATTTGCGGTATTTGCTATATTTGCAGAGAAGATAATCAGCAAAATTCCCACTGAAGGATATAATGCAGGTGTGTTTTACGTATTATTGCACTTGCAGGCATATTCTAATGGGATTCCAAAAGCACTGAGGCTTTTATTTATGCTGCCTCATTGGGTATAGGAACTGGCCTTAAGGCAAGAAAACAGTATATATAACAGGATTACCGTTGTAATTTTGGATTCGAGCCTACAAAGACAGAGAAGAGGCCACAGAATTCTGCTTGGCTGCCATGGGCACCAGGGATGTTTCAAAAAAGTTTGAAAAAACCCTCAAAAGTTTGATGGGCTCACCATCATGTGCAGGACCACGGGCAACCAAGTGTTATTCACAGAGATGTCCCTTAATAGAGGCAGGAAAGGTTATTAAACCATTTTGCAACTGAAGCATGGAGGGACACAACGATTGGCCCAAGGTCTTCCATGACCAAAGACTGAATCTTCCAGGTCGCAGTGAAATGCCTGGGTTGCAGTCTGTATTTTACCAGATGCATGGGGCCAAGCTCCTGTGGGAGGCCACCTCCACCAGAAACAGGGTAAAACTGAGCACAGGCCAACACAGCATCGTAGTGCTCAGAGTGAGGCAGAGTTACATACACAGGGAACCGCAGCTGCACACAGAGCCAAGGTATTGCTAAACCTTGCTAAGCTGAGTTACCAGCTTGCAAGGTAGCTTGCTCTTTAGGGACTGAAAGGTGGTAGCAATAGCCAAGAGCACCTGATGGTCTGTATTTTGCATCTGGGTGAGACAATTTCCATTTGCATTTAAAAATGCCATTGCCAAAATAAGTAATCATAGAATCATTTAGGTTGGAAAAGACCTTTGAGGTCAAGTCCAACCGTTAACCCAGGACTGCCAAGTCCATCACTAAAACACGTCCCTAAGCATCTACGTGTTTTTTAAATACCTCCAGGGATTCCACCACCTCCCTGGGCAGCCTGTTCCAATGCTTCATCACCCTTTCAGTGAAGAAATTTTTCCTAATATCCACTAGAAACGTCCCCTGGTGTAACTTGAGGCTGTTTCCTCTCGTCCTGTTGCTTGTTATCTGGGAGAAGAGACCTACTCCCACCTGCCTACAGCCCCCTTTCAGGCAGTTGCAGAGAGCAATGAAGTCCTTGAGTCGCCTCCTCTCCAGACTAAACAACCCCAGTTCCCTCAGCCGCTCCCCATAACACTCGTACTCCAGACCCTTCACCAGCTTCGTCGCCCTTCTCTGGACACGCTCCAGCACCTCTACATCCCTCCTGCAGTGAGGGGCCCAAAACTGAACAGTGTTCGAGGTGTGGCCTCACCAGTGCCCAGTACAGGGGGATGGTCGCTGCTGCCCTTGCCCTGCTGGCCACGCTCTTTCAGATACAAGCCAGGATGCTGTTGGCTGCCTTGGCCACCTGGGCACACAGCTGGCTCATGTTCAAACAGCTGTTGACCAACACTCCCAGGTCCTTTCCCACCAGGCAGCTTTCCAGCCACTCTTCCCAGGCCTGTAGCCTTCCTTGGGGCTGTTGTGACCCAAGTGCAGGACCCGGCACTTCTCCTTGTTGCACCTCATACAACTGGCCTTGGCTCATTGGTCCAGCCTGTCCAGATCTCCCTGCAGAGCCTGCCTGCCCAGCTTGGTGTTCTCTGCAAACTTACACAGGGTGCACTCGATCCCCTCATCCAGATCATCGATAAAGATATTAAACAGGACTGGCCCCAATACTGAGCCCTGGAGAACATGACTTGTGACTGGCTTCCAGCTGGATGTACAGCCACTTACCACCAGTCTTTGGGCTTGGACGTAAGAGTAGGACATACATGACCCACTGTCCCAGTGCACGCTGTTGCTGTGAAATGCTGACAAGACAGGCACAGCTTCACCTCTAGAACTATCTTGGAAGATGCCACTAGTTTGGTAGTGAGTTTTATGACAGTTGCAGATTTCTCTGGTTTCTTGTCACCTGTGGTGTGCCTCTTGCAGACTCCTTGCACGTTCACTGACTCTTCCCCTGCTTCCAGAAGCAGTGAAGCCATTGGCTTCCATCACTCAAAACAACCTTGAATTTCTCCTACAGCTTATTCAACACACAGGTACTGCTTGCTTCTAGTGAAAATGTCCTCAGCCCGCTGGACTTTTAGACAAACTGTATCTGGGTTACCCTTTCAGTAGGCACTCTGTTTATGAACTGCATGTGGCCAAGGGGAAGATGGAAGTGAAGCAGGTGGCCACAGTGCAGTGGATGGAAGTGTGCACATGTATGTAAAGGGGAGAAGCAGAGGCTATATAATACAATTGGCATGGGAGGGAGGTGGTCAAGGAATGAGGCCGGCACTTCCTCCTTTCAGTGCTTACTGTTCACTCCTACCATTTGCAGGGCTGGGGCAGACTCATGGGAGCTGTGGTGTAAGATAGAGAAGAAGGGACATGTTGAACTGGCAGAGATAAAAGACGGAGGAACGCCAAGAGCAGAGGAGGAGATGAAAATTCAGAACAAAATGAAGGCAGGTGGGAGTAGCACGGACAAAGGAGGTGCAGTGGGTGGTGCTCCTCAGGGTGAAAACTGGGGGAAGGCCGGGAAGTCCGAGTAAGAAAGGCAGCGCCGAAGCCAGGCGCTTGGTGTATGCACCCTGTACATCTGTCCCAGGGAAGGCACGCGGCCATGCCTGGGGTTTGTCACTCATCTCAAGACCAGCCTGCTTTCAAGACAGGGCAGGAAGCAACCATGACGGGACGAAAAGTTCTCATGCTGTGGCGACACGGAAATACTTTGTCTGGACTGTGATGACACACGACACGTGGGACCTCCCTCCTCCTCCTCACCGAGCCGGAGCTTGACTGCAAGACGCTTTTGGCAGGAATACTCCGCAGGCCTGACTAAGAGGAAAGGGGCAAAAATAAGGAAATCAGCGCTGTACCCGCCCGGGAGCCCACCGCCTGCCATTCCCCAGGGCCGGCGGGGCGAGCTGCGCTCCCCGGGATGGAAAAATCGGCTCGGGACACGCGCACCGCCCTCCGCCGCTCTCCCCCCGCCTTTTAAACTAGCAGCTGGTTACCGCGCGTCCCGCAGGCCGGACCGGTCCAGCGGAAGCCCCGCCGCCGGCAGGCTCCGTTACCTTCGCCGCTTCCTCCCCCTCGGCGCCCGCCCCGCCACGTTGGGCCGCTGCCAGCCCCTCTCGGCGAGCCCCGGCGGCGGGGCCCGCTGCCCTCGGCCGCCAGCCCGCGCGGGAGGGCCGCCGCCTCGGCGGGTGTTTCCTCTTCCTCCCGAAGCGCGGCTGGGGCCGCAGGTGGAAGGGGAAGGGGCTGGGAGCGCTCCAGCACGGCGAGCGGCCCCGCCGCCGCTGCGGCAGCGGGCGGAGCGGAGCGGGAGGCGGCGCTACCAGCCGGCGGGGCCCAGAGTCACCGTGTCACGGCGCCCGGGAAGCCGCTGCCGCCGGATCCGCCCCCCCGCAGGGCGAGCCAGGGAGGAGGACGGCTCCTCGCCGCCTCTTGCATTTTTACCCTCTTCCCGGCCCTGCCCGAGGCGCCTCTGCTGTGGCACCGGGGCTCCGTACGCGCGGCGGGGGCCAGGCCGCAGCGGCGCCCGAGCAGCCCGCGGGAGCTCCCGGACGGGTCTGGGCAGCCGCCTCAGAACTAGGATGTCCCGACATGAAGGTGAGCGGCGCGGGGCGCCAGGCCGCGGCGGTGAGGGCGCGTCCCGGGGCCCGGCCCGGCGTTAGGGCCTGGCGCTGCGCCCGCTCGGGCGGATCATCATGGCGCCGCCGCCGCCGAGAGGGGAGCCCGCGGAGCCGGCGGCGGAAGGAGGCCTCGGCGGCGGAGGGCGGCGGCCGGGCCCCGCTCTGCAGTGTCATGGGAGGGGAGGCGGCCGCGGCCGTTCCGTCCCGTCTCCCCGCGCGGCCTGCGGCGGGTCCGGCCGCCTCCCCCGCCGCCCCTCCGAGCGCGGGGCCGGGGCCTGCCGGCGGCGGGCGCGGGCAGGGAGGCGGCAGGCGGCCGTTCCGCCCCTCTCCTCCCGCTCCTCCGTCTGAAGGACGGGCGGAGGGAGGTGGGGCCGGGCGGCCGTGCTGGGCGCCACCAGCCCCCAGCGGGCCCGGCCAGGGGGGGGGCGAGGGCGCGGGGCGGCCTGCCGACGTGTCGGCCGCCGCGGCGGGTCAGGCCGGGCACGACGCCCCGGGGGGGCGGTGCGGCCGGGGGGCGCGCCGGGAGCTCGGCCTGGCACCCCGGGGGAGCGGGGCCCGCTCGGGGCCGGGGGGCGCGCCGGGCGGGCGGGGAGGCGAGCCAGGCCCGGGCGCCGGGGCCGGAGAGAGGCGTGCGTGCAGCCTGCGTGGCCCTGCCGAGGGGCAGCTTGTGTGCGGGGGGCCCCGGAAGCTGCCTGTTCGTGTCTGTTGTGTCTTGTGGCAGAGGAACCAGTGCTGGTACAGTGGCATGTGCGGAGGCATTAGGAGAGGTCATCTGCGTGTTTGGCCTGGTCCCGCTGTGTTTACCGCTGTGCGTGAGTTCGATGGGTAGTTCAGAATTAGACGGAAGGAGCAGGATGGAAAGAAAGCTGGAAGGAAAGAAAGGAATTTATACAGGAAGACGATGGGAGTGTGAAAGCAGGAGGGAAAGTCGCTTGTTTTTTCTGCCCTTCCTTACCAGTGCGTAAGGTGCTTGGACAAGTATTAAAACACTCTGTAAAACCAGGCTTTGTCACTTGCAAGGGTAACTTTCTGCCATGTTGGGAGCTTAATTCAGCACCTGTCTCCATTTTCTCTCTCTTACCTAATTTCTCATTTCTTTGTTTTATCTAGAAATGTTTTGACAGAAACATTTTAGGAGAAGTCGGTATCTGTGGCTAATGATGAATTCAAGCTAGTTGGTAGCTTGGTGCTGGACAGTGGTATATATGGTGGATTTTTGTGTGGCGTCACAGTATTTTGCAGACTTCTTGTTTGTGCAAGTATGTGCACTTCTGTATTCAAAGAACCATCTTTCTTGAATTCACTAGATTTTAAAGTTAAAATTTAGTAGGGGTGCCAAATACTTCCTCTTCCCCCCCTCCCCCCTTATAAAATACATATTTTCACAAGAGGGTGGAGATGCTGGATTTCTTTATGATTAAAGATTCAGATTTTAACAATAGTGAATGAAAGAAGTAATGATTACATGGTGGTTGTTAGTGACATTGTGGTGTTATACGTTCTGTAAATCTTTTGCTGTGATGCACGTATTCATTATACTCTGAAGTACAATAGTAGAATAAAAGCTTTTCTAGCTTGAACAGGTTAAAATTTGGAAGTGATATTGTGTGGTGTTCTTTAGTGTTTTTCCTGGCTTGGATATTTGTTGATATTTTTAGAAGGAGTGGCTGATAACAAAACCAGGCCTAATATTCTCTTCCTGTAGCAGATTCATCAGTGTGTGTTCTTTCTATACATGCCTAGTTAGAGAAAATGGGAAGAGTTGTCTTGTCTTTCCTGATGAGTGAGTGTGAGTTTTGGTAATTTCATATAGTGGATGTAGACTTCTCAGGTGTGTGCGCACGTGCTCATGCGTGATTGAAACCATGAGAACACTGAGATTAAAAATTATATCTGTCACTGTACCTTGTAATGTATTTTTATTAAAAATCTAGTCCATTTCTTAATTTCTGAGTGGTACTCCTTTTACTTCACACTTCAGATTTTTTTTTTTTAAGTCAACTTTAGTCATAGGGTTAGAATAACTCATATTAATACGGGAGGCATGTTTTTCCAACTTCATGGAAGTTTGGAGACTCAATTTTGTTAGAAATCTGGAAATCCTGAGAAAAGAAATATTGAAAACAGGTAAATCTTGTTTCAGATCTGTATGGTGTCATTCACAACTGAACAGTTTCTGATCCTAGTTGAACTAGTTTGAGAGGGTCTGTCATGGAAGAATATAGGGAAGAACCAAGCTTTAATCATGTTGAAGTGGTGTGTTTTCTGTGTGTTTCCTTTAAAATGGTCCATCCTTGTTTGTAGCTTTAAGATTTATTGATTGCTGCTGACAATGTGGATGCTGTACCAGTTTTGTGATGGGAAAAGGTGTCTCTAGAAGGGTAAATGCTGGAGAAGTTGGAATTCCAAAGTCTTGGGACATAAATCTCTGTCAGATGCTTCGTGACCTAATTGAAGCTTAACTTCCATTGGGGTTTTCTCAGCTGTTTTCTTTGGTATAGTAGTCCTTAAAATACAATTGGCTGTTTTGGCGTGGTTTTGGGGTCTTTTTGTTTGTTGTGTTTGTGTGGGTTTTTTTTAAAGAGCTTTTACTATCCTTCAGAAGAAGTCTGATCACAGCCTGCCTTTTCACAGTGCTGTCATTTCACACGAGCTGTAGGCTCATGTTTCTCCCAAATACAGGAAAATGGGCATAACTAGAACTTGAATTCTTGTTGCTCTTTCTTGAAATGTTCATTCAATGTTTAAGAGTTTTTGCTGATAATAATGTCAAGAGTAGCTATTAGCATTTATCCACCTCTTGCTATTGCTAGTTACTTAGAATTTTTCAAAACCAGTTTTGTTCCGTGATACGGTATTAAGAGACTAGCTGTTGTCTGCCTTTGCTTTTCTAGAATGCAAGGTGAGGGCATCTCCTGGTCTTGGATTTCACATTGTTCCCTTTATAGGAGCAACGTACTGTGTTTCTGTGGGTTAGCCCTTCTGTTGATTATGTGGTGGTGTAATATTTGACAGCCTACAAGGAGCAGGTAGGTAATATTTTTGTACTGTAGAAAGGTATTTTGCATATTACAGACTTTTTTTTTTCTGTGGACATGCATCTAGCAATGATTCTCTTGTATGGCAGTAGATACTACTCAGGACAGCAGAGAGAATCACAATTTCCAGGAAAATATCATTAGATCATTTTTTGCAACTTTTGCAAAACTAGGTTGCTGCAGCGTTATTGGTCATACAAGGGCCTGGCTTCAGGTTTTTTATACTCCGCAGGTCCAGGAGGCATCCAGTGCCACACCACCAGCACAACTTGGTTCTTGGTCTCACGTGCTGTGTGCCCCACTCCCAGCCCTAGTTCCATACTTCGTTTCTTACTTTCAACTAAGGGATGTATTCTTTAAGCTTCAAAGAGTCAGCAGCAATTCAAGTGGTGGTTGCTTTTGATGATGCCCATTTGTCAGCATTTGTTATGAATCAGCAAAGCTCAGCAGTTAATCCTAGTCCCACATGAGGTAAAGTTGTGAATAGATTGTAGTAACAAAGCTTGGAAGGGAGAGCGGTGACTGTCAGGACCATGTGGAGTTTCCAGATGTTTGCTGCTGGCTTCAAGCTCCTGGTATTTGAGGGAGCTGGAGTCTCAGTGCTTCTCTTTTTTTGTGTGTGTGTATATATATAAATGTCTTGCATAGAGATCTTTATTACAAATAAGCACTTGATTTAGAAGGCTGGACAAGTACATCTTAAAGAAATACGCAGAACTTGGTCTTTGAAATCCAGGAAGTCCTAGTGTTACGCTTGAATATGTACCAACCACTTGAAAACAGCTAATACAAGAGTAATGTTAGCTGCAGTCTTCTAGCTGTACAAGGAACAGATAAGGAGTCTAAGTTAATGATGCTTTCTGTATGATCACAATACAAAGCATAAGTAAAATTTTATCCATAATAAGCTTTTTGAAAAAGATAATAGCAAGAGCAGTTTATGCCCCTTGTAATTATGCAGTAGCTCTGTCATACGTGAGCTGTAGAAAGGTACTACAGACTTCTGTCAAGACAAGTAACACTCAGCAGGTGATACCTAACTTTTAATATTTCAAGTAGTGTCAGTTATAGAATTGCCACTAAATGCAGAATTAATCTGGTTTTGTGTGTAAAGTTCCTAGTTCAGGTAACAAGACTACATACTTTTCATACAAACTACTCAAGATACTGTGTTGGTGAAGTATTGAATTTAATAATGAAACATGCATCTGTGAGACCGGTTATAATTTGCTGCCTTGTGATGCATTTTAATAGTTTGCTTATGTCTTCTCCAAACACGAAATTTTGCTATTCTGCAATACAGAATAATGACAAATTATTTCATATGTTGCTGCTAATTTTTTTTGTTTTGTAGAAAATAAATCAAGATTAAGTTGTACATGCAACATAAAACAGTGAAGTTCTTTGAATTTGCGCTAATATTTGACTCTGACAAAGCATTTTCTAGCAGTCTGTGTCAAAGTATTTCATACTGTTGTTAGTTTTACTCTATGATAGCATGTTAACACATATAATTACAGGTGTAGTGCAGTATCTGAAAACAAGTTAGTGTGATAATTAACTAGGGAAAGCTAAGTTTAGGACACAAAAAAATGTCAGTGTTATATGTAAACTGCTGCAAATGTGGTTAGAAATATTGGAACACAGTAATTTGCTTTATTATCAGACTGTTTTCATTGAGAAACTGAATTATCATTTAATGATAAAAAGGGCTGGATAAATCAGTGATATTTTAACTGCCAAGACTAGGTTTTCGTTTTAAAAAAGGTTTCTGGCTCTGATGGTTTAGGAGTCATACTCTTGTGTTAACCAATATGCTGTTGTCCCTGCAGAGTCAGTCAACAAGGTTCTCCAAAATTACTTAGAAAGAGGGACCATTTTTTCTCTCAGGTTTATGATAAGAAGGAATGCCATGGATCCAATTTTATTTGGGAAACAGCAGAAAAAGTTTAGATTTAAATGATCAATGGTGAAAAGTTGATAGCCAGTATCCTAAGCAGAAATACTGAAACCGAACTGTGATACTTTTAACTTTATTGGGTGAGGGTGAAGAGAGAAGACAATAGTGAAGTAACTCTTACTTCCAAATGTTTGTTTGAACTAGTGGTGACAAG